>NC_067161.1:29316344-29622594 GCF_903995435.1 Acomys russatus
CTCCCTCTCTCTCTCTGTCTTTCTCTCTCTGTCTCTCTCTCTGTCTCTCTCTCTCTCTCTCTCTCTGTCTCTGTCTCTCTCTCTCTGTCTCTCTCTCTCTCTGTCTCTCTCTCTCTCCCTCTCTCTCTCTCTCTGTCTCTCTCTCTCTCTCTCTGTCTCTCTCTTTCACATTATCATCATCATCTTAGTAAACTATAAGTCTACATTTAGACATAGGACAAAGGACACATTAGAACAATAACTGAAATGCCATTTTTAATTCACTGGATGGATGGCAGGATTATGACTCAATTACTTCTCTCTACAATTTTAGCCCTCTCAAATTAGGCACACTAAAATATCAATTACAATACCACATAAGAAAAAGTTATGGCTGATTTTCAAGTATATCTTTCTAAAAGGCATGTGCAGAGCTGAATAGGTTACTCTCTGGTAAAGAATAGTTCCTTCTCTTGCAGAAGACCTGGATTTAGTTTTCAGCACTCACAGCAGGTGGCTTACGAATGCCTGTAACTCTGGTTCCAGAGTGTCTAATGTTCTCTTATGGCCTGTGTGGGCACTGCATGTATCTGGTACACATAAAGATAAACAGGCACACACACACACACATATAAATAAAATACAATGCAAAACAGTGATACCATTCTGCAATGACATATAAGCATACAAGAGGGGATATAAAAATATGCAAAAGAGTCACTTTTGTAAGGTTGACATTTTTTTTCATACTTCCATTTTGCTATTTTCTTATCTGACTGAAAAACGACTGTCTACTAAGACAGTCTAAAGATGAATTGTAACAGGAATAAAAACAAAGCAAAGACAAGTGAGTTGTAGGCATAAGGTTATTGTGTATTTCATATACTGATTTCTGTAGCCCCACATATGTTTGCAATCTTTTTTCTGAGACTCTCCCATCTCAACGCTGTATAGACACTGCTCCTCAGTTGTCCTGTGACATGCCAATAAAGTAGCTTATAGCCAGTCACTGAGCAAGGAAGAGAATAGGGCTGGACTTCCTGCCAGCCAGGGGAGAAGGAAGAGAGGAGGAATAGGGGGTTCAGCCATAGGAGAGGTCCAGGAGTAATCAGGAGAGAGCAGCTGAGCAGAGAAAGCACTAAAAAATGCAATTATCAGAGATTTTTGGCAAAGAAGGAGCCAGACTAGCTTAGAGAGTTAAGAATGGGACAAAAACTGCTCACGATTTGTGCAGCACATCCTGGTAAACAAATAATATAAGAGTTTCCGCTCCTACACCCAGAGAAATGGGAAAGAGGGCACTTGAAATATGTAAGAGTTTCAAGCAGGAAAGATAAGAGCTCTTTCCAGTGATGTGAGGCAGGGCCGTGATGAAAGGCTTTGGATGCTCATGAGACTGTGTGCCCCTCCAAGGACTGGAGTATCGTCAACCAAAGAACAAACAGGGGCATCAGCAGAAGTGAAGGTCCTACACAAGATGGGAGGAAGGAGAGCAAGGTCCTCTCCAGTGTTCATATGTTGGTCCTACTGGAACTAGAGTAATGCTGTACCTCCTGTTTCACGACCGAAATGTCAAGCACTGGAAGCGATTAATGATTCCATCTTCTGCATCCTGAAGGATACTTGCGAAGAGAGACTAACAGAAACCAAATGGCTTTTTCTTTCCAACAAACAGCACTGAAGGTCAGATTCTCACTCCACTATTTATAAGCCATACAACCCAAGGATAATTCAGTAAACTGCCTAAGCACAGAATCCTGATCTCTGGTAAGTAAACAATACAAGTCTACAGCCCACAGCAGTGAAACTTGAAACCTCTCAAAACAAAAGGACTTCAGAGCTTACTCGGTAGCAAGCCTGACCCAACATGAACTTACATGGCGGCACAGTGGAATCTGAGCCTGCTTGATACTGTGAGGAGGTTTTGGTCTGATGACTTATCTGTTTCACATGCTGTGTTGGCATGGTAACATGGTGGTTTTGCTGTCCAAGACCCTGATATCTTGTGTATATTGCATTGCTTTTCAAAAAAATTAGGAAAAAAACTGCATTCAGAAATGTATCTGTATTGAAAATTGTAACCAAAAGTTGGAGACTACAAAATTATACCATTTAACATTATGGGGATATTACTTAATAGGGATTTAATATATAAGGTTCATAGTTCAAGGTCTAGAGTAGATATCCGAATGTACTGATTTCCTTAACTATCTTTTCTCACTAAACCTCTTTACATGTCTTTAAGCATTTATTTTTAATTATGTATATGTGTGTTCCTAGGTTGAGGTATGTGTATGTGGGTGGAGTTACTCATAAAAGCCAAAAGAGGGCATTTGGTTCCTAGGAATTAAAGTTACAGGCAGCTGTGAGTCATTTAATGTGGGTGCTAAGGACCAAACTCAGGACCTCTGCAAAAGCCATCTCTCCAGCCCTTTGTATATTTTTAATTGCTACTATGCTAAAGATGCATGCAGGTATATATTTTTAATTATCTGAAGTTTTAATACCTTTCATTCAGATATTCTGTGTAACAATAACTGTTTGGAAAAGGAATGAAACAGAGTCTCATGATGTTATGTGCATGAGCTACAGGCATGTAACCCGCCAGAAGAGTGCACATAAGCAACAGCATTTTCTGGAAAAAGCATTAAAGATGAGCCTGGAAGAACATGAGATTTGACATCAGGCAGAGCTGGACTCAAGTCTTGTTTATGCTTATGATTGTCTGTGGCAACACATTTCCTACTTGGACATGCCCATGAACTTCACTGAGGTTGGACTTTCTTTTTAAGATTTATTTTCTGTGTATGAGTGCTTTGCTGGTATGTGTGTGTGTGCAACACATGTGTACCTACAGAGGACAGAAGCTGGCACTAGATTCTTTACCACTGGAGTTACAGATGGCTAAGTGCTGAACAAGAGCAACAAGTGTTCTTAACCACTGAGCCAGCTGGCCACACCCAAGTTTCTAAACATTAAAAGTATACCCCACCCCCATTATAAGTTCATGCCAAAGATCACACAAGGTGATGTGTACAGAGCACTTAGCACAATGCTTATCAAGTTAGCATTTGGTAATAGTCATAATTTAATAAATGAACTTATATCACACACTCTGGTTACAGTTGTCTAGGTTCTATAATCCCTGGGTTCTGCAATTACCTGATGTAAAATGCTTGAAACATTATTTACATCCCACTTTTGACTACACACTTAGTAACAATATAATTATAAAGTTAGCTGATACATTAGTTGGATTGCAACAGTAACAAACAGGATCTAAGTGCCGCCTAATGTGTTCTGACACCTTAACAGCTAGTGAATATATTCTCACACTAAATTATAATTTTTGTCAGTATTCAATTTATCAAAAACCACACAGTAATTACTGCACTGAACTCCCAACCATAGAACCTTAACAGAGAATTCAATTGCTGCTTTGTGTGGAATCTCCCAAGCCCAAAGTTATGGTATGTACCTTCCACTCGCTCTGTCTAAACTTGGGAAAAATAAAGAAAACAATGACTCACACATGATTTTTAACACATTAGCACATTTTAATTAAAGCTTTCAGAGTCTATAATAATATACATGTATCTAATTAACTGACTCATCAAGCCTGTAGTGGACCACAGAGTAAAATAGTTGAACTTAAGCAAAGAAGATCATTAAGGAGGAACATTTGCCGACATGTATTTGACTTTAGAAAGGAAACAGGGCTTCTCTTTTCCCAGTTGATTCTAAGCATTCTGGAAACAACCCATCTTATTTAGAGATGCTGTCATTTCAAAAGAAGTGGGTGGACAACAGAAGTCTATTGGCAGGCTAGGATCTAGATGTCCAGTGCTGTCAGAGTGGGTCATAACTCAGGCAGACTCGGTCAGTTAAAGATAGCAATACATGTCTGCCATGCAAAGCCAGCAATTCTAAAAGGCTGATGTAAAAGACAGAACCAAGTGCATTTCTTGTGGTTTCTGGAACAGTTATAAGTTGTGCGCTTCTTTACTCAAGTATTTATTTGAGTTCTAATGTGTACTGAATATTACATTAGCAATTAATATCCAGGAAGTAAGTGCCTGTGGTCTGAACCATGGGAGCATGATTCGAAGACCACAGTTATTGATAGCCACTAAAACCCAAGAGGGAGCCCCTGGACTAAACTTGTACTTGTGGGAAGGATAACCAGAGCCATCTGATTAAGGTCTTCAAGAGGCAGAAGTACACAGGAAGCCAAGAACAAGCCAGAATAGCCATCTCCAGCTGTGGAGACTGGGAAGTGGATAAGACATGGCCTTAGCCCAATGCCACTGGTATCTTTTAAAGGAGACAGTGTACCAGGCACATTGGCAAAGGATTGTATTCCAATCATTTGAGATGCCAAGGCAGGAGGATCATGAGTGTGAGGTCACAGTGGGCCAATTGATTATGCTTCATCTCCACACATCAAAGAGAGATGTGGTAGGACAGGGTAAGGAGGAAGGGGGAACAAAAACAGGGAGGAGAAAAAAACTTGAAGGCAGAGAGTAAAAAAACTGGTACTTTCAGTTGGGATGCTAGGAAATTTCTAAAAACAAACAGAAGAGACTAAGAGACTAAATTGTTTTGGAAGGAGTGAGAACCATCTGATATATTGAGAGTTATGAGAACTGTGGTGAAGTAGATAACATTTGCATTGTCTTAAGCCACAGAATGTAGTGGTAACATGTCAGAATGGCTTTGCGACACTATGCCATCGGTAAGGCTGCCTCACAGAGCACTGGAGACCTGAATACTTTAGCAAAGTATTGGGAAAAAAAATAAAAGAATTTTGGATTAACATGTATTAGACATACAAGACTGGCTTGTGTCCTTCTGGCAGGAAAACCTTTATCTTGAGAGAGAGAAACTTTGGTCCTGGACAAAGTTAATACATGACTTCACAAAACCTGAGCTTTCAATTAACAGGGTACAGACACACACAAATCACACACAAGTCCATTTCCTTAGAGTGTATAAATAACTCACTGTGAGCCATGATGACATTAGGAAAATTTATTCCATTATTGTCTACAGTTCATTTGCTTTATATTTAGCATTCAGCATCTTCATATACTGTGTGTGTGTATGCATTTGTGTGTCTGTGTGTGTCTTTGTGTATCTATATGTGTCTGTGTGTGTCTTTGTGTGTCTATATGTGTCTGTGTGTATGCATTTGTGTGTCTGTGTGTGTCTTTGTGTGTCTATATGTGTCTGTGTGTGTGCATTTGTGTGTCTGTGTGTGTCTTTGTGTGTCTATATGTGTCTGTGTGTATGCATTTGTGTGTCTGTGTGTATGCATTTGTGTGTCTGTGTGTGTCTTTGTGTGTCTATATGTGTCTGTGTGTGTGCATTTGTGTGTCTGTGTGTGTCTTTGTGTGTCTATAGGTGTCTTTGTGTGTGCCTTTGTGTGTGTGTGTGTGTATGGCATAAGCCTTTACAACTCATAGAGATGCCGGAATAGGAGGATGTATGTCCTGTTCTATCACCCTCTTTCATTCCCTTCACATGGGTTTATCGCTGAACGTGGAGCTAGGCTGCCGGTGAGCAAGCCTGAGTGATTGTCCTGCCCTTGCTTTCCATAGCAAGGATGCTACAGGTATATATTACCATGCTTGGCTTTTCCATGGACCCTGGGAACCCACATCCAAGTCCACATGCTTGTACATCAAAAACAACTCAGTTTCTTTTCAAACTGTTTTGACAGGTCTTTTATGTGCTTACCCTTCTTGAACCCGGGATTTACTAGACGGCTAACCTGGCTGCCTATTCTTAGGTTAACGTCTGTCCTACCTGCTTCACATACGAAGCTTGTAGGCTGGCCCGATACCACAAGGGGTGTTCCTAGTACTAAGAATTACTTAGCTCCCCACATTTTACTGTGAGTAGCTCTTTCACAGTTCCGTTCTGCTACTCAGCCAGACTGGAGGCTTAGCAAGAAGCAGCACATTTCATGGGAAAACAAACAAACAGCAGGACCCCGTGACAGAATCTGGAAGGAAATGCAGACTATAATATGGAAACTTAGCTGCTTTGTTTTTCTTGGAAAGCCTAGAAAGATGGAGTGAAATATGTTCCCTCATCTGCCAGGAGGGTGTGAAGATTAAATTCCTCCTGCCTTCGATCAAAAGCGGCAGATCCTATCTTGCTAAAAAGTTGAACTCAGATTTGGGAACAAATCTGGGTACAGCAGTCCGCATAAGCATCAATCTATGTACCAAGAAGATCTACCAAAAATGGAAGTGGGTACTGTATACCCGAAGCAGAGCCTGTAGGGTTCCTGCCTGCTGTGACCAACTCATTAGCCGAAGGACTGGAGGGGGCTATAGCATGCAGAGGGAGATGAAAGCTAGAAGTGAAATCAGTACTCAAAGGAAGGCTCCTGGAACAGAAGTTACTGACTGACCACGCCTTTCCTTCAATAAGGAGTCAAAGTGTGCAGATGGACCAACATGAACCTGCGAAGTGTCAGCCTTGTGAAAGTGAACTACAAGGGGCCAGTGGTGGGGTGTAGCTGACTGGTAGAACATTTACCCAGCGTGCATGATGCTCTAGGCTCAATCCTAGGCATGGAAATAAATAAAAATATATGAATCTCAAATTCTGTAAAAGTTCCCCACGAACACATGAGTTTCAGATAGCTGGACTAAACAACTGTAGGGCCTGTAGCTGGAGGAACACTCATTAAGCCCTCGGAGTAAAACAGAATCTGTTGTATGAGCCTCCTACTTCCAAGCCAGGCAATGCAGAACAAATTGAAGAATAAAACATCTGAGAATCTGTATATTGTATCATGGGGGGTGCCTACCAGAGAGAGGAATTTCTCCTGTCTGGCATAAAGTGAACAGAAGCAAATTTTCCTGGCTCTCATCAATGGCAAGTGATGAGACACATGGTCTAGCTGGGGAAAGTGGCAATCTCTTGGTTTCCTGGGAGGAAGAGAGGCTTACAGCCACCAGAAAAAGCATGTGTGCTTGGGGAAGTGCTCTAACCATAAACCCTGCTTGAAGACGAAAGAACAAATAGGCTTCTGGCCACTAATTAAAAAAGAATGGAAAGAATATGTCATTTTTGAGTGTGATACTGAATTTTAAAAAATCAATACCAAGAAAGAAAATACCAAAATATACATAAATGTTGCCAGGGACCTTCTTTAGAAGATACGGTGACATGTTATTACTCGCTGGATAGATTCGGTCTTCCTCCATGATCAACAGGGCGCTTTCCTCCCAGCATCATCCCCACCAGATAGAGATAACAACCACAGCCACCCGCAGTGATGAGATGTTGCCCATAAAGGCCTCGTCCTCTGATTTGATCCACACAACAATCAACTGAAGCTCAGACCATGCCTACTCGGGTGGTGAGGATGAGTAAAACGTTGTGATAGCAGCTAGGCCAAGAAATGGGGGAATGGGAATTCAAATAGAGACCCATCTAGCCACACAGCCCATGATTTTCAGGAATGACTGTGACATCCTCTCCCTCCACATGACTTAATGGTGCACATGCACCTGTGGGGTGGAAAGAATCAGTGAACAGGAGATTTGACCCATGTTTAAAGCACCCTTTGGCCTTAGGAACTGAAGTCCATTTACTATGAGTCTTGAAAGCTCCTTATTTTTTGTTTTTATTTGATTTAATTTCCTTCCTTGAGATCTTAATTTTGTTAGAATGCCCTCAGTGAGACAGACTTGGCCAAAGCTATCCTACTGAAGGTCGGGGAGCCAGATCAATGAGAAGTCCATTAGGATCAATATGGACAGGAGGTGGCTAAGCTCAGTACCCAAGTCAATAGAGTGGAGAGCATCCTTTTCTGCTGCATCAGATGTCTTCCATGTCAGTTGCCTCCTGAGAAGTTAGTCTGCAGTCATTCCCCTTATATCATCACCTGAGAATCTCTCACTCCATGAATTCATCTCGAAGCTTTTCAAGAGATTTATCCCCTAGTGCCTCTAATCTCTCTTGCCTGCTCTCGCTAGCTGATGTTAGCCATGTGATAAAAATACCAACTATCCAATCTGTAGCTCCCCTAACTACTGAGCTCCCTCCTCAAACATGCAGGGAACATAGTTTTATAAGTGTGTTCTTGTTCAAATGTGCACACATGTGAGTAGGTGCACTTGCACATGTAGGGGCAAGATGAAGACTCCTACCCTTATCCACCTGGTTTTGTTTCTGAGATGGGATTTATCACATGTCTGGAACTAACCAAATAAGCCAGGCTGGCTGGCCAGCAAGCTCCAAAGGCCTTCCTGCCTCCTTCACGTCTCCAGGGTTAGGAATATAAACACTTGACACTGTGTCCATCATATTTTACATTGAGTCTAAAGATTAAACTCAGGTCCCCATGCTTGCAAGGCAGGCACTTAACCTACTGAGCCATCTCCTCAGCCTAGTCATTCTCTTGATTCTTTCATCTATATTTAGGTCTGAGTCACATCCACCCTCTCAGCCTTGTGTGCTCCCAGCACCACTGATAGGAATAGGTACAGTCTCAGGGACAGAGATTATTTGAACCTGGCCAGAGCCATGAATGCACGTGTATATGCAAGGAGTTACAGTCCTTCACCTTGCAGACAGAGCATTCCCATTATGTATAAACGGGGCAAACTCCTTTAAAAGGCACCATAACAGGACAGTGCAAAAGAAAACCCCCCAACATTTTCTGTGTCAAAATATTGTTGTTGATTTCCCATTTAAGATGCAGAAGAGTGAAAAGCTGCCTAGGCTTTACAGTGATGCTGCCCTGACATGACTATCGGTTGCCTCCACCAGGCTGGAAGCTCTGTACTGAGTCTCTGACTTCATCCCTTAGGTTTGCTAGTATGTGATAGAAACTAAAAATCAATGGAGTTAGCTCACGGGTTGTTGCAAGTATTCAGTGAGGCCATATGTGAGAAGCAAGCACTTTGGAAGATACAAGGAAGACTGCAGTTTTCTCAAGGATAGGGGTCAACGCTACCATTACAACAAGGGAAAACAACAGGATGAATAATATTAGTGGTGCTCTTGGTAGCAGCAGTAATGGTCTTGTTCCAAAAAAGATCAAGTGACAAATGTTGGGAACATTTTAAGGGCTAGTTAAACTCCAAGTACAAATATTATGTTTGGGAAATATACATATTTGTATATTTTTAATGTGCTTTGCTTTGAGCTATGAGTATCAATAGCATATTATCCTGAAGTAAGGACTCACATAACTAACTATGTTTCATGTGTTTATTCCTTGAAGATACTAATTCTAGAGATCTGCTTCTATTTTCCCCCTTCTTCATTCATTTAAACATGAGCAACATGTATGGCCCTCTCAGAAATCCTAAAAACAGGAGGTACAAGAAAAGAAACTGGTTTTCAAGTTAGACCAGAATCAATTGTCCATCTTTGTTCCTAATACAGTTTTTAATGCATTCCCAATGCTCTGAACTTCCACTTGAAGCATATCAAAACACTATAATATGCACATCAAGGAAGGAGCATGTTAGCTCACCTGGACTTCTTTGTCTTATAACGATACTTTCTTGGGAAAATCTCTGGGGTATCTGAGAATCCCTATTTTAAAAATAATTCCCTCATGAATAAATAAACAAAATCCTCCAATTTATCCTTACATTTCAAACTGAAATTTAGATATTAAATAGGCTCTATTTCAGTTCAAAACTTGCTTAGGCATCATCTCTGTCAATCTCCTAGCTTGTAATGTGAGTTGACTGAAGTCAAGAAGTGGCTTATCTTGCCAAACAACTTGGCAATGTGCCCATATAGGTCAGCCACCAGAGAAGGCAACTTTTAGTTTTCATTTCCATGGGATAAGGGACTACTCAGAATGTCTTCTACCCACTGCTCACATATCACCCATCTCTGAGAAAAGTCATTTCAAAATGGATGCCATGAGAATTAATATTAAAGATGTTGAAAGATAAGAAACATGGATGAGAGATAGAGTTATACGTTCTCTGAGTGATCTGATGAGCTCTGGACTGGATCATTGTTCACACTCCTAGGTTGTGTGAACATAAATCCCTTCCTTTGTTCATTGAACAAATACCTCCCTGGCTTGGATCACATGGTAAGACCTCTCTTGGATGCTGGGATTACAATGAGGAACTAATTTGAAGAAGACTTTTATGTAGCTTAAAGGATGAGTTTGGGACAGACAGCAAGCAATGATAATGTACTCCAATTGGCTCTGGTGTCACACAACTAGAATACCAACACTCAGGAGACTGAGGCAAGAAGATTTCTAGTTCAGGCAGACCTAGAGCTACAAAGGTAGTTCATCTAGCAGAAAAAAACTCAAACACCATTCCAAGACACAGAATATAATGGGACCTCCCGTGGAGGAAAATAATACTGAACCGCGAGATGGAGTAAAAATTAAACTGGATAGGTAGGAATAAATTTCAAAAAGGAAATGACATTGATGGGGTAAGTAGAATTTGGCCAAGGGGAAAGGAATCTGGAGTAGAGGCAACCTGGGTATTAACAAATCAGGGGAGTCAGAAAAGTAACTTCTCAGGGTGAGTGCTGCCCCTACCATGGTGAGAATATTTAGTAGACAAGCTTTGACAGAGATTCCCAACAATGGCAGAGAATATGGGCTTCCAAGTGCAGTAAGTAGACCAGTGAGATGATGTAGGAGGCAAAGGCATTTCCTACTAAGCTGGAAGACATGAGTTTGGTCCTTGGGACATAGCAGAAAGAGAGAATCAACTCCCAGGTGTTGTCTTATGATCTCCAAACCTATACTGTGGCTTACATACATACATCTACACACAAAATAAATAGATGTTAAAATAAATAATAAAGTATGATAAGGATAATTTTTAAACACAGAGGAGAAAGCAGAAAATAGAAACTGAGCAGGAAGGTATGAATGTGTCTGTTTCCCACCCTACTGGGAAATCTGAAAAATGTACACATTTCTGTTGCTCACTGCTCTATGTGATTTCTTATTATCTCATAATCTTATATTTTATTAGCATTTTAAGGATTTGTTTTATTTCATGAGTGTCTTACATGTATGTCTGTGCATTATATGCATGCAGTGCTGTAGGAGGCCAGTAGGGGGCATCAGATCCCTTGGAACTGAAGTCATAGAAGGTTATAAGCAACTGTGTAGGTGCTGGGAACAATGTCTTAGAGATCTGGAAGAGCAGCTAGTGCTCTGAGCCACTGAACAAGCTCAACGCTTTCATCAGCACACATCACTATTCTCAGCAAAGGTTGTGTCCTTTGACCCCCTCTAACAGAATTGCTCAAGGGGGTATTTTAAAATGCAGAACTTGAGGTGAGGAGTGATAATACACAGCTGTAATCACACACACACACACACACACACACACACACACACACACACACACACACACACACACCGACAGCAAAAGCCATGGATATATAAGGGAAAATCTGTTTCAAAAAAGAAACAGTAGACCCACTGCTGATCTATTGACTGAGAATCTTGCCGTTTGGAGGACAAGCAAGTGGTGTGCTAATCAGCACTTGGTGAATCCATACAATACAGCAGTGTGTACTCAGCCAGTACAAGGTAGTATGGACAGGGAAAGGCAAAGTCAGGGTAGCCCTATCCCAGGCAGAAAGAAATTAGGCAGCCATGAGCACACAAAGGGATGAGTCAGGGAGGGCCTGAAGGGAAAGGGACAAAGAAAACATAGGCCAGAGGACCTTCAAGCCTCACAGCCCATCCTCCCAAATCATCATGGGCTCTATTTTCCCAGCATTCTCACAACAAAGTAGCTTGCGGTTGGGCATCGCAAACAAAGAATGTTTATCTTATGATTCAGGGGCCTTAAGAACAATAAGCAAGATGTTGGGAGGGTTGCTTTCTACTGCTGCTCTTCCCTCTGGTTGTCTATCTGGGAATCACTTTTTCTTTCAGAGGCACAATGGATAAGCCAAATCAGCACTTCCCTTAATCACCTCCCCTTAAGTAACACTCCCAAGGAGGCCCTGTCATCCAATGCAGACTGTTCCTGGCCAATGAGGACTGGACTGAGGGGGAGGGGCAAAAAGCCACCCAACAATCATTTTATATATGTTTCATTTCACTTCATATTTCATCTCATATGAGGAGGTTTAGGTCCCAGAGTAGGATTACCTGCTTTGATTGTAGTCTTCCCAGGAAGTAGGCCAGTCTTCTCTTGTGACTCTAGGCTCCTCAGAAGTGCCTAGTTTAGAGGACCCTGCAGGTTGTGTGGGATGCCTTTCTGCAGGATACTCATCCCTACCTTATTTCTGGGCCAGCCAGGAAGTTTCAGGCTCGCTTGAGTCCCATCATTTTAGATTTTGTTATTGTCTTCATTCAAGTAACTGAAATTCTCCTGCTCCTTTCTGTAATCCTGATCATGCATTTCCCTGTCTTAGCATATTTGACTTTAAAATGTAATGACTGCCCCAAACGATGCATTTATGGAAGAAGAAAAAAAAATAATACCCGAATCAAGCAAATTAGATTCGCAGTTATACCTCTTACAGAAGATAAGTATTTGGAAATTGGATTGCTAATTAACAAGGGAATTATTTAAATGGAAAACATCTAACAGCTCAAAACTGAGAGAGTAGAAAGTAGCAACATTCCATTCAGTCTCAAAGCTGTTCTCTACAAGATGAGAACAAAACGTGATGACGTCATGTTGAATGGGTCATTGAAACATAAACCACTTTTTTCTTTTTAAAACTACAAATACAACTCTATGAGTCACTGACACAATTTTGAAACTCTGCCAGTTCTGCATGAAACACATTAGTCTCCATTTTTAAGCTAAAATAAAGTGACTGAAACTTTTCCACCCACACAACTGCATTTTGTTTTTACCGTTATGTTTTAACTTTAAAATGATTTGTGTATGCAGCTGTTTCAGATCCAAATGCAAAATGTGGGAGAATATGCTAGCCTTTTCTAGCTGCCATAAGTAAGAACTCACCAGAGCTCTGACACACGAGGATGAGAGGGCAGCACATGAAACACCAGTCTAGTTTGGGGACAACATGGTTTGCTGGACAAAGGCCCTGGCCACTTCACTCTTTATTCATGGCATCTTAGCAATAGTTGAGAGATGAGGTGTCACAAGTCTATTCCAAACAACCTACTCCACCAGTTTACCAGGGGACCATGAGTCACTAAGTGCTGGAGCATTAACCAGTAGTCCTCAAAAATACACTCCACTGAAGCAGCAGCAGCAGAAGTGCCTGGAAGCTTTCAGAAAGACAAAGTTTCAGCCTCTATCCTTTGGGGGAAAAAAGTGCTAGCCATCTGAGAGAGAGTATTCTGTTTTTATTAAGTTCTCATGAAGAATTTGGTCTCAAATTTTAGAACCTTGCCTAGTCCAAAATCAGAGCCGAACCTTAGGGCTCTTCAAGATACAGCTAGCCTTCCAAAGAAAAAGGCATAGGCAGTGAGATATAGAAAGAAAGGAAAGAGAAGAGGGAAGGTGACAGGCAGGACGTGGGGCCAGGTAAGAAACCAAGGAGGGCACACTGTAGGCTTTCTGTGTGCACTGACATTAACAGGAGCACCTGGTTTTAGTTTCTTGTGGTAGACTTCCACACGTGGCTCCTGCCTTGGTTAATTTTCTTGTTGTTATGACCAAATACGTAATGAGAAGCAACATAAGGATGGGAGGGGATGTTTTTGCTCACAGGTTGGAGGGATAGGAGCCATCATGGTAGGAAAGGTGTGGGTGTGGGAACGGTGCATAGCTGTGCCTATGCAAGAAGCTTGAATCAGCTTGCTCAAGTCTGAGTGGATTAGGAGTGAAAGAAATGCTAATACTGATGCTTCCTTGGCTTTCTCCTTTATCCCATTTGCTGAGTCTAGGATTCTAGCTTGTAGAATGGAGGTACCCATAGGTGGAGCATCTTTTTCTGTCAGTTAGTCCTCTGTGGAAAAGCCTTCATAGTCAAACACAACGGTGTGCCTCATTCACATCCTAAGTGTTCTTCATCCAATCAAGCTGGCAATTCACATGAAGTATGTCAGCTTTATTGGTAAAAGTTATCTTTTTGACAATTTTTAAAGTTATCAAAAACTACAGCAATAAATACCTTCTTTAGAAGAGAAAAAGGGATGCTTCTTGCCTAAGAGATTCTTTCTCACATCTTCATCTGACCCTCATCCCTTCCTACTGATTCATGGGAATGAACCATGCAAAACCCTGGACCCTTCTAAAATATTCTGTCTGTTTGTAGTCACAGGATAGCTTGCTAAAGTAAGTGCAATCCCTGTATCCCAACATGTGCCCTGGGCTTCATGCTTGCTGTCACCATCTCAAGGATCCCATGTGGTACCTCTGTGCACTCTCTGGCCTTGAAGATAACCTTGTCAGCGGTACTGGGAAGTACTTGTGGTGGAGATACTGGAACCAGAAAATGTTGACTAGAATTCTGACACATAAACATACAAGAATGAAAAAAGTGGGAAAACATGTGTAGGAGTTTACACGTATGAATTATTCCACCTTCTGCTGAGGTAGTAAGTACTTTTTGAAGTGAGATCTCACAGCTATAAAACAAGATCACTGCTTTGACACACCCTTAAAGTAGCATGTGTTCACTAACAACAACTTCCAGCACTTTGCCCATGTTATAGCCATCTTCTGCAAGCCTTGTCTTTAAGGGGTCCTATAGGTGCATAACTGTTCATAAACACTGTGATCGGTGTGTTAGCTAAGCTTTCTATAGAATTTTAGGGCTTACTAGACCATGTAGAGTAGAAAGATATGTCATATGCCCTGACTTATACCACACAGGTGTTTTCCTGCATGGAACTCTGAAGTTACTTAAGGATGCAATTTGAGGCTGACCAGACAGATCCATACACAAAGGGAGATGTGGCACCACTGGGTAACCATATTACTGGACCACCTGGCATGGCAATGCCATCAGTAAACATACTTCATATGCTTTTCTGCAAGAGAGAAAGCTTAACACTGGTCACCAATTTTTTGAGGAAACACCCATGTAAAACTTTAAATAAGCTTTGATCTGAAGTAAACATTATCCTTTCCTAAGTTATCTCTCCTCATTAAAATAAAGGGTAATTTGCCCTCACTTCTGGAAACACATTCTGTAAGCTAACACTGCCAGGTGTGTTACAGCAGAGCACACAGCTGATTGAGCAACTTAAGAATTGTGCGTTTGGCTAACTCCTGTTATTTTTTCCATGAGCCTCAGTTTTTGAGTGAAATTGCAGTCTTCATCACCTTCTAGAATTATTATGCTATGTACATCTTTGTGCTTATTAAAACCTTGTAGCATCTCCAATGCCCATGGCAACACCTGTTACTGTAATACATAGGCAATTGTGTTGTACACAGAGGCAGTCCCCGATCCAAATACTTACTTACACATTCCTTTCCAATAGCATATACAAAATAATTGTAGTCTTATGTAATCCACACTGTGTGAAGGGACAATGTGTAAGGACAAAGGGACATATAACATATCATATCTGAGGTAAGATGGTGAGGAATGGTTGGACTGTAAAAGCCACAGCCTTATAGAACCTCAAAGAGTCAAGAACACATGACCAGTTTCTATTTTTACTTTCTTTGTTTCGAGATTAGGTTTCCTTCTGTAGCTCAGGTTGGCTTTGAAAAACTCATCCTCCTGTTTCAAGCTCTCTTGTGTTAGAGTTAGAAGCTTATGCCATTGCACCTTGCTAGGCTGAGTGTTTCTAAAAACCTCTTCCCTGTGGTGTTGCTATACCCTATGTGAAAATGTCAGGACACAGGCACACTCTTAATACCTCTAACTTTAAATACATCTCCTATGGAAAAAGCTGTATTCTCTGATACAAACAAATGACCTATTTCTTTTGAACATTTGTATTTGTAGATTGAAGAAAGCTCAAGTAACATTCAGTGTTCTTATGAAGCACTGGCATTTGCCCACAATGCAAGAAGAATAAATTCTCAGCCAAGAGCCTGGGGCTCACTTAAAAAAAAGGGGAGTGGAACCCCACTGCATACCACCACTCATTGTGGCTATTGATTAGCACCCCATGCTTAAGGCGGTGCTCCACAAAGAAAGATGCATTTCCAGGGTCATTGTTCTAGGTCCTCTGACTCCAAACTGCCTTATAAGAGAAACCTCCAAGTACCACAGTGACGTATACAAGTCTTCCAAGCTTGAGACCCAGATGTATATTCTCAACTCTCAAGAGTTTGGCAGATCAGTTTCCTGCATTTTTCACTAAATTGATAATAGTGTAATTGAAATGAACAAAGACCCTGGGTATTTTCACACTTATATGTGACATGGGACACTGTCAGGGTTTACCATCATTGCCCATGACGTGCTTAACATTTTATCAAGCTCAGAGTCAGTACAAAAGAATGATCAATCTTTCTTATACTTAGTAGGACCACTTTCCCAATGCCCTCATACAGTCAGTCAGTAAGGAAGTGCAGAAAGCTACAAATGTAACCACACCAACACATGGTTTAGATAACTCAGGGGCTACTCTACAAATGTTTAAAGTAACACCTCACAACATGGATGTAACTTTGACAGGATGTACTTATCTGCTTTCCAGTGCTTGACAAGATGGCTGCCAAGGCTGATAACCTGAGGACAACATCTGGAACCAGCATGGTAGAAGTAGACAATCGACTCACACGACTGCCCTCTGACCTACACAGGCACGCTGTGTCACACCAGCACAAATAATACATGTATTTAATTTTAATAAAACAGCCCAAATCTGAAATGATGAAATCTAAAATACTAAAATTCTGAGCAACTTTTTGAAGCTACCAGTAGAAAATATCTCATGTAATAAATCACAGTCAAACTATAAACATATCACAAATATTATGTTAAATTAAATTCTAGGCTTTGTGAATGAGGTGTTCATGAAATGGAAATATAGTTTATGCTTTCACTTTTATTCTATCCTTAAGAGATCTCATTAGGCGTGCCAATATATCTCAAAGTCCAAAAACTGAAAAATGAAATAAAAAACATTCTTGGCTACGCATGCACTTCAGATAAGATGGACCCTATGTATGCGGATGTATATGTGTATTGTAAATGTACATGTGGGTGTGTATTAAATATCAGGTTGACCATTGAGCTTTGATTTTAAAATTAAAAACACGTGAAATTAAAACCAACCAACCTAGAATACAAACACACACAGGAGACAGAATACATTTCTGGCTCTGAGCCAGTTTGAATCTGTTTGACCGCTGATTAGTGAGATAGAACATCAACAAAAAAGCCAGGTAAAAAATCAGCAGATAAATTGCATTGTGGACCTTCTCAGAAGGCCTGGGCTATTTGTTTCCTCCTGCAGAGAGGAGGAAATGTTTAAAGTCTCTTCTTTAAGAAGAACATATTTGGCCAGGCATGGTGGCACATGCCTTTAATCTCAGCAGGGAGGCAGAGGCAGGTGGATTGCTGTGAGTTTGAGGCCAGCCTAGTCTACAAAGCGGGTCCAGGACAGCCAAGGCTAACACAGAGAGACCCTGTCTTGAAAAACAAAAACCAACCAACCAAACAAACAAACAAAAAAACAGAAAAGAACATAGTCTCTCTCTTTTGTTTACAAATGTGCTGCCACAGACCAAGGGCCAGTGTGGCTTTAAGGGGCCAGAAGTTGGGGTACAGAAGATAGATGTTGGCCTCTGGGGCTCAGAATTGAGTCCAAATCCAGGCTTTGGTAGCCCATTGCTATCTATGCCTCCCTCTTTTTGGATAAGAATGGTGCCATGGGAATATCATGAGGACTCAATTGGAATGTAGACCTGTGCCCAGCATCTGGAACTGAGAAGGAATCAATAGAGTTCTAAGGCGCCAGGCACAGTTTAGGCTTTGTTAATCCTGATGCAGCAATATGCCTATTAGCACCCTAATATCAGCCTAATTGTAAAACAATAGTAGAACTGTTTATAAGTCCTTTCTATCTCTACAGTTCCCTTAAAGAGTAGGGTAAGATAGAAATTCAGGTAGAGGAAACTTAGTGACTAAGAAGGTGGTTCTGCAGGTAAAGCCCTTGGCATACAATCATGAGGACCTGAGTTTCAGTCCTAGCCCTGACATAAGTAAGAGGTGGGCACTGGGGCACAAGCCGGTAAATCCAACAGTGGAAAGGCAGAGACAGGACAGGCAGATGGCCGGGATTGTTGTCAGTCAGCCAGCCTAGCTAAACTGTCAAACTTCAGGTTCTATCTTCCATTTAAGTGCTCTCTGTCTCTCTGTCTCTCTGACTCTGTCTCTGTCTGTCTGTCTGTCTGTCTCTCCATCTCCCTCTCTCTCTCTCTGCCCCTCTCTGCCTCTCTTTCTCTCTACATCTCTCTCTCTCTTTCTCTGTCTCTCTCTCTCTCTCTCTCTCTCTCTCTCACACACACACACACGCAAACACATACACACACAGTCATACATATATACACATATACACACAATCTTTCTCACAAACACACACACCTTTACACACACATACTCTTTTTCACACACACATACACCTACTCTCTCTCACACACATATATACATAGGCAAACATGGGCTCTTACATACATACACACATGCACACACAATCTCAGAAACATACACACACACTCATACATATGCACACACACACTCTCATACATGTGCACACACTCACATGCACACAACGTGAGTTTGCTGAGATGAAAGTTTTAATAAATAGAAAGGCTAGAACTAGATTCTAACCATCGTGACCTGAAGTTTTCAACTTCAGATAACTTTTTGTTTGTTTGTTTGTTTTGACACAGGGTTTCTCTGCGTCACCTTGGCTCTCCTGGACTCACTTTGTTAATCAGACTGGCCTCACACTCACAGAAATCCAGCTGCCTCTGCCTCCCCAAGTGCTGGGATTACAGGCATATGTGTAGAATAAGTATCATTTAACTTTAAGTTATCACAGCTTTAGCAGCTATGGCTTTGTCTCTTAAATTAGTAGTAAGAGTCAGGTCTAATCACCTTTCAAAGGTCACATGCTAGTGGTGAAAGTGGAGGAGCTCACACTGAGCTTCACTGTATGACAGAGCACCCTGCCTTCACAGGTGTCAAGTTAAGTCCCTCACATGGATAGCCCTGTTTAAGCTTCATAAGATCCCCAAGATGCAGAACACTGAAAATCTGTTTCTAAAGGAGAAACAGGCTGTGGGAAGTGTATGTGTTCTCATCGTCACATAGTCAGAACCAATTCTCCCTGAGTTCAGTTCTCAACAACAGCAGCGGCAGCACCACCACCACCATCAGCAGCACCAGCACCACCAGCAGCAACAACAAAACGGAATTAGATCTGGTACTGTTGCAGCACATGGTAACCTTTTTGGTACCTTTACCCTGGAATAATCTCTACAATTCCCAAGAGACACACAGTGGAATCCTTGGGAAAAATGGCATTTTCCAGACACAGTGTCTACAGCACCTGTCCTCCTATGCTATATTTTCAACTTGACATTGGTACTTTTATAATTTGGTGGTATCCTCTCTTTCTCTTTTTGAACATGGGGGGGCATTTGTGCCTGTTTGCACTGATACAACATGAAATGTGTCAAACTGTTTATCCCAAAGCCGGATCATTAAAATTATGTGCATATCTGTCTTGTTCTCCAAGGAAGCTCTCTCTCTCTGGGGAATTCAACCACTATGCCATGGGGAAGGCCAAACTTCCTCATACTTAGAAACCATGTAAAGAATACATAGCAAAAATATTCAGACCAATCGGCAACATTGACATATAGATGTGTGAATGGAGACACGCACTCTGTTTCCATTCAAAATTCGTTTTGATACAGCACGAAACGGATAGAAACAGTTTGCATACACTGGTAGCTGGAGGCAGGAGACACACAGCACCATACAGGGGACAACAAGAAAGCAGCAGGGTGGGACAAGAGGCAGAGGGAGCAACAAGGGGATAGTTTGAATAACTCAATGTGGTCTGGGTCCTACAGGCTCTACCTAGGCTTTTGGTACCTGGCCCCAGAATGATTTGTTCTAAATACCAGTAGCCTAGGGAATAAGAGTTGGGAAAAGGAGGTAGGAGAGGTACAAAGGGTTGTTTCTTTTCCATGTTTGTTGGCTCTAAGAGTTAACTAACCCCAAGAGATACAGTCCCTAGAGCTGCAACAAGGACACAGAACAGTTCGCAGAGGCGTAAGACAAAAGGCGTGATTAGTAAGTCTGACCAGGGACTACATTCCAGACTCCAGTCTTGCCAGCTGAGGCCCCAGACAAGCCACAGCAGATATAATCTGTCCTTTCTCTGCTCCTCTTGCCCCCCAGGATGCAAAGCACAGGAAGCAGATGCTTAATTACACTAACTTTGGGAGCTGTTGGGCTTCTACCAATAAGTAACCAATACAAAGCTTTGGCTTGTGAGCAGTAGCAATTCCAATCAGCTCTGATTCATTTGACCTCACAGAGTGCAGGATTCCTGACTATGCATTTTTTTTTTTTTTTTTTTGCATCGCATGTTTATCAATTAGTGCTCATGAGTGACATGAGCATGCATTTAAATTATTTGTCCTCAGCCTACAGGAAGTGCTCTCTCAGGAAGTGTATCTTTCAGTGTTCTCACAAAGTTTCTCCTTATTAAGATGCGAGAGTACCAACCACAGTTCCTAAAGCTATACTGCCCAAGGAAGCCCTGGCACAGAACATGCATCTTGACCTTCCTCAGAAAATATAATCGTGAAAGGCATTTGTATCATCAAACCAGAGACATGGATTTTGCAGAGTGAGCATAAGAGGCCAAGAAGAAGGCATACTAGTTTTAAGGGTCTATTTCCATCTGATCCAGTTTTCCTTTCATGAGGAGAAAATTCTGGTCTTAATTGGAAAATCATATCCTGACTAGACAGAGAAAATTACGTATTTTGTGGGAGGATGATGAACATTAAAATTCAAAGGCATAAACTGGTTTAAAGAGAAACGTGAAGAACTCTGAAGATTCAGTCACAAGGGAGGTAGAAAAGTGACACTCCAATTTCTAGGCTGATATATAGAAAGAAATGAGGAAAGGCAGAAAAATAATTAAGAAAGAAAGATGAATTCTTTTTTTTTTTCTTGTACATTATCAAAAAAGGCTGCCTCTGGAGAGATTGGAATACAATCCCCCTTTGTGGAAACAATTTTATATGCCTGAAAGAAAAAGTCCTTGTGGACTTTATTAAATAAAAGCCATCGGTAACCAAGGTTAGAGAGTGGTGGCAGATGTACACTTAGGCAAAACATTTGTCCTAGTCCAAGTGTTTAACTCAATATTTTGGTTATAGCATATAGAAGAAAAACTGCAAGAGTTAAAGATACCTTCAAATAAGGGACAGTGGTGGCAGGTGTAGCTCAATGGTATGGAATTCACTTAGATGGAATTGTCTTCTGGGAGCATTTTAATACAACTGTGGATTGTGACAAAAATGTTTATTTGTCTTAGCTGATAACACACTTAATCCCCGGGCAATATGTGGCCGTTTTTAATTCTCCTGACTCACTGAGCTTCTTCAAGCCCTAGGATTATGTATCTTGGTAACACTTCATTTTTCCGAGGTCCAATTATTCCCTTGTTTTTCTTTTTCTTTTTCTTTTTCCTTTTGTTTTTTTTTTGTTTTTTTGTTTTTTTTTTTTGCTGTTTGGTTGGTTTTTTGCAACTCAGCCTGAACTGACCCTTTTTTGGATTCCAAAGCCATGATCATTCTTTCCTTGTACCATGTTGCCATAGGGACTTTTGTACTATCTTCTCATCCATCTCCAGTCATGATGGGAATAAAGTAAGTGTGGGACTCTTGTGTGTTGTTTGTCTTTCTCAACAAACTTTGATCTTTACATATCAGATGCCAAAGTGTCCTTCCCTTACCAAGACCCTGAGACAACAGCTAACATCTCACAAGCTGAAGCAGACATGTAAAGTGGACAAATAACCCATACAAATGTCTTTGCTCTCATTATAGACTATCTTCTGCTTGACTTACATAAAAGTCTGTTTAAATTCTGCCTTCTCTGGAAAACTTTTCTCTCCTTCTGTTTAATGCATGTGCACATGTGTAGGCACAGTCATGTAAGGGTAAGTGCATGTGTGCATACTAAGCATGTGTTTGGAGACCAGAGGACAATCTCAGGAATCATCTCAGGATGATGTACCTCATTTGAGACAGAGGCTTTCATCAGTTTGGACATCACCAATTAGAGTAACCTTGCTCACAGGCTCTAGGGAGTCTCCCATCACTGTTTCCCCTGCCCTGGGATTACTAGTGCATAGCACCATGGCCAGCAATTTAAAGTAGGCTCTGGCCCTACAAAGGAAACACTTCACCAACTGAGCAATCTCCCCAGAAGAAAAAGCTTTCCTTAACACTGTTCTGCATGAAGCCTCAAGTCCTCAGCCTGGGGCACCTGAGTGAAGGGAAGAATTGCACATGCTGGCCCTTCAGTAAAAACTCTGTTCCTTTGTAGTGATCGGAACTAAGCAGTTAGCATTGTCTGCCCAAGGCCAGTAAGGAAACATTACTGGGGTTTTAAAAACATAATCATGGAGAACACATAAAATAAAACTATTTGGGAGCTGGAGAAATGGCTCAGAGGTTAAGAGTACTGACTGTTCTTCCAGAGGTCCTGAGTTCAATTCCCAGCAATGACTTTGTGGCTCATAACCATCTATAACGACATCTAGTGCCCTCTTCGGGCCCACGGGTGTATATGCAGGCAGAGCACTGTATACATAATGATAAAGAAATAAATCATTAAATTTGGCTTTAAAACGCCAAACTGTTTGCCCTAGCTGATAACACTTTCAATGCATGTAGCAAAAATAAAGACAAAGACTAGCAATGAAACATATAATCATCTTTTAAAAATAACTGAGGTATTTTCAGCATTCTATAACTGGAAGTGAAAAAAAAAGGGTTTTGAAGGAAGGTAGATGATAGTTATAAATGAACAGAGAGTTCAGAAGATTCCTTATCTTCAAACATCACCTGTGAAAAATAATCTTTATCCAAAAGAGTTCCTACTAGCCATTGCTTCCTTCAGCATAAGTTGTAATCTTTTCCAAATATCTTTATCATGCTTGCTATGTTCCCCTGAACTTGGGGCAATACCTGTGAAACAGTAATTTGTTTTGGCAGGCACCTGCTGTTGGCTGACTATGAACACCATTCAGTATGATCTCTGTGGGCTTGAATTCTCACTCAGGACCATGTGCCTTCTTATGCCATTTAAGAAAAACAGGTAAGCCCTTCCAATATTAACTTGCCAATCAAAGAAAAGTGACCCATATTCCCTTAAGCAAACACACTGTACAAAGCAGATAAGCCTTTCAAGGGGAACTCAGAAGTGGTATGACATCTGTGTGTGTGTGTGTGTGTGTGTTTATATTCACAAGAAATGGCATGTCTGTAGCTCAGATATTGCCATTTATGTCTAGATAGTAGTTTATATCTTCAAAGCACTTGAACAGATACCAAAATAATATCACTTGTATTAAAAGACATATCAAACTGTGGGCCTGGCACCATCAGCAGTACCATTTTTCTGGGAACTTGTTAGAAATTCAGACACTTAGGCATTTCCCTGAACTACTGAAAATAAGCCCAAAGTATGCATTTTATAATCTTCCAGGTAACTCTGAGATAAACTTAGATTTAAAATCCAATGGCTCAAAAAAGAGAAATCAGATAGGTTTAATATGCTGAGGGGTGAAAGAAAAAAAAAAAAAGATGATCACTAGGGACTGAATTGAAATCTGCCTCTTTTGTTGACTCCGTATTCAATTAGTAACAATTACCAAAAAAAGTTGCTGTAAGATTTACATGATGTAGTACATGGATGAATGGAGTGCTGGGCATAGTGGGCAATCAATAAATACCAGGAAGCATTGAATGAGTCAGGTCTATTAAATCCAGAGACTGTATTAGTTCCCTTTCTGCTGCCGAGAGAAAACACCAAGATTAGGGAAACTTACAGAAGAAAGAGTTTATTTGGGCTTATGGCTCCGGAGGGTTAGAGTCCATGATGGTGGAGCAAAAGCATGGCAGTAGGGACAGGAAGCCAAGAGCTCATACCTTAAACCACAAGCAGGAAACAGAGAGCAAACTGTGGATGGCATGAGGCTTTGAAAACGTAATCCGGTGACATACTTCCTCTAGCAGAGACACATTTCCTAAGCCTACCCAAACAGTGCCAACCAGTGGGGAACCAAGTGTTTAAACATCTGGACCTATGGGGGACATTCCATTGAAACCACCATCCCGGAAATAGTGACCGTGGGACTAAGAAGAAGAAAGTCTGTTATCATATATGACTAAGAAATGACATTAAATGATAGTAATATATTCTTTGCTGTACTGTCTTTTTGTTTTGAGAAAGGGTCTTCCTCTGTAGGTATACCCAACCTGGGATTATAACATTTCCATCTTGGATCAAGGCTTCCTACGATTCAGGAATTCCTTGTGTAAATAACCAAAAAAGTCTCAGGAAGTTCCTGACACTGTCAAGTTCACAAGGTCTTCAGGGTGTGTGGAGTCACACATGCATATATCTTGTTGTTAGTCATCAGCCTGCTTAGGGTGGACTTGCTGATGAAGTTATTGGCCTTTGGGTCATCTATGCTTCTGTATGTAATATTTACCTCAAACTCCTGTAAAAGTTACCCTGATAAAATCAGTGACTCACCTAATTGGACTTTCTTTGCTCTTGCATTGATGTCCTGCCTGGGGTAGTGAGTGGATGTTTTCTTATGTCTCCAGGGAAAGTCTCATACAACAGCTAGAACTTGCTTTGGATCCCAGAGACTTATGGTAATCCTACTGCCTCATTACCCTATCTGCCTGAGTGCTGCATAGTGTCTCATTTTCAGACCACATTCCAGGTGTAACTCCCACACTGGTCCATGATAACAACATGTGAGATCATACCTGTGCTTCTCTTACTTAGCACGAATGAAGAAGACATAAGCAAAGATCGATATTTTCACGCCTGTATAAAAGCTTTGCTATTTTTTTATGCACCATCTTTGAAAATTCTATACCTGTCTTGTTTCAGAAGCATTTGTTAATGACACTAAACACCCTGCTACATCTTCAAGGAAAAAAAAAAAAAACAGGCATATTTTCTTTTTTCCCTTTTTTTTTTTTAAGTAGAAAATAGCTTAGGGGAGAATAACATGGTCTCAGAGCTACTTAGAACCTCTACTTTAAAAAGCAGCAAATTCTCTCAACTCAACTCTGCAGCTTGCAACATGCCTTTTTCACCACGTGGAAACAACTCAAAGCCTCTGACAGCTCTTGTCTCTCATTTTCAATCTGACATAATGAGCTTCAAGGCTGTACTGCTGTGGCCCAGAAGTGGTAGAGGGGCTTGAATAATTAGTTTGGAATAATGGAGAAACTGAACGAAAGGAAGGAACCAATGTGGCCTCATATATATATATATTTAATTCTCAAGCTATCAGTTTAGCATGTATGCACTCCTGTAAGTCAAATCATCATCTGTATGTTGGGAAATACACAAAGAGCATTTTAGTCCAGTATTATGTGTGCACCCCAATGGTGATAAAATAAACACGGAGTTGACTGGTCATGGACTTGCTCACCACCTGTTGAAGGTATGTTGCTATTGCTTGCTTCCTCACATACAGAGAACATTCTAGAGATACCAAAGTGTATTTGTTCAGAGCCTCATTATCTACTTCAAAATGAAAAATACATTCCATTGCTTCCAATTCCTGTGCTATCATCCCCATAATAAGAGTTAGTAATTTGCACATTAAAATTCCACTTGGCAACACTCAAGTGCTGGATCTTTTATTAGAGGGCAGTTTCTAGGAGTCCTGGGATAAGTGACAAGTTTAACCAGGTATAATGGGAAAGTCTGCAGTGTCATTAAAAGAGGTTGGCAAAAGAAGGCCCAGAGGGTACATGTCACTAATTGTCTGTTTTAAGCAATACATGTGACAGTTCTCTTTTTGTTCTTCTTTTGCCATTTGTGTTGTTGCAAAACATGATCTTGCTATGCTGCCCAGGCTGGCCTTGGACACTTGTACTGAACCAACCCTCCTGCTCTGGACTCTCGGGTACCCAGAACTCCAGGACTGCAGGAGAAATCTAATATCAGTGTCTGTTAGTGATTCATATTGTTTATGGTTGCTGTGATGCTATAATGACAGGGAACATATATCCTGTTAGGCCTCAAATGGCTTATAATTCTGTGTGCATGTTCCTACATGCAGAAACCAGAAAATGACCTCAAATGTTGTCCCCCAGGCTCTATCCATCCATCCTTCCTTTGTTCCTTCATCCATTCCTTCCTTCTTTCTTATTCATTTATTCAGACGTGTCTCTCACTGGTCTGGAATTTGCCAGGTAGGATAGGCCGGGCAATCTGGATACTGAGCCTTTGCAATCTTTTCCCGCCTCCCTGGCACTGAGGTTACAAAAATGTATGCTCAAGCACAGCTTTTACATGCATGGATTCTGGGGGGTTAAATTCAGTCCTTGTGCTGTCAGGGAAAGCACTATACTGATGGAGCCCTCCTCCAGTCATTACTGTCCAAATATAGGAAAAGTTTGCCCACCCTGAGTTAAAGGAGTAACCACTAACATATATGAATTTTTATTTAATCTGGCAAAACTATATGGAGTTTTATTTAGGGAAAATTAATCAACAAAAGTAATAAAAGTTGGAAGTCACACAGGAGGAAGGGAAGGGACATCCTTGGCATAGGGTTGGTGTGTATACATTTGATATTTTCGTGTCATCAACAGCAGGGAGAGGAGTTCAGTCTACTGATTCCACCTTTCAGGGCTCCATTCTCACTAACCAGTGGAAAGAGACAGGCACACCTTAAAATAATGCAACATGTCAGCAGCAATATCTCAAGGACACTTCCAGTGCTCAGGACAGACTTGTCTTCTTTCGTATCACTCTTACATTAACCTGGATATGTTTATTAATGTTAACATTTTGAAAAGGAGGAAGATGAAGTCTAGAAAGTTTAAATAAACTTGTGTGGTTAATACTCAGGACTCAATTACTACCTCCGATCTTGTCGATTTCCAAGATCTCATTTGATCCCTGCTTATAGAGAATATCACTTGTTGCTGTCAGACAGTAACATTTAGACACAAAATACAATGGCAACTGAATCATCCTGGCCAGTATTCCAGTGTTCTGTCTAGGTTGTTATGGACACCATGACAAAAAGCAACTCAGGTAGGAAGGGGTTTATTTGGCTTACACTTACTGGACACATTCCCATTGAAGGAAGGCAGGGAATGAACACAGGGCAGGGGCTGAAACAGAGACTACGGAGGGATGCTGCTTACTCACTTGCTCCCCATGGCTTGCTTAGCTATTTTCCAAATACAGCTTAGGTCCAACTGCCCAGGGGTGGAACTACCTACAGTTGGTTGGTCTCTCACACATTCGTCATCAATCAACAATATGTCCCACATACATACCTATAATCTGACAGAAGCAATTCCTCAGCTGAAAGTTCTTCTTAGAAGAAATGTATAGTTTTATGACAAGTTGTCAAAAACTAACTAGCATAGTCAACAAAATAGAACACATTTGCCGCGACTGGTACTCTCTTTCAGTTACTCGCCTGTTTCTAGCCTCTCAGGATCTTTGCTAACACAGTTTATCAACTGAAAAAGATCCTCTTTTCCAGTCTCCTCAGGAAGAAACCCAGGGCATAGTACTGCATGTGGAGGGAGTTCAGCTGGAGCCATCTGGATGAAAACTTGTGTTTAATTTGTTTGTTTGGGTTTCTGTTTGTTTCTTTGTTTTTCTCACTGAAGGGAAAAGAAATGGTGGGCACTATTTCTAAACTAGAAAATTCTCTTCAACTCTGTAAAAATTTATGTCAAGCCTATAAACTTGACTTTGCATATGCTACATTAAAATAAGACCACATGCAATGTGTCTTTGTGCTACTAGTTCATTTCAATTAATGTGTTATCAACAAGTTTTTCACTGGGGTTCCAGGTGACAAGATTTCCTTCTTTTTTTCAGGACAAACTCGTATAGCTTTGCTTCTGCATACATTTTCAAGCATGTAAGTCACTGAGCCAATACATATGTCCGTTAGATAAATTTAGCCATTCTACTGTGCATGCAATCAGAACACCACATTGTGTGCCCTAATTACACAGTACTTGTACTAGAAAATAAATACAAAATGAAACAACCTGTGTCAATGTACAAGAAATGTACTGTTTTAGATGCTGGGAGAAGGGAAGAAGCCATGGTTAGCTGAGAATAGGAGACATGTTTTTACCAGAATACCATTCACCAGTAAAATTTCAGATTATCAAACACTGGAAAGGCAGAGAAAGCAACAATAAATCAAGTCTCCCGCTTCTAAAAGATCTCAGTATGAACTTGTGCTACACTCTTTGGTAGCCATAGACCTTAATAGGAAGTTGCTGAATGATTTTGTTGGTAATAGGGTAATGATGTGCATCTATTTGATGAAGCATATGGACAGGTATAAGAGCCCATAAAATCCCTGCAATCATTGTGCCCATAGAGCCAGGTACCTAGGTAGTTACGAGACGTTGTCACCAGTATTGCTAGCAACCTACTAAGATCTAATTCACACTTGAATGTTTCAGAGGAAAGAGCAGAGCACTGGCTGGGAGAAGTAGATGTGAACCAGAGAAAGGTGTCTAGAAGGATGAGCGGGCATCTGTTTGCTAACAATAAAAGAAAGAAGGGAGCATGTGGAGTGAAGGCTGATGAGAGAGATATAGCCGAGCAGCAGGTGGAGCCCAGAGGATCTCCAGCTGTGAGAATGGAAAAACAGTGAAATTCAACCATTAGCAGGGACCACATCATGGTTAACTGAGTTTGGGGCCTTATCTTACAAATAGAAAGAAGCTTCTGGAAGATGACAAACCAGGAAGTGGCATAACCCAGTCTCTGATTTCAGTGTGTAATTGGCAGCAGAATGAGAGATGGACTGTACTTGGTAGGAAGTGTAATAAGAGCCATTGTGAGGTCATTTCTATAAACCAGGCAAAGGAACCCAATCAGGACACATGGAGAAAGGTGGGTGTTAGATGTATTTGGAGATGGAAATACTTATGGAACTTGGAAGGTTGAGAAAATTGAAGACTTTAAATTGATTCTGAGTTGTTCTGACGGCTGGGTTAAGGGTCTGCTAAATACATTACCTGGGATAGGAACAGTCAGGAACTATATTAACAAATGAAAATTCAAATTATTTAAGGTTAGCTATTTGTGTCAAGGACCCATTTAATTGTCCCGAGTGTTACTCAGGCAGATTTTCTCTTACAGTAATGGAAGGAATTAGTGATTAAGCTGTATGATATTCTTAATAAACGATCACATGCCTTAACATGGTTATTTATACACTCCAGTAAGAAATAAGAGTCTAGCCTTCTGTCATCAACTCTGAGTTTTTCATTCAAGAATATAGCTCATACTTACACACAGGTCTTAGTTAGGGTTTCTATTGTTGTAATAAAACACCCTGACCAAAAACAACTTGGGGAGGAAAGTGCACTATTTTGCTTAAAGTGTCACATCACAGTCCATGATCAAAGGAAGTGATAAGCAATGGCAGGAGCTCAAATATGGCAGAATCCTGGAGATGGGCGCCATGGGAAGCCATGAAGGAGTGCTATTTACTGGCTTTGTTCTCATGGCTTACTCAGCCTGTCTATTTACAGCATCCAGGACCACCACTGCAGGGGTGGCACCCTCTGTGGTGAGCTAGGCTCACCAAAATCAATCACTAATTAAGAAAGTGTACCCAGGCTCACCTACAGGACAATCCGGTGGGGCATTTTCTCAATTCAAGTCTCATATTCCCAAATGACTCTTGTATGTGTTGGCAGAAAAACTATCCAGCACAACACAGTTACATAGACACATAACACACACACACACACACACACACACACACACACACACACACACACACTACTCTGCCTACTACAGATGTTAAACACAGGAATACTTAATAGACTAGTACTTAGAGTCAATGCAAAAGTACCTTGTGTGCATTGAACATAGAATGAGTGTGTATATGGATGTATATGTACAGGTGAGTATACCTGTCTTGTCTGTCTGTTTTTCTCTCTGTCTCTGTCTCTCTCTGTCTCTTTCTCTCTCTGTGTCTGTGTCTCTGTCTGTCTCTGTTTTTGTCTCTGTCTATCTCTCTCTCTGTCTCTGTCTCTGTCTCTCTCTCTCTTTCTCTCTCTCTGTCTGTGTGTGTGTGTGTGTGTGTGTGTGTAAGCTTACATGAATGTATGATACTGAGGATCATATATAGGGCCTTGTATATGTTAGGCAAACATTCTACCACTGAGCTACATCCCGCCCCAGAGTGGTCTTAAAGGTCAAATTTGAAGTGAGAAAAGATTATTGTCCAAGCTCCAAGGAGATGACGAAGGAATGATGTCTCAAAGGGAGTGCATGGAGACCTTTCCATGAGTTCGGACTCTGAGTGATAGCTCTATGTTATAGAGATATTGTATGGGATTTGATAGCTGGAAGCTGCTTCCTTCATTAGTTTCAGGACTTACGATCAGTGTTTCATTTCTGACCCCAGCTTTCCATGTGCTTCACAGTTGACATCCCTCCTGTCTTTGTATTTCTTCCCAGCACTGCTCTTTAGTCCTGTGGGGCTTGGTGGGACTTTTTCTCGAGCATCTAGAGGTCTTTTTATACTTCTTCAGCTCACATTTACATGACCTCCCCTTCCAAAGCCTCAGCTTCACCCATGGGGCTGGCTCTGTCATCACCAAGGCTATGGAAGTGTGGTCTTGGTTAAAAAAAAACAAAAACAAAAACAAAACAGATTAGTATTGGTTGGTAGTATTGCATGTTATCTCAGTTCTTAGAAGCCTGAGGCAAGAGGCAGCTGGGTCCGAGGCCAGCCCACACTCTACAGTAGGACTTTACTCAGAACAACAACAGCTATCAAATAAAACACAATGCTTTTAATAAAAACACCCACTGAGAATGTTTAAGACAAGAATTTCCTAAATATATACCATACTGACCCATAAGTGTATATATTAAGTGAGTATACTATTTCCAGGATAGATCAACATTGCAGGAAGCTGACCTAGATTCAATCACTAGTTTTCTTTTCTGGTTGTAAGATACAGGCTCTGACCACAGGAGTGATTTAATTAAGCAATATACAGGTGGAATTAACAAAAACAATAGGACAGAAGGAGTAATCATCTATATATTTTCCCCCTAAGAGATTTGCCTGGATGCTTAGACCTCTGTCAATGTCTGCACTAAGAGAAATAGAAGGACATCAAACGTCCAAGGGTGGCAGGAGACTGTAGTTCAGAGTCAAGATTCCCTGTCAGAGAAATCCAATGGCCTTGTGCAAACACACAAGATTAGGCATTGCTGCAATAGAGTGCAACCGCTGACAGGCAGGTGAGAGGCAAGCCTAAAGCACAGGCAGGCATCCATTGAGGCTGGCAGTTGCACACTAGGAGACACACTTCCCTCCTCTGTCCATTCTGAGGGCCCCGTTCAATCAGTATGCCTGCTCCTCAGGGGACTGGCACGCTAATGCAAACTGCTACCACTCCAAAGTAATGGAGTGAGAGGACCATTATTTTAAATGGATTGAGGCCACACGTCCCCAATTTCATTAGCTTCTTTTCAAAGGAAACCCATCTACCAAATTCCATGGCACCTGTAGAAGTGGGAACAGAACTCCACACAGAGGCCAGTTCACCCCTCTGATTCAGTAAGTTAAGGATGTACAAACTGACAGGTATTTGGGTCTGATTGAGCAGGGTAAGGATGTACAAACTGACAGGTTTTTGGGTCTTAACACAGACATTCTGTGGTGACATCCTAACCACTAGGATATACCAGTGATGACAGGAAAGAAAAGAAGCTGAGGCAGGAGGAAAATGAAAAGCATTTGTATAAGAAGAATCTGAGGCTGTGAACTAAGGACTTGAATTCAAGAAGCAAGACACAGACTCTGGCCAAATCTCCCCAGACTTGGAGTGTAGGTCAGTGCTAGATCTCTTGGCTAGCAAGCATGTAGCCCTCGGTAAGATTCCAAACTCCATAAAAGTAAATACATAAATAAATGAATTAATGAATGAATAACTAAAGAAAAAAAATAATCAGCAACCCAAACAACAGAGAGAGAGAATAAATAAATGTGCTTTTAAGCCACAAAATATATAACAATTTGTTACTAGATGGTAGAAATTTTATGCAGGACTTGTTTACTCACTCAGGAATTCCAAACTTCCAACACTGGGAAGGCCTACCCGAATTTATCACCTAATATCCATAATTGAAGCATCTTACCCTCACCGCCTTGAATTAGACATACAGGGGTAAACTTACAAGAGTTAAGCTCACATTAAAAAGGAAAACTGCACCTGCTCCTGTGTGTCCAGCCCGGTTGGAGATGTAAATATTAAACATTCACATATAGGCACATTCAGAGGAAGGCTCTGCTTATTAAAATGGAGCGGAAGCTCGTGGCACTCGGCAAGGCTTCAGCAGAGGTTCTGGTGACGGGGTATGTCACTGAAGAGGGAGACTTGTCAACGTTCAAGCTGAGAGCTGAAATACTAGTAAGAGAGACATGAGTGTGGAGAGCTTTGCAACAGAGAAAAGTGGAGACCTGCAAGCAGAGGGATGGTGGGAGCATGTGCAGCTGTAGTGCTGAGTAGCACAGCAACGGTTGGGCGTGTCGAGAGGTTCTGCGTGCTGCTCTAATGAGGTTCTAGGAAGAAAACGAAGCACACATCATGTTCCAAAAGGAGAGGCATTATCTGCTGGTTAATAACCACATAAACTGTCACTGGCATGCAGTTGTTCCCAAGCTGTTCCTGGGACCCATTCTCCGTGTTCCCATCTGTGGCCTACGGGAGCCGAGAGGAAAACTAGCCCTGCAAATGCCACATCATCTGCAGATGTTTTTAAGAGCCCGAATTTGGCATTCTGTGCTTAAATTTTTCATGAACAAAGGAGAAGCGATATTTTGTCGTGTGTGTGTGTGTGTGTGTGTGTGTATGTGTGTGTGTGTGTGTGTGTGTGTGTGTGTGTGTGTTGCAGTGTTTGAGACAGGGTTTTAAGTATACCAATCCCAGCCTGACCTCCAACTGACTATATAGTAACTGAGGAAGACTTCGAACTTCTGCTTTTTCTGCCTTCACCTCTGGAGTGCTGGAATGAGAGGTATGCATTACCACAGCCACTTTATGAGATCCCAGTGATTAAACCCATGTTAGCCAAACACTCTACCAACTGAGCTACAACCCCAGCTCACAGAAAATATAATTTAATGCAAATAGTGAGGCCAGTAAATATCTGCTAAATAAATGAGGAAATAAATGCACGCCTTGTTTGACTAGGAAATTCAAATGATAACTCTGAATGTGATTGGCAAAGAGAAAAAAAAATCCAGAAATGCAAATATCTGCTATGATGAAGCCAGTAATGTCTTCATATAAGGGGAGACTGTTGATCTTTTTTAGGAGAGAGATTGGTCCTGGCAATGGACTGGAACAGGCTAGCGATGGAAGTCATGTAAATTTTATTCATGGGTGCACCTGCAGTCAGAACAGCATCTACCTGCTATGGACAGATTAAGGGGACATCAGTACAATGCCAAAGAGCTATGCTAGATGATACAATCTGCACCCCAGGTTTCTGGAGGAACTTGCTCCAGCCTGCAGAAACCATGAATCATTGTTCTAGGAGCTCTTAGTGCAATATTTGGGAGACTAGCTGAATTAAAGTCTCCCCAAAATTGCATTCAGTACAAATTTAACATTTCAAGAAAGTACATAAGCTTCATATATTTCACCAGAATGTTTTCTTGAAAAGCCAAGAAAATTCGGCATTTCTGAGGATTCTCTGATATTTCAAATCAGGCCAAGAAGAAGGCCCATAAGAAAGGCTCACACCACAGAATAGATGCCAAATTGCTCCTACATAAGCTTTGGAGCCTAAGAAAGCTGTGTCTCTAGTTCCAACTCTTACAGCTAGTGGTGAGCTAAGTTATTTGCTGGTACTCGGTTTTCTGTGAGTACAATGGGAAAAATAAGATAAGCAAACAGAATGCACAGACACAGACACCCATACACATATACTCTCACACGCACACACACAAACACAGAGCTGTACTGCACACCACTTGTAGCAGGGACATAAAAATAGTTGGGAAAAACACTTGTTGCTCTGTAATGTGGTGGGTAGAATGGAAAATGCCCCCCCCATAGGCTTAGATATTTTTAGCACTTGGTCCCCAGTTGGTTGCACTACTGGGGGAGGTTTCTAAGGTATAGACTTGGTGGAGGAAGTACGTCATGGGGCGGGGGGGCAGGCTTTGGGTGTTTACAGTTGTGCTCCATAGCGTGTTGTTGACTCAGCCTTGTTCTTTCATTTTTATATATGAGCTCTGAGTTTTCTGTCTCAAAGTCTATGCTGGCTGCGTGTTTTCATGTCTTCTACCATGATGGACTCTTACCCTTCAGAGCCATACCCTAAAAAAACAAACCAAAACAAAACATAACAAAACAGTATGAACAACAAACCTCTTCCTTCTGGAAGTTACTTCTGATATATTTTTAATCACAGCAACATAACAGGAAGTTAATATAGTACCCGTGAGTGGCACATCAGTAGATTCTGTCAACGGTTGCACAAGAAATATGTACATGTATTTTTAGAAACTGTTATCTACATTTTGTATAGAGGTTGTTTCTCCCTTATTATTCTCTAGACTGAACAGCATAACAACTATTTCCATTTACCCAACATTGGACTAGACATTATGGGACATCTAGAGGGAACCTGAAGTCATATGGATAAATGGACATAGGTTACATATAGGTACTATGCTATTGTATAGAAGGGAGTGGAGAACTTGGGTATCCGAGGAGCCCTGGGACAAACTTCCTGTTTCTACCCAGAACCATCGCGTTATCACACCAATGCTCTTGCTTGCACATGTCCCCAGTTTGTGCTTGAAACCTTGAATTACTGACACACAGAAAAAGTCAGTGTTTAGACAGTTGTAGTAGCATTTCAGAACTGTTCGCCAGCCAACTTCCTTTCACTTACTAATAAAAAATGAAGGGAATACATGGACTGAAGGCTGTCTAAGAAAGATTCCTAGATGAGCTATTTGTCTGGATTTTCTGTCCAAGACAGAAATGGCACAGCAAACCTCAGCCACATTCCTTCTATTTAGATCCCAGCTTCAAATCGCTGCAGTTGAAACCCATTGCCAATAAGAAATACTACAATTTCAAAAGTTGCACAGCCCTAGAAATCTGCTCCAGCCCGGCCACTCCTCCACAGTATCATGGCTGAAGACTCATAGGGAAGCCCAGAGTGCAGGCATGTGGTAATTAGCTCTCTCTGTTGACTACATGTCAAAGTCTTATTATGGGTAATATTAACTACACAAAAGTGATAGAGCAGACACACTGGGAACCAAATAAACCTAGGAGAGAGAGAGAGAGAGAGAGAGAGAGAGAGAGAGAGAGAGAGAAGTGAGGTCTGGTCACTGAAAATACTAAACCCAACTAGCCCATCAGTATAAACAAATCTATTGGGATTGGAAAAGAGTATTCTCAGTATTTAAATAATTTTATATCACACACACACACACACACAGAGAGAGAGAGAGAGAGAGAGAGAGAGAGAGAGAGAGAGAGAGAGAGATGTTCTTGGGTCCACACCTTCAGTTCCTGTTCTGGTTCTCTGTATGGTGTTATGGCTGCAGGAGCCAGAGGCATCTAGTGTTACTGCATCCATAGTTAGAAAGACAACAAATGCACTCCTCATCCAGTTTTCTCCTTTTTATACTTCCTATGACTCACACCTAAGGCGTGGCTATCTCTTCTTTTTTTTTTTTTTTTTTTTTTTTTTTTTTTTTTTTTTTTTAGCAGATCTTGATATCTCCTAACAGATGCTGAAGAGATGGCTCAGTGGTTAAGAGCAATTGCTGTTCTTGCAGAGGACTAGAGTTCCATTACCAGAACTTATGTTGAGTGGTTCACAACTGCCTATCTCTAGTGCATCTGACTCCCTCCTCTGGCCTCTCTGGGTACCCACGTGTAAGTACACACCACAACATATACATACACATCAATACAAAGAAAAATTGACACTCAAAATAGTTTTTAAAGAAAGAGAACTCCTTACAGGTATTCCTAGAAACAAACGTAAAGAGTCCCTCACAGGTCACCTGGAGGCTCATGTCCTAGTGATTCTAGGTCCTCTCGTATTTACATTAACAGTCATCACCAACCATTGCAATTCCTTCTAGCATCTTCTTTCCAGTCAGCCAGTGCTGATTTTGAATGGCCTGTGTCTTGTTCTGGGTACTAAGGAGGTTGCAAATGAACCAAAACTTTGTCCTTGTCATCTACAGAGCAGCACATAAAAACATGAAAAATGACATAAAAACACACAATATATGTATATGAAAGAAATGGCAGTTACAGAGACTACATCATGTATCACAAACACAAGTCACAGAGGACTCCAAAAAGTAAAGACAACTATGGAGGGACCAGGATGGGCAGGAAACAGTCAAATGTAGCACAAGATTATTTCTAACATGAGGAAAGAGCTGGGATAGTTTTACTGTCCTGGGAAGAAGATGGGGCGGGCAAACCACAGAGGATGTTGAGGGACAGTGAACTGGATACCAAAGAGTGACCACAGAGTAAGCATCATGCATGAGGAAGCCACCAAAAGTCTCCTTTGATCATTAAAGGGGAAAAGTGTGTAATAAGTAGCAATTGCAAAAGGCATCTATGTAAGTAAATAGCAGAGGGAAATGAGACCGCCATGGTACATAAATCCAGTCCATGAATGCCCTTCTTCCTTAGATATGCCATGTTATAGGTTCTGGAAATAGTCAGCTTTCAGTTTATTATATACGTGGAAAAATGCACCAGCATTTCTCTAGACATGATCCTGTGTCTGTGAATTTGTTCCAGGTCCCCAGATAACAATGAACCCTTGCTGAGCTCAGTTCCTGTGGCCTCATGGCCTCTCCATTGCTCTTTCTAGATTTCTAACTAATATACAAGACATCTTTTCCGGGACTTCCCCAGTCTTGAGCTTTCCACAAGGGACTCTCACTCTATCTCCTGGATCAGGCTTATCGCCTCTTTCTGCTTTCCACCTCTACTCTGATGCACAAAGAATCCTAAGGAAATAGACAAGAGATGAAGGCATAGTTGAAGATTCCTTGTCATGGTCCTCTGGATTTGGGGAGTGGGATTGTCCATTTCTCATATGGACTCATCTGTACTCCTGGGCCCATGCAAGTGTCAACTTGTTTTCAGCTTCTGAACCATCTATTTCCCAGCACACCTACCATAGGGAACCTATATCTCCTAGGAAAGGTCTTCTTTTTGCCATTTCTTAGCAAGAAACATGTTCTCGTCCCTCCACCAATAATTAATATTTCATGTGACTTTTAAATAAAAAGAATGGCACAGAGCAAGAATGCCTCCTATTAAAGGCACACTGGTTGTATTTGGCTAGTTTTGTTGTATTTTCCTGTAGAGGGAGATTTATGATCTTAAAAAGGTACCAGGCTAATTCATCCAACAGCATCACCTAATGATGTCTAAAATACCCCCACCTCTTTACAGCATCACCTTAAGGATCGGCATCTCCATAGAAACATATTGGGTTATATAAGCATTCCATTACACACTGAGATCTGCACCAGAACCAGGTAGCTGCTTACAACCAAAACAGGACAGGACATGGGTGTCATCCCCATACCTCGTTCCAGAGCACAAAATCAAAGACCACGTCTGTTGACCCTACTGTAGAATTTCCCATGTAGCCATGCAGGCATGCAAGCCTCTCTACCTCCAGTGATTAATAAAAGCAGCAAGTAGAACAGTCCAGTTTTCTCACCTCAAATAGATACAGCCTGGGTTGGTAGGATATACTAAAGTTTCCAATATGTGGTCCCGGCATAGAACTATCTAGCTACAGCGGAAGGACTGTACACTCACCCCTGCTGTGTGCTTGGAGGGAATTAAATCATCTATTTCTTATAGTTAAACCTATTGGTGCTCTGGGAATAGCTGCCTAACTGGTGACCTGCAGGACTACATCCCACTCCTACCACTTCTGCACTTCGAAACTTTTTTGGTCCTCCCTACAAGCACCAGTTTCAACAGCCACTTATTCAAAGGCCTACATGCTAATTTCCATCTCAGAGTTTGTGTCCAGGAGAAATGGATGCCTGCCAAACCAAAAACTGGAGAAGCACTCATGTGGATGCTTCCAATGATGTAATCTCATCCCTGGCACCGCTGTGTGCCAAGCACCGTGTTCCCCGAATAAGGAGCAGAAGCGTAGAGATCTGCTATAAAGCCCAGAGTCATAGTCTTCCAAACATTCATCAGCATAACCTAATGTAGTAGTTGTTATTCCAAGGCGTTTAATCCTTAATATCCAAGGTAGTTGCAGTGATCCAACGTGGACCATCTGTTGTTGTGTCAATCTGCTCAGGCAGGAGAGTTAAAATCCGGGGAGAGCTTGAAGGCACAAGTTTGTTGCATTCAGAAGTAATGGGATAGCATTTTCCGTCCAGCTGTGAAGCGCTGCATGACTAGGAAAACACAAGTCCCTGAGGAGACAGGGCTATGGCTACATGCTGATGAAATAGAGACTGGGCCAGCTTTATGATCTAATTGAGCATCAGAGGGGCCAGGGCTTTAACCAGGTCTTTAAGCAGAGACATTTTTTGCTGTAAATACAAGGACAGCTTTGTAGCCCTGCAATTTTCCTCCTAACTTCTTCTTCTTCAAAAAACAAAACAAAACAAAACAAAACTTAACTACATTCTCCCTGAAGAAACAGTTATGTTTCTAAAAATTAATTTTGGAATAACAGCATAAAATGCCTACATTTATAGGACTGAGAACTATTTTTATTGTTTTAGAGTTTAATTAAGAAAGAGCTGTCACAGAAGGCCAGGGTTGGTATTTATGTCTGCTAGGGGCTCATATGAACACAGGAAACTAAATCAACATTAATCTGTACCAGGCATAAACTAAAAGCCACTGCCACCAGGCCCTTCAGATTAGCTAACACGTGTCCCTACATAATCCCATCCTACTATATAACCTTTCCTGCCTAAAGATATACCATTGGGTACAGTGTGACACAGTTACTACAGTCCTTGAGATTTTTGCCATTTATAGGAAAAAAAAAAAAAAAAAAGCAAAATAGGAAAAACAAAAAGCTGTAGTAAGCCAGGAATTTTCAGATGTTCAGTCTCTCTGTTTTCTCTTCTGCCTCCAGTTCTAACCACTATGCACTATGATTCTTGGGGACTGACTCAAACCTACAAACCTCAGAACTTGTGGATACTCTGTAAACTACTTTGGCAAGCACTATATGACTTGCACTTACAATAAAGTTTGGAAGTAACAGTCTTAACTACAATCATAATTGAACCTTTCCATACCAATGAGCATGTTCTGATCTTTTACAAAAGAATTATCTTATTTTTATATGTATGCATGCATGTATGTATGCATGCATGTATATGCAGTACCCATGAAGTCCAGGAGTCTATCCCTGTTAGGTTTCTATTGCAAGCAACCTAAGGAGGAAAAGATTTGTCTCCATTTACAGTTTACAGTCCTTAATAAAGGGAAGTCCGGGTACGACCCTGGGGCCAGGAACTGAGGCAAAGGCCATGGAGGATCACGGTTTATTGTCCTATTTCTCTTGCCTTGCTCAGTTTGCTTTCTTCTACACCTCAGGACCACCCAGCCAGGGATGCCACTGCCCACAGTTGAGTGAGTCTCCTACATTAATCACCAGTGAAGAAAATGTCCCACAAACTTTCCTATAGGTCACTTCCCCAGTACAAGACTTCTCTCCTGTTGAGCTGACAAACACTGGTTTTAACAGTGAGCTTCAAGCCAGAGTCCTGCCTGCTATTCTCCATCTCAGAGTCCAAGAGAAATGGGCTGAGTGGGAAGACTAAGGATTCCTGAGGGTTAGGGTGGGAAACAGACATGCAGACAGGGGTGAGGGGAGTCATATCAGTTCATGAACACTCAGCTAGGGAAGAGGAAGAACAAGTGACATGAAACAGGCATGTTGTCCCTCCTCCCTCACTCTCCTCCACCCTTTCCCCCACCCCCCATGCCTCAGTGTCTTTCTCTATAGCACAAAGAACACAAAGTCAGTGTGACTGGGTGGTTACTCAGAAGGTGAATTAACATCTTCCAGCTGGTGCGATGGGAGCCACACAAGCCATGAGCAACACAAGCTCCCAGCGTGTGTGGCTCTGATCTCAATCAGCAAGGGCTCCTGTGGTGGGCGAAGCATGGTCTTTGTAATTGTGTGGTTTGGTCTAGTGGCATCTACCCCTCGCAATGCTATCACAGTTTGGTCTTGCTCAAATTAGAGAAGAAATGGTGGGAAAATTTCCTCTTCTTCTGAAAAGCTCTGATGACAGCACACACACCTCATTTCCTATTCTTGTCACCTCAGATGTACTCAGGAGAGAGTGCATTTGTAGTATCCATCCTCACCGGTGCCCTGGACATTGAATAGATTTTACTTCCTGTTTCCAGAAATGTCGGGATGTTTTAAAATGGTACTTAACAGAAAAAGAGCATTCAAATCCAGTACCTGAGTGTCATTATCTTGGTTCTAGGAGATTCCCACTTAACTTTTAGTCTTAGACTTGGGAATTAATTTCCATTTAATATTTAGCCATTTACATAATTTAACCCTTATTTATGTTTTCTATTTCTCTTTCTGAATATGATCCATTTCAGTTCTCCAAAATTATGGTAAGTAATGCAATCTATAACCCTGTACACTCACTCTCCTGGACTAAAAAAATGTTTACATTTATGCCTCTACATTATTTTTAAAGAAATAAAATGGGGTAAGGCACTGTAAAAGAGGCCTCTACATGTCTTTCATCTCTCCATTCTCCTCATTGATTTCATCTCTTCCATTCTTCTGAAATTAGTGTGTACATGTCTTTCTGACAGCTTATTTCTTAACATTTCCACTATACTTCTGAATATTCAAAATAATATGCCATATTGGCTTGCATGATTAAGTTTTTTATATAAATAGTAACATACTGTGATTATGTAGCATTTATCCTAGGAATGAGAGAATAATTTTAACATTTGGGAATCTATTGTTAGGATCAATTTCATAAAGAGATGAATGAAAAATATCAGATAATTATTTTGATAATATAAGTGCATTTGAAAAATTAAATATGTATTTAAAACACAAACTCTTTTCAATCTATCAATGTCTTATGATAGTCCATGGTTTCTCAGATCTAGTACCATTGATATTATTAGCAGAAGAATTTTCACTACAGGGCTTGTGCTATGCATTATTGGAGATTCCTCTTACCAGAAGCCAGGAGCTTATGCTGCAACCTGGCACTTTTCCAACACACTTTCAATACCGGTCCTGGCTTGATTGTGGTGTTGATGCTGTAGACAGCAATGATGCTCTTGATATTGACACTGATGTTGATGAGAGCAGCATAATAATATTGCTCGAATATGCATTAAAAGGTGTTTGTGTTCTTAGGGTTTCCCTTGGCTTTTTTCCATCCATCACAGACTCCTTCTGTTTCTGTAAGAGTTTCCTCCCAGGAAACAGCCCATAGCAAAAATGGCAGGGACCTAAGGAAGAGGCAAATTCCTGCCCCAGAGAACATAGGTGGGGAAAGAAAGCATCATGCGCAGAATAAGTAGATTTTGATGAGAATGGATTCAGTTAAAGGTTTCCCAGTCTGTGTCAATGAGATGTCTAAGACTGAGAGGATAATAAGAAGAGATGAGGATGCTACAAGGAAGATGGGAAGTAAGACAGGTCCAACATGGAGCAACTAGATAGCAAAAGGCTCATTCAAAGAAGAAATGATGCAACTTTCAAGGACCTTCCATCCTCCATGGGGTTATCTCATAACAGCTGCACTATCTGCCCCTATACCAGCATGAACCAGACAAGTGCCAATATATCTGATGATCTGCTCTGTTTAAGAACTGGTGCATGGAGTCAATGGCCATACTCTGCCAAGACAGGGTAAGCCAGTCCTCAGTAGTTCCTGTCTAATAAATATGTCTATCAGATATATTGGACCAGAATGTGGACGATGATGCTCCAACACTATAGAGAGTTTTGAGTCACTATTCAGGCAGAAAACTGTCTCTGTCATTTTTTTTTCATTTTGGAAGCTGCTAACCTGCACTTGCAGTTTACTCAGCTAATTAAGTTTTATTCTTTCTCAAGTCTCTGAAGGGATTGAAGACCATATAGTTTGTTCTTACAATTAAGCTTACTTGTTTAGGGGTTAAGATGTTTTTAGGTCTAGATAGATGTTTTAGGTTGATAATGATGAGATGTGATAATGCTTTACAATCAGAATTTTAGATGCACTGAGATAAGAAAGGTGCTTTCTTCAAGGTTGCCAAATACAAATAGCCAGAACACTATGAATGTAAGTTTACATAATTCCTGATTGTTTCATGCTTCTTCTTGCTGTAGGAGATATATTTATACAAAACTGGTGTCTGTAGAGCACAATAGTGGATCATCCCCCATCTGTTTCCAGGAGGCAACTTCCAATTGCCCAGCTACTTGTATAGTCACTGCTGCTGGTTTCTCTATGGGTGTTGTACCTTTTTGTGACCTAGATATTGCACTCTTTCTGTCCATCTAGATAGCCCGTTTTTCTGATGTGAGTTAAATGTCTGCCAAAATCTCATGTATTGAAGACTTCGAACCCAGTGCAGCAATGTTTGGTGGTAGAATTTTGGTGAAGTCATTGGATCTTAAATGCTCTTATTTCATCCAGGGTCAGGGGTTGTTAATCCACTGAGTGGACCACATAGAAATGGAGCCTGTAGGAGATGGAGTCTCATTTGAAGAAGATGACCAGTAAGAGTGTTTACGTGAAGGATACATCTCATCCTTGGCTACAGCCTTGCCCACTCGTCACTTTGTACCTGCCATATGATGAGCATCTTTGCTCTTCAGCTATACTGTAACAATAGAGCCAAGTGACATTGTCTTAAACTTTAGAAACCGTGAACCCAAATGAGTTTTTCCTACTGTAGTCACCCCAGGTTCTTTGCCACAGTGTGGAACATCCTAACACATCCACAATATCCTGGAGAAAGAGACTATGTCAAGGAACCAACATCCATGATACCCCAGAGAAAAAGACTGAGTGAAGAAACAATAACTTGCTCCTTTCCTCATATTTATGTGAATGTTTCCAAGACCTGTAGTTGGGTTGCTATTTTGTAGCATTAACTTTTTATCATCATGGCTAATATTTGATGCTGAGCAAGTGCCGTAACCTGACTCGGTCTTGTTTCTTCCACTGTGTGTGAGCCTGAAATTCACCCAACTGTAAAATTTTATGGTATTCCTCCTCTCTCCACTTGCCCACAGATTAACTGTTCTTCATAAATATGTAGTAACTGCTTGAAAAATATTCGGGTGTCATCAGTTTTAAGTCACGAAAGATTGAGATGTAAAAAGTAAAATAAAAATGAGAAGTTGGGCTACTTTATCAGACAGCGTGAACTGACTTTCAGAGAGAACTTCTTGTAAAATGCCAAATTAATGGCAGTTTCACCCGTTTTTTATTCACTTCCTTTGCCTTCATCTGCTATGATTTTTAAATAGCACCTGTACCTGCGGCCACAGAGCACTGAAGGTGTAATAGATCTCCCAGGTTTTTACAGCCAACTGTGTAATGCCTATCAGAAATGGCAAAATAAGTGAAAAGCATCACTTTAGTTGAAAAAAAAAAACACCCTGGAACTTTGAAAGGGTAAATAAGCATTCTTATGGAGGTAGTGAGAGGAAAAGTCTGAATTCAAGGCCAACATTTCAAAGCACATGGCCACAGAGAGAATACACAAACAGTTCAGTTGCAGGATTTGCACATTGCACACTTCATTTATAAGCACATGGTTCCGCTTGCTGGCTCACCTGAAAGGCCAAACAGAAAGGCTTGGTTTACACACCCATTTGATAGTTTCTATTCCTACCCCCTCCATGAAAAAAACTCATCATCGTTGGAAAGATTCTTTCACTAGAAAGAATATTTGGGCAATATATACAAGTGCAAAACTGACTCAGTAGTTCACACCTGTGCTGTTAGCAGCTCAGTCTCTGATTCTCCCTAAAGCACATCACCACTGTAGAGCCAAGCTCAAGGGACTATATTAAAAATGAGTCGTTCATCTTTGAGAACTAATTTTAAGTGGTTAGAAAATGAGAAAGTCTGTGCAAATATGCCACCAGTTATTAAATCCTGATTTGGAATACACGGTAAATGGCTGTGGGTAAATATCATCACAGGATGATAATTATTCAAATTCAACCAGCTCCCATATTGCCCAGGCTCCACTCAGAAACATCATAGAACCAGGCTGTTTTGGAGTTGCCTATTTATTGCAGTAATGACAAAAATTTAAAAAGGAAAGTGTCTGCCACATTTTGCTATGCAATTTTTTAAAAAATTAGTTCGACAACATTGTATAAGCACAATTAAGATTAAGGACAACGTCAGAGCAAAAATGATTAACAACATTTATGACACATATGGAGTTGAGATCTGTAATATGCAAAGTCTCATCATATGTCAATCAACCTAACTGGAAGATAGGCAGAGATCTTAAATGTGGGGCTGGAGAGACAGTTCAGTTGTTAGGAGCACTTGCTACTTTCAGAGCACATGGGTTCGGCCCTAGTACAAACATGGCTTGCAACTACCCATAACTCCAGATCCAAAAGACTTGACCCCTCTTTTGGCCTCAGCCTTGTGGGTGCTGGATACTAAAACCAGGTGCTTGGGAACACTAACAGTTGTTCTTAACTGCTGAGCCATCTTTCCAGACACCAAGCAAATGCATTTTCAAGAAAAGAACATAAATATACAACGGTCAAAGATGTTATGGCCAATTATTAAGTGAGAAGAGTATCCCTTTCACTGATAAATTGAGAGAAATAATTAAAATGGTGTAAAACTGTTTTGCCTTTTTCTTAGCAAGGATGGAAAACATTTAACACAGAGTGCCTGTAGAAGCGCAGGGACACAGGCTCTCTCAAGCACCATTAATGTAATGTTTTTAAACATTTAAATGTGCCTACCTGCAGACTAATCAGCACAATGCTGCATCTTTGTCCTGTGGAAATACTGAACATCTGTTTAAAGACACCTACGCTGTTCATGAACACTCACCACATCAAATATTTGAGAGAAAACAAATGGCCATTATTAAGAAACGGCCTAGAATTCCCAATTAGTTCTCAGATAAAACACTATGTGGTCTTAAAATACTGTGTGTGTGTCTTTGTGCATATAATGTGTGTAATTGAGTCAGTGCCGATATGGTAGTATGGAAATGCTCATAAGATATTAGGCAACTATAATTATGAAACTCTATCATATCAATTAATAATGACAATTATAGCTATTGTTACAAAATTACTGCAAATTTCAGTACTGAAAAGTGTCTGAGAATATACAAATTAAGCTACTAATGGTCACCATCTTTTGGAATTGTGACTTAAGAAACACTTCTGCACCATTTCAAACCTTGATAATGAACATGCGTCATTTTTCTTTCAATTAGACAAATCCAGGGGCTGGACAGAGGGCTTAGTAGTTAAGAGCACATACTGCTCATGCAGAGGACCTGAGTTCAGTTCCCAGAAGCCATATCAGGTGGCTCAGACTGGCTATAATTCCTGCTCCAGAGATTCCAACCTTCTCTCCTAGACTATTTGGGCATCTGCAGCACACACATACCGTACACACACACACACACACACACACACACACACACACACTTAAAAATAAAATAATCTTTAAAAAGAAATAGGCTGAAGCTATTTTCATAAGAATGTATTGTCTCCTCACTTTACTTTTGAAGACTTATGGCCTGTGCTTGAACAAGTGAATGAATCTTTGTGCTAGCAAGGATCAGCCAATGCCTGAACAATGGAGGTTCAACTTCCACAGAAGAAATTTCAGAAAACTATTTCAATAGGAGTAATTGAATAGAATTATTTTTGTGTGTGTGTATGTGTGTGTGTGTGTGTGTGCTTTCATGCCTATGTACATGGCCGCATGTGTGTGCACATACATGCATGCATTTGCACAAGTGTGTATGACATGTGTGTATAAGACAGTGCCTGCATATGTGTACATGCATATATGTATGCACACACATGTGTTTGCATGCATTTAAATAATTAGGTTGAGAAGTTTATGGTTAGGGAAAAATGCTTGTTTTCACATTTTAAGTCACTTAGACTTTCCTGGACATCAATTAGTTATAGATAAAACATGTCCAAAAGGTAAGTGGCCACAAAGACTTCTGCTCTACTCTTCAGGACAGCTGTGGAAAGTGAATATATTGGTAAGGGGGGAAACCATTGGGAATGATCCTCAGAAAGTGTAAAGTTTTCAGTAATTTTGGAAAAGTCTGGAGCAATGTGCCAGCGTATTAACCGATGGTGAGTGATTGACTCCAGCACTTTACCCATCTCCTCATATTCAGCTGCACCTACAGGCAGTCAAGAGCACTGCATTTGCTACGAACCATGTATCAATCATGAGATGGCCATGTGATATTATAGACTAACTAGGAAAAGCTGGACCAGATCCCAGACACTGGAGGTTAGACCTCAGGGAACAACATGCTATGACCAGTATCAGCTATGGAGCACCCAAACTTTGCTGGACCCTTCTGCATGGTCTGTGCTAGTACTTTAGGAGGAGTTGTCAGAGACACTAATCATGGCCTCACACACGCCAGAAGAGTCAGAGATGTAAATCATTCTTAATGAATCAAAGGGAGAGGAAATAAGTACACCACTGCTATCAGACAGATCTGACTAGTCAGAAATGCGACGTTCAGTATGGTTTCCTTGCCCAGCCAGCACGAACACAATACTCATTTCTATGTACCCTCCCCACACTTTCTTCTGCCAATAATTATAAACAACGCTTCAGGGAGGGGTCAGGGGACACTGATGTCTCCAAGTAAGTCTGCTGGGTCTCTCTTTCCAGATACAAGATTCAGAAGATCAGGTCCATCTTTTCGCTTGCTTCTGAAGCACTACCTGGATAGGTGAGAATCTCCATGAAGTCGTGAAGAAAAGGCTGAGAAAATGAGGTGTTGACCAACACACCACCAAACAGACTGACTAGAACCACTGCTCTCTCTCTCTTCTCTCAAGTTAGGACAATCAGCTCCTATTTGGGTGGGTCAGTATTCTATGGGTTTCCTGATTCTTGTTACTGTAGAAACATCACCATAACCCTAACTATCAGCTTACTGATATCTAAAGTAGAGACAGTGATGCTTTCCTTACAGCAATGTATGCACAGGTATGCGTATGGCGTACAGACATGGATAAGACCTATGAGACATCCTTACAATCTCTACTCAAATGGCAGTCCTTTGGAGGACCCACCTGACAACCTGACAGCATTCACAACTACTGTCTCCTTGGACTCGACTCAATTTTTCTCACACTGATTTGTATCAAGAATAAAATACGACATCAATTATTTATCCACTTCTTGTCTGAGCTCTTCATGAGTCCAGAAACTTCATTGTGTTTATTGCTGTAATTTAGTACTTGAAATTGTACTTAGCACATAATTCACATTTGATAAATATTTATCAGTTAATGAATGAACAGATGAATGTATGTAAAACGTTTAGCATATTAACATGCTAATCAAGGAGAGTGGCTGTAGCTGGTTGTCACAGACAATGACGGTTGCGGCACAAGCAAAACCAACAAGACAGAGAGGACTTCAAGCAGGGGAGTTGCCTTGATCATCCTGACGGAGGGTGGGCAAACAGCTAAGGAATGCGCAGGTTTTCAGGGCCCAGTCTAATATGTGAGATTAGATAATTTGGGATTTCTATGTTTTTGATAGAAGGTCTCACTGCGTTACTCCAGCTGTTCTCAAATTCTTGGACTCAACAGATCCTTCCGCCTCTGCTTCCCAACTAGGTAGAAGCACAGGTGTGTCCTACTATGGCCATATCCATGTCAATTGTCCTCCTTGCCTGGCATGCTGGTGCATGCCTACAATTCCAGCTCTGCAATCTCCTCATATGAGGAGTTCAAGGACATCCTCAACTGCTGTAGAGTAAGTCGGAGGCCCACCATGAGGTACACAAGACTGTCTCTCTTTTATAAAGCTTAAGGTACACTGTAAGAACTGAACAGATACATAAGTTAATATATATATATATCTACAATTAAAGAAATAGAGCCCGTGAATTGAGAGAAAGCAAGAATGGTGGTATGCCAGAAGGGTTGGGATGAGAAAGGAAGAAATATGATTATATATTAATTTCATATATATATATATATATATATATATATATATATATATATATATATATATATATCACTGTGACTGGAAAGAACATAATTCTGTGAGCATCATCAGCTAACCAAGAGAGAGGTAGGGCAGATATCTGTCTGTCTATTTTAAGACAGTCTCTCCATGCTGTCCTGGAATTCACTATGAAGACCAGGCTGGCCATAAACTCAAAGAGAGCATTATCTGACTCCTGAGTACTTGGATTAAAGCCACAGGGCTCTATGCCTAGCTTGGTATCAGAATTACAAAACAATGAACAAACTTGAGGGTTTTTTTTAACCCATTTATCAAAATAAATGAACTGCACAAAGAATCTTAGAGGCCATCCCATTGATTTTTTCTTTATGCAGCAAATACCAGATATTATGAGACTTCACGAGCCTGACCAGTGTCCTGAGGGTGTTGAGTTTTCAAAAGTGTAATACTGATGACTTTCTGGCAACTAGAGCTCTGTACGGAATTGACCATCCAGTGGATTGTTCCTTTCTCATCACTGTTTTCATGTCATCCCTACACAGCAGCCTAGAGTTGCTCTTACTTCAAAATTCTGAGCCAGGACAGGTCTTATTTCCTAAACCCCATGTGCTGTACCCATAAGGCATGATCCATGCCTAATATGCTTAAAAATAAACAAACAAAATACTCCCCCAAATACCAAAAAAAAAAAAAAAACCAAATCACTTAAAACCAACAGTACCCTCACACTTTTTTTTTTTTTAGAGACAGGGTCTCCTTGCATAACTCTGGATAACTTATTATTTATGTATTTGGTGTGGGGGGAGAGATGGACATGGGGGCACATGTCATAGTATTGTGTGTGTAGGTCAGAGGATAACTTATTAGAGCCAGTTCTATCCTCATACTATGTGAGTTCTGAAGATGGGACTCAGGCTATCAAGTTAGGAGCATGTGCTTTTACCTGCTCAGCCACCTCAAGAGCCCATCTCTCACATCCTGAAGCATGCATGTTCAGCTTTGTAGGAGTTCCTACAGGGAAAACACCTGTAAATTACAATTATATTTTAATGGAACACCTTTGCCCAACAAGAAGTTCATGGAGGCAGACCTTACAAGGTTTTGCAAATTTGTATCGGTTAGCATCGTAGGCTCATCTCTAGTTCATCAATAGGATGAGAATTTCACAGGTTCAAATAGTACATTGCTGCACTGAAAATTAGATTTGTACCCTACAAGACCTGGCAGCACTGAATGAAGAGATGTGAGCATGAAAATTTACAGACATGCATTTGTATTAAAAATCAAGGCATTATGACCTTAAATGTTCATCAACATGGGAAGAAAATTAGAATATAACCATCATATATCACAGAAGCAGTATCGGCCATTAAAAAGAGTAGCCTGGACCTACATATATTAAATAAAAATTTAAAATATAATATGTGTGCATGAGGGGACTGGAAGATGGCCCAGTGGGTAAGAGCACTTGCTACATAACTATGGAGACCTGACTCTGAGTCCCTGGTACCCATGTAAAAAAATCAGGCATGGCTGTGTGTACCAGTAATGCTAGCATTGTAGAGGTCAGAGAGTATAGGATCATTAAAGATTGTTGCTTGGCTGCCAGGAGTCCCTGTCTCAAAGGAATAAGGCTGATAAATCAAAATTCCCAGCAACCCCACCATCTGCCTTTGGTCTCCATGTATGTGCACACTCTATCCCCTACCTACTGAAAAACACACATATACCACACATACACTTAATATATACACTATAATGAAGAAAATGTTTCAATCAAAGCAATTGTAAATGAGAGTTGTATTTTGCTCCATGAACCACTTAATGTGTGCTTGTCCATTCAAAAACCACCTGGAAGACAAGTACCCACAACTCATTGACTGGAATTGAGTTAGACCGTAGTGATGTCAGGACAATTTTCTTTTCCTTTCTATTTTATTTTCCCTGAGACAAGGACTAACTTTTTTTTTTAACATTATTTTTTTTATTAATTTATTCTTGTTACATCTCAATGTTTATCCCATCCCTTGTATCCTCCCATTCCTCCCCCCCCCATTTTCCCATTATTCCCCTCCCCTATGACTGTTCCTGAGGGGGATTACGTCCCCCTATATATTCTCATAGGACTAACTTTGTAGCAAAGCCTGGCTTTGAATAAAGGATCCTTCCAACTCAATCTCTTAAGAACAAATTGTTAACATTACAGGCTTTCCCACCTTCTATGGCCTTTACGTCGCATATCATGTGAATTGCACATATAGGATATCTTTGTATAGCTTTGTATAGTCAAAACCATAACTACGCCAAGACTATTATCTGAAAGCATCCATATGTCCCATGTAACTTAACCAAGTCCCTGCCTAATTCCATCTTAATCCAGGAACAATGTCTCCATTACTATTGATAGATAGTTGTCACATTGGAAACTCAGCAACTGATTTTTTATTTAAAGTTGACTTATTTATTCACTTTACATCCCAATCCTAGCCTCCTTCCTTTCTTCCCAGTCCAATCTTCCCTCCCTCTTCCTGTATACCCCCTCCGCTCCCACCTACCAACCCACCCATCCCAACAAGTTAAGTAGCAACAGGACTGAAAGCATCTTCTATCTACCAACGTGGCTTGGCAAGGCGGCCCTGCCAGGGGGAAATGATGGAAAAAGCATGTAAGAAAATCTTTGTTAGAGACAGCCCTGCTTCCCTTACTAGGGGACCTACACGAAGCCTGATTTGCCTGTGGGCTCCATATGTGTAGTTGGCCTAGGTCCAGTCCATACATGGTCCTTGGTTGGTGTTTTAGTCTCTGCAGGACCCACCCTGGGCCCAGGTTAGTCAGCTCTGTTTGTCTTCTTGTAGTGCTCCTGGTCCCTCCAGGTCTTTCTATCCTTCCTCCTCTTCTTCCACAAGGCTCTCTTCACTCTGCCCAATGTTTGGCTCTGAGTCCCAGGACCTGTTTCAGTCCATCAGAAACTGCTTTTTAAGATTAGAACAGAAAACACAAATTCCCATAAGCTTTCTTCACTGCCTTGGCTTGGCTCTGATGAAGTGAAAAGTATTTAGAAGGCTGCTGAGTGACTGCCGCCTCACCTCCAACTGTGGTATGGGAACAGTCTATCAGTCAGCGAACAGCCCTCAGGGGAGAATGAAAAGGAACCTTTATGTTGATAGCCATTTCTTCATGAAAGGGAAACAAGAGTGCTTTGTGGAGAGCTGAAACACATCCATGGAGTAAGATAAGACAAAAGGATGGCGTGCCAACCATGCTCAGATGAGAGAGGGTGGGGGGGGGAGATGTCTGGGAGCATCTGGGAGCATCCCCTTAAGTGTCTCCAGGCACTAGACACTCTGCACCATGTCCACCAAATTAAGAGGAAATGGCTTGAGAAGATCAAGGTAGTGAAAGCAAATGGTCCCGTCACTCCTGACGGCCTCAGAAGTCATTAAGGAATGTATCCCACAGTATAATAAATAAAACTGATTGGGTCTGTGGTGAATAACATTGCAGAAACCTAGAGTGCCTTTAAAGACCATCGCGCTGAGCAAGGAGTATTAAAAAGTGAGGCATTTCCTCACTTCATATTTAAATGCAGTGGCTTGGGAGAGAAACCATACTTGAAATGGATAGGAGTAATTTCCCATCATTATGGAAACCCTAAACAACTCCTGACTGCTTATACCTTCATCTCTTAGCATCCTAGTAAATTGCAGTTATTTGTTCCAAACAAACAGAAAGGCCCGTGTGATAATGGAGCAATTGAAAGCTGGAAGAATATGACACCTGTAATTCAATTTCATGGCAGCTGCTCTCACAACATGCATATAACACAGGATACGTCTCTCTGGGTGTGAAAGCTCAGCTCTTCCTAAGCTGGGGACTCAGAGGATAAGTGCACTCCAATGGACAGGACCGAGGCACTCAGCACAGGCTGCTGCTCTTAAATCAGCCTGGCTCGCCATCATGCTCACATGCACTGAACACATAGGAGAGTAGGAGAATCATGGCTCCTAACATTAAGAGATTGTGAGAAAAGAAAGCTCCAGAACCAAACTGGCTGCCAATTATTACAATCTACACTAAAGAAGGCAATGAAGAAGGTGCACCCATCCACACCATATACGTATATGTATTGACCTCTAAATCATCCTTTGCACACAGTTTTCAGTAGCAACTTAAACATGTATCTGTGAAATGGAACTGTGCAATGTTAGTACTAGTGACTCTTATATGATGTGAACTAGCACAAAAAGTAATTGATATTGATATTGGTATTGTGAGTGTTTATAGTAATACCAGCGAGCACCCAGCTCTAATAAAATTTAATGGATTTTCACAAGGGTCAGATTTAAGGATCATTATTGTCACTTCCATCAAACATCCAACATCACATAGTGATGAGGGCCTGGAGCTAGGAATTCAGCCACTGGTTGAATGACCCAAGGTTTGAATATGCTTTGTTTCCCCAAAACATAATCAGTCATCTGGGGAGAAATCTTACCAAAGTGCTATCAGGAGAAAGAGGTGAATTTTATCTAGCGTTTATGAGCTGCTATCTTACACATGATCTTCCTAATTTCCTTTGTCAACTTGCTCGTGAAAAAGGATGTTCAGTCCTCATTACAGAGGACACAGTGATGCAAACAGGTCTTTATCCAATCTCACAAATGCTAAAGGAAGACGGAGAGCCTCCACCTGTGGAAAGAGCCTAAGCCGTGTTTCCCATGAAGCTCTGGGACTGGATGGGTGTTGGCACTCAGGGCACTGAAATGAAGGTGTGGCTGCACATCGACTACGTGGGTATCTGTTCAAAGTGTGGGCAGTTCTCTTGGGTTTGGAAAGTCTACATAGGATGTGACACTTTCAGAAACTTCTCTTTTATGTCAGGGCATTTACAGAGGGATGTCTTCTTTTTAATCAATTAAGTTATTTATTTACTTTGCACCCCAACTGCATTTTCCCCTTCCCTACTCTTCTCCCAGTCCTTCCCTCTTGCACCCCCATCTATCCCTCCTCCCCCTTCTCCTCAGAAAAGGGGAGGCCTCCCGGGGTGTCAACCAGTCTTGGCATATCAAGTTGCTGTAAAACTGGGCACATAGTCTCTCCTATTGAGGCTAAAACAGGCAGCACAAATGGGGGAAAGGGATCCCAAGGCAGGCAATGTCATCAGAGACAGCACCTGCTTCCACTTTAGGAGCACCATATGAAGACTCAGATGTGCAGAGGGCCTAGGTCAGTCCCATACATGCTTTCAGGTTGGTCGTTCAGTCTCTGTGATTCCCCTATGGGCCCAGCTTAATTGATTCTGTAGGTTTTCTTGTGGTGTCCTTGACCCCATTTTCTCCTGAAATATTTCCCTCCTCTCTTCCATAGGATTCTCCAAGGTCCACCTACTATTTGGCTGTGAGTCTCTGTATCTGTTTCCATCAGTTGCTGGGTAAAGCCTCTCAGATGACTAGTTATGCTAGGCTCCCAATCTACAAGTATAACAGAATATCATTAACAGTGTCAAGGGTGGGCTCCCTCTCATGGCATGGACCTCAATCAGTCATTGGTTGGTTATTCCCTCAATTTCTGCTCCATTTTCCTCCTGTACATCTTGTAAGCAGGACAAATTGTGGGCCTAACATTTTGTGGCTGTGTTGGTGTCCCAGTCCCTCCACTGGAAGTCTTGGCTGGTTACGGGAGATGCCTGGTTCAGGCTTCATACCCCCCATTGCTTGGAGTCTTACGTGGGGTCACCCTCATAGATTCCTGGGATTTTCCATTGTCCTAGGTTTCTAGCTCATCCTAGAAATATCCTCTTCCCTCCCCAATCCAGTTGTCTCTCCCAGTACTCTCTCCCTCCATCCTCCCCCATCCCCATCCAGAGAGATGCTTTTTAAAGTGATTTCGTAGCACTGTAAGAGATTTAGTAGATTCGCAAAGATTTAATGACAATAGGCTGAGGCTAGAACTCCATGTGGAGTGCGTGATACCATGTACAAAGTCCTGTCTATCCCAAGAAATGCTTAAAAAAAATAAAAGCAAAGTGTGTGTGTGTGTGTGTGTGTGTGTGTGTGTGTGTGTGTGTGTGTGACTCAACGGAGCAAAGCTTCTATCAAAGACAGAACCAGGCAGGGAAACTCTCCTCCCTCAAGTTTTCCTGCGCATTTTACTAAATCATCTGAGAGTTAGAAGAGAGTAAAATTAAGGCACAAGCAAGGGCTTGCCTATTTTAATGACTGAGATTATATGTACAGTGTGAGCTTCCAGAGACACAGGTAGGCATGTGACGTACGATGGGTATAAAAGAGCAGTACAGTGACAAGGCACCTCGGAAGCTGATGTTGCATCCTAGGAGGGAGCTTTGGGATGTGTGACGGATACAGCACTGATGCCTTCTTAAGCCAAAGTGAAAGACTCAGAAGCAAGTCCAAAGTGCAGCTATGTTAAAGTCAGGGAGAAGTTTATACCCACATAGCTTCAACTTCCTCTCTTGTGCAGGACAGAAACGAACAAAGCAAATCGCCTCAATGGTGTAAGGTAGGTAAGCGAGGCTTCCTATTCTCTGGACATCACCTTCATGGTTTTCACCTTCTCACAGTTAGACAGCCACAGACCATTCTAGAAACTACTGGTCTGGCCAGGAACTAGCTGTTACATTGTCACAGGGTTGAGGTCCCTGGAGCCCAAGAGTACAGATACTTTGGGCTCTCTGTACAGGAGCTGGCATGTGGCAGGAACACAGGCAGGAGGAGAATGGCCCTTTCTTAGCAAGCAGGCCAAGCATCTGAGCAGGTGGCCGTGAGCTAAGGAGCACTTCTTCTAGGTATATGATGTTTGGAATGGCCTAGAGTTTAGACTAAGATCCCTATAGCACCCAATCACAGACCTATCACTCATAACCTGTGCTAAATCTCCAGTTGCCTGCCTGGGTATCCAGTGTCCTCATCTATGCAATGAGGAACATTAAGTGAGGATTAATGTATGAATATAAATTAGCATCCTAGAGTATAGCCAAACTAAAATAAGGTTAGGAAAAAAATAGTATATGAGACTACATTAGCAAGCCTATATTTATTACTAAGCATAAAATACTGCCTAACATAAATGCTCCAGAAAATGATTGTTTTTCGTCCTGCTTTCCTTTCCCAACTCCATACCCAGCTATCTTAAAGAGAAAGCCTCAGTCTGGTTGTGTATTCATAGAGAACCAAACCCACGCCAGCAGTGTTCTCTCACTGTTGCATTCACATCCTCCAGCACCTTCACAAACTGCTTCTAAAAGGAGTCAGGGCAGGCACTGTGAAGTTTGCAGCCATGTGAAATAAGGACCAGATGGAGCATCTGCCATGGCACATGAATACTGATATAGGTGGTTCAGCTTCAGGTGCTATTTAATTTCCTGACTTGAGAAGTGCTTTCACTTTTGTTTAATATACAAATTATTTGTGGACAACAAAAATGAGAAACCTTTATGTTCTCAAATAAAGCGCCTACTGAATACATTACTGCAATGAACAGAAGAGATGAAGGAAGACTGGGGAGGTAGTCTTTTCTGAGTAAGGGATCATTTATTTGTGAAAACTGTGACCCCATGAGCCCTGCAAGGTTTCATTGTATAGTCTTAGCAATGAAGAGATAATAATAACACCGAATTCTGCCCAGCCCTGAGTTTTCTATGAGGAATGAATATGTCAACACATAAAATATGATGAGAAGATCACTTGAAGATTGCTCAAGGATGTTTTCAACACTACCAGTGTTCTAGATTAAACCTTGGAGCAGTGAGGGAACTTTCAAAATTTACAGAAGACTCAATGAGATGTACACATCACAGGGATTTAATGGCTTTCTGATTTATTCTGGGCCTGCATTTCATCTAGGAAAGTGCTTTTGGGATATGGCCAACAATTGACAATAAAATCTCAATTATATGTTTTCAAAAATTATCCACTAAAAGATAGGAAGTATTTTTTTTCTTGATATTTAGTTTTCTCATTTCTCTGTGCTGTTTGTGTTAGTACTCTGCCAGATTTGTAGCTGGCAATAACTGTCTGCACTTTGTGAGCTGGCTCTTCCCTTAGTGGACAGCTTCTTTTTGCTCTACAGGAACTTTTAAACTTCCCTGAGGTTGGAGTTGGGGAGATGGCTCAACAGCTACCGAGAGCTTGCTGCTCTTAAAGAGGACTAGATGTTACTCCATATCAGGTGGCATACATACCTCTGGTAACTTCAGCTCGAGAGAAAGAGACACTTTCTTGAAAAGTAGTCTTAATTCCAGCAGTGATATTGGTGCTTTCTGCAAAGCCCACATAAAGGCAGTGCTCCCTCACAAGCCTTCTCAGGTGCACAAGAAATTTCGACTTTTCCGTCTCACTTTTATTGCCTAGCTTTATCATAGAAACTTGGCTCAGAACAAACTTGAACTGTTTCCAATAATCAGCGCTAACACCAAGGGACATGGGTTTTTCTGTCATCTTGGCCATTGACATGGGTGCCTGTCACCCTGCAAAGAAATTCCCAATTTTATTTTTAGTGTCCTCAGCTCATCCTGCATGATCAATGAAAAGTCATTTCACTTGATTTGAGAACAACAACAACAACAACAATAACAACAACAACAACAATAACAACAACAATAATAACAATAACAACAACAATAATTAATAATAACAATAACAACAATAATAACAACAACAATAATAATAATAATACAACAGAACAGAATATTCCAAACATTACTACATGTATTTGGAATAATTTCCTATCTTTTTTCTTTCATTTGCCTTTTACATCCATTATTTTACAACCTAAGACATGTGTACACGGTCTTTTGAACATATTCACTTCTCTTGTCCTTTCCTGTCCCCCTTTGTCATGATGAAATCAGCTTTCTTCCCAAAAAAATCCCTTGCCATTCCATATGCAGGGTGTGTGTGTGTGTGCGTGTGTGTGTGTGTGTGTGTGTGTCTGTCTGTCTGTCTGTCTATCTGCCTGTCTGTCTGTGTGTGTCTGTTTGTGTGTTCTACTAGTTTAGTTGGATGATTTTGGTGGATATACCAGTAACTCAAGAAATTAAGAGCCCCCCCATGACAGTCCTTAACTGTTAAAGCTTTTCAGGTTGCGATGGGAGCCTCCATAGTCCCTCCCCATTCATGAAGGAACATTGACCTGGCCAGTCTTGTACAGGTCTTGTTCAGATTGCTACAGTTTCTGTGATATTATGGGTACAATAATCATGAAATACCTAGAAGACAACTTGTTACAGAATTCCTCTTCATTCGTGAGCTCTTATATTCTGTCTGCCTGATTTTCATCCATATTCAAATAGATGAATAAAAACTTAAAATACAAAAATCAGTAGCCTTCCTACATAAAAATGACAAACATATTGAGAAAAAAAAATCAGAGAACCAATCCCAATCACAATAGCTTCAAGAAAAAAAACAAAACAAAACAAAACAACAACAACAACAAAAACACCTTAGAATAAATCTAACTAAGGAGGTAAAAGACATCTTCAATTAAAACTGTAAAACATCGAAGGAAGAAACTGAGTCAGACGGGGGCGGGGGGAGAGAAGATTCTATGCTCGTGGATCAAAAGAATTAATATTGTGAACAAGTAGGCCATCCTGCCCAAAGCAATCTTCACAGTCAATACAATCATCACCAAAGTTCCAATGCCATTGATCACACAAATAGAAGAGAACAATCATAAAAGCTCATATGGAAGCCAAATGATTCTCACTAGTCAAGGAAACCTTGAGAAGAAAGAATAATTCTGGACCTATCACCATGCCTGAGTTCATGCTACAGTACAGAGACACCAGACTCAGAAAGATACAAACAGAAAGGCACAAGTGGGCTACAATAGAGGACACAAATATAAACCCATTCAGCTACAGCCTCCTGATTTTTTGACAAAGATGCCAGATGTGTGTATGTATATATATACATATATATATATATAGGAGAAAAGAGTCTCTCTGATAAAGGATGGAGGGAAAACTGTATATTTGCACGTAGAAGACTAAATCTCTTATCTTTATCTCACCCTGGAGGAAAACAGACTCTAAATAGTCCAGCACCATTTTAACCCCGCACCTCAATTTTAATACATAGGATGCGTGGTTTTATCAGAATGTCTCTCGAAACACTCCTCTAAAGCAGAAGCTCCTCGGAATGTCCAACATCTTAAGTGTTGTCACACTTGGCATAAGCACAGCTCACCGTTCCATTCAAATTCTATCTCCCGTAGTTCTCCTGATGACTTGTGAATGCTTTCTAAGACGTGGAAAATTGTAGCGCTCTTGAGAGGGGCACAGTGGCACAGAGAAGCCACTGCACAGGGTCATCTTGAGGACACTGTGAGACTTTGACTTTGGAGGGATCTGTGTTTGTGCAGTGAGAACAGGCAGGGCCATTACCAGCCATACACCACATATGCTGTAGCCTGACAATGAAGATGAAAGTGCCATAGAGAACGGCTCAGAATAATTTCAACAAGAAAACACCTTAAGGGGTCTCCAAGACCACTCATAGATTTCTTTATTTAGGATCCATCAGCACCACACATCTATAATGTGGGAAATTTAATGCTTATGGAGATAAGTCATTCATAAGAGAAGAGCAGGATCAAGTTTAGAGCCTATCGTGATTGCTGTGTGACCACCCATAGATCATATGACCTTTCGGCACCTTGCTTTTCTCATTTGTAGCACAGAATCACAGCAGTTCTTAGTTCATTTGACGCTGAAGTGATTAAGTGCGATAGAATAATTGACAGACACTTAGCACATGACAATAACTTGCACCAATCATTTTTTATTAGAAAGTCCTCATACCATAAAGTTTCACTGGCTTAAGTCTTTCTATCATCTTGTACAACTTTTTCTTCATGCATACTTACTCAATTGTCTATCAAGTCTACCTATTTCTATATAATCTACCTATCTACCTACCTACCTCACATACATACATACATACATACATACATACATATTACATATCTATGCATAAAGCTTCTAACATACAAAAGGCCATTCTGTCTTCTCATGTTTAAGATACAGTTACTCCACAGGCTGAGGATGAAGCTTGTTGAATGCCTGTTTAGTACGTGCAAGGCCTTGGATTCAGGCCCCTGAAGCATATAAACCACACTTAGTGACACATGCACTCAAGAAATGGAGGCAGAAGGGGCAGAAGTTCAAGGCCATCCTTGGCTAAGCTCAAGTCTACTTTGGCTACATGAGACCCTGACTCAAAGGCCAATAAACAAAAATCATTACTCTTTTTAATAATAGTCTTTATTAGTTTATAACATGTTTAATTAAAATAAGGATCTTATAAGTTACTCAATAACAAGTTACAGCACAAGCGTATACACTTTGCTTCATAAATGCTTTGTTTTCCTTCATTGCATATTATTATCTGTTGTATGAAGATTGAGCCTTCCTAAGGAGTGGTATATAAACAACCTATAACATAGTTTATTGGAATTTTTTTAATCTTAAATATTCCTTAGTAATAGCCACATTGTATGTGTCTTTGTTGGGCCTGTGGTTAAAATTGCCTGTCAACTAAATGCCAGTGGTACAACTGGCTACCTGGATATTTTATAGTGATGCATCCTTCATCTATAAGAAAGAATGCTAAGCATCTCCTCACTTAAATTTTGTAAATTATAACTGGCACTGAAATAAGAAATTAAGATAAAATAAGAGCTGCCAATGCTCATCAAACAAAAAAAGATTATTTTTTAAAGTCAAATTGAAATGTAACTGCCCAAATATTAGAATAAAATATACAAGATAATAAAATGTAAAGTTATGACAAATTATGACACGATTAAAGAGAATCATGTTCACAGTGTCCCTTAAGCACTGCAAATATTCTCCACATATTATATTTGACAGTAGACACACCCTGGAGGGAGGAGTGTAGAGATAGGTACAGGAAGTCTCAAGTGGTAACGATATTCCTAATGCACTGATAGGGCATGAGAAAAATTCCATCAGTGAAACTGGTGCAACACAACAGTAGTGTGTTTCTAATTATTGAACATCATAGTTATATTTTCTTCCAAACCCTTCTCAGAATGTGTTGCCATCACATGCTCAAGGCTCAGGGAGCACTATCACAGAGGAGATGGGAAGAAAATGACATCTGGATAACAGGGATGGGGGTGTGAAATGCTATCTTAAAGCCATGATATGGTCATAGCACGTACAGACTCACAACAGTTGCAATTGTCTATAGAAAGGCATGCACAATGGTAGCCTCTTAAACAGATGGGAAAGGGCTGGTGGGGGACCTACCCGACAGGAGAACAAATGGAAACGGAGGGTTGTTCGGAGAAGAGGGAGTGCTTGCATTCAGTCACGCAGTCACTGGTGAGCTGCCTGCCCTCTAGTGTATCAATACACATCCGTGCCTATACAAGTGGCCCTGGATAAACCTAGTGGATCTCAAAACAAAATCAAACCAAGCCATAAAGACATTGTGTGATTTTACACAACTTTCCAAGTAACACATGCACACACGCACACTGTACTTCAGGTTATCAAATATCAATAAAATAGAATACAGCCATGGGGTGGGTATTGAATCATCATGTGCTACGGTTAGCTTCTTATACACCCTGAGAAGGTTTCTATGTTGCAAGCAGACTCAACAGCCTTGACTGCTGCTGAGAGGTATGTATACTTTCTGAACCGGCCTAATGGGTGGAGGTCAAGTCACCGGGGATGTGCTCATCATGGGTATGAGACACTAGCCTCCCTCTGTGCTTCCCAGACAGTATGGGAAGTGCATGGCAGAGCAAAGCTGCTCATCTCATGCTGGCTCATGAGGCTCAGTCTGTAACTGCATGGCAGCATTGCTTTCTGAGCCGTGCCATGACCCTCCCAGATGTTTCCTGCTTTGAAGTTGGTTACATCCGTATTTTGTCATAGAATCGAATGCAGAACACTGCTAACGAATTATATGCTTGTTAGATTTGCCTGCCTGTGGAGAATCTGGGGCACAAATCTGGTTCCTCCTCGTATGGGAGTCTCTCCTGTGGGCTCACTTAGGTACGCAGACATCAGGCAAATGGCTGCGTCCAATTCTTACAGAAGGCACAAATCTCTGGAACAACATGATGCACATGCCTATAAGGTTTTCATCTTGATAAGGTGAAAGAGATCCACCCTTACCAGACTTTCAGAATTCAGGTATCTGGTTTTTATTGGTGTGGGGGGAAAGGGTGGTGTTTGTTTTGCTTCAGTAGCCATTTTAACTGAACTCTCTTGAAAGTTGGTGCTTCAGGTGAGGTAAAAGACACGCACAGATTTACAGTATTTCTGTCAAAGGACTTGCTCAGTGTAGACCACAGCTCAGAACCCCAGGAGGGAGGCAGAGCCCTGAACTCTCTTGCTTCCTGCTGGATAAAAGTCAAGAATTGGACCTTGCCTGGGAGCAGTGCTGCTGGTGTCTTCTAACCCAGGAAGCAAAGGAATTACACACACAGATATAGTGCACGTGGCATCAGCCCCTGACAGTACCTTAGAAAATCAGGCCACAAGTACAGAAGCTGGGCTTCCCCTGCAGGAAGCAGATGCATCACTGTCACTTATTCGGGGTAAGAAGGAACCTTAGAAAGAGGTGTGTGTGTGTGTGTGTGTGTGTGTGTGTGTGCGCGCGCGCATGCATATGCCAGAGAGGTGGTGGGAGGATTGAGAGAGGGAGGGAGGAAAGAATTCTATGAAGAAGGAAGGGAGAAATGGAAGAATGTGAGAAGAAAAACAAATAGGAGAGGGAGAAAGCCCAATCTTCTTTAGTATGATGGCAATTTAGCTAAACCTCAATATCACTGTTTTCAAAGCCATGATTAGTGGTTTCTGTTTGTTTTAAACTACAATGAGTCTCTTTCTGTCTGTCTGTCTGTCTCTCTCCGTGTGTGTATGTCTCTCTGTCTCTCCCTCCCTCCCTCCCTCTATCTCCCTCCCTTCCTCCCTCTCTCTCTCTCTCCCTCTCTCTCCTTCCCTCCTTCCTTCTCTTCTTCCCCCTCTCCCTCCCTTCTTCCCTCCCTCTCGCCCCCCACCTCTCTCCCTCCATCCCTCCCTCTCTATAGTGCTAGGGTGAAAATAAGGGCTTGCCTTCTAAGGCTGAAAGTCCAGAAGACAATTCTCTTAAACATATCTAAAGCTGATAACATAGACACCATCAGTTCATTTTTCTTTTATTCAGTTTTATTAAATGGGGAAAAAAAGGATAAAAAAAATCTACCTTTCTTGGAGCTGCTTTGAGAGTGAAGAAAATCAATATGCATGGGCACTATACTGCCTTCTCCACTGTGTATAGTTAGCACTGGACATGATGCTAGAAATATTTATAAGACCACCATTAAGACTTCCAAATGTTATTTTAAAAATGTCTCCTAAAACATTAATTGAATATATAAAAGGTTTTTTCATCATTTAGTGGAATTCTAGGAACTCAAACTTATTTTAAAGGCAACTCAGTGAAATTCTCTGAAAGGCCAAAAGTAAAGTAATACAATATTCTTTTCCAGACCCTGAAGTCCCCAGACTCTTTTTATTCAAACTGTATGAAATTGGGGACTTGATAAGAAGTCCCTCTTGGCATGAAGAGACAGTAAGGAAGAAATCTAAGATGGGACAAACGAGACAATACTGGTTTGAGCTGTGGCACAGGGCTTACCTCATATATACAAAAGGTAGGATGAGGAAGAGAGACAGCAGGTGACTGTGGAAAGCTGATTAATGTCCTAAACTATGTCACCTTACACGGAAAAATGAGAAAAACACTGAGAAAAAAAACTTTCCCACAAGGTTTCCACAATTTACAATGAATTTAATTATGTCTCACCTGGACTTACAGGAAAAGAAGTCCTGGTAGGAAAGGATGGTATATAGGAAATGTAAGGAACAGGGTCTTTGCACAAACCAACAACCAACACCCCGCAAGTCATAGGGACACACAACATAGGATGGCTTCCAAGAGGGTCACATCAAAAAAAATTTGCTTTGAATTAGGTTGGGGAATCTCCTATTCTACTACTTGTGTACCCCACAATATCATCTATTATTTATGTATCTGTTTGTTTATACTGTCCGGGTGTGTGTGTATGCACGCAGGTGCACATGTGTAGGTAGGTGTGTGTGTGTGTGTAGGTATGTGTGCCTGTACATGCCACAACCGGATTGTGAAAGTCACAGGACAACTTGCACGAGTCAGTTATTTCCTCCCACCATATGTGCTCTGGGGACAGAACTCATATTGGCAGCCTGACAGCAAAGACCCTTACCAGCTGAGCCATCTCACTGGCTGCTGAAATATGTACCTTCGAAGGGACAAGCAAGGAAAGTACTGAATCTATTATTTCAGTTTCCCTCACAGCTGCCGTGCACTCCCAGCTGCTCACAGACAAATAAATTGAGGGTTACCTTTTGAATGTTCCAGCACATCTTGGCTGCACCAGGATACAGTGTTCTGATGGGAAGCCTGATGTTATTGCTACTATAACAATGTCAATTTCCCAGATACTTTAGATCCGGTGTGTGTGTGGTGGTTTATTCCTCTGAGTAAAAGATAGTAGTCTTGCCCTTCAGAACAGACAAAATACGGCTGTGAATTTACTAAGTGAACTGGGCGGCAGAATGGAGGGTGGCTGTGCCCTTAGCTCTCCATCACTGTACCAGGATCCTAACGTAAAGAAAGAGAAAAGGCTGCTCTGACTCATAGATTTAGAGGTTTTATTCTACGACTGACTGACATATTTTGTTTTTTGGGCTATAGTATGCGACAAGAAGAAGAGCGCGTGATTAAGTAAACCAGCTCACTTCATGGCCACGGAACATGAGGAGGAAGAAGGAGTGGGGGTCACTTATCCCTTTAGAACTCACCAATAAGTGACCAGAACACACCGCAAGAGACACCTTCGAAAGGCTCTACCATTTCGCAGAAGTGTTGGCCTGGGGTTAAGCCTCTATCCCATGGTCCTTTAAGGGACACTTATGGTGGGAACTGTAGCAGTGGTGAAAGGTCAAGTCCCAAGCACAGGCCGCCTGGATTTATATCCCAGCTTAGATGTTTTACCTCTTTAGGCTTCAGATTCTCCACCTGCCAAAAGGAGATGACAACAAACCTCTCTCCCAGCTCTGTGGTGAACATTATTTATGTCAAGTACTTAAGCCCACAGAAGAGGAGCGATCACATGATCACTAGTTAAGCAACCAGGAGAAGGTTATTACTTGTGTTAGGATGGTGCCTTGCAATTGGATACCTTTATTTATTTACTTTAAAGCATCCATTGAAAAAGCCCTAGGGCAGATAGGACTAATGGATTTCTAGAGTGCTATGTAGAAAAATCATCATCTGTCACTGTGGACTCATCTCCCTTTCTTCTATACGCTGTTTACAAGTGTTCCTTCTCTTTTGTACCCTTGGTGCATCTTCGTCGCCCACTATACAGAGACACGAGAGGTTTGGAAAGAACCCTCCTTCACCTTCCCAGTGTCATGCCTGCCCACCCCAGTGTGCTCGCTCTGCCGTTCACATTCATACAAGTGAGACTTTCACATTCCATCCACGCACCAGTGGAGTGTCAGTCTAAACATGTCAGAATGCTATATCACTGAGCAAAAAGGAGCTAAGGTTACAAGTGGGCTTAAGGATATTATTCCATTAGCTTTCAAATTTAAGGAAGTCAGCCTGGTTCCATAGGGGGACCCAATGGGATCACAGGATGGAAGCAGAAGAGCCAGGTGTGGGAAATGACATGGAAAGAACGTTTGTCTCACTATTGCTGTTTTTGAAGGTAACAGAAGGTTACGCTCAGTGAATGACAATGGCTTCTGACCCAGTGGGATCACAGGAGTCCTTAACCATGCAGGATGGGAGCAGAAGAGCCAGGTGTGGGAAATGACATGGAAAGAACGTTTGTTTCACTGTTGCTGTTTTTGAAGGTAACAGAAGGTTACGCCCAGTGAATGACGATGGCTTCTGACAGCTGGAATAGGTGAGGAAGAGGGTTTTCTGAATGCCTAGAAAGGGAAAGTGTTTGGGTGACACCTCGATATAAGCCTGGAAAACTCACTTCAGACATAGGCCACTCCTATGGGTCGGCATAGCTCGAGGCAGGGGAACCTTCTGGTTGCCTCCTATGTGGTCTGGTTGTCCAGTTGAGCCACTTGACGACACTAGGGAAAGACCATGAGGTGGAGGTGGAGGCTCTTTTTCTTTGAGAGACATGCCCAGACTGGAGCACAATCAGCTACATACATACACCACAGGCTGCTGACAGAATGAGGGGATCAGTACAGAAGGGGCTCTGAGCATCACACCACAGGATCCACTACAGGGCTTTCCCACGCTCTCTGCTGTCCACTTACAAGGTTCCTCCTGCAGATCACGTAGTCTCTCTCCCAACTTTTATCAAATGCCACATCCCACTGAGTCCTCCCTGACCATCTCACTCAAAGCAGCATCACTTCCCAGCAACTCCACCCACTTCCTTGGTTTACCTTCTCCATACAGAACTTATCTGACAAACTTGAGGAGTCTCATTAATAGTGTAAGTACAGTCTATCTTCATCACACTAGGTTGAAATTCATGAGGACTCCTGCATGTACTACTCACTCCTTTCTATTGGGGCGGCGCCTCTGATCTAGAAGATGCTCAGTAAACAGATGTATGAGAATCAAGAGAGTTAGTGAAGTTGAGTACCGCATTGATGGCCCATAATGAGAATATGATCATTAAATGTATATATATATATATATATATATATATATATATATATATATATATATATATATATATATATATATATATATATCAGTCATGGTATTCTAAAAAACCCAAGTTTTCTTGAACAAGACAACAATACTTACTCATCTCTCCTCCTTTTTATTACAACCTGAAAACAAACCCAAACATCGAAGCAATGATCAAAATGATATTCTGGGGCTGAAGAGATGGTTTAGTTCTTAACAGTACTTTGTTGCTCTTGTAGAGGGCTCAGATACACCAGCAACTGCATGGTAGTTCACAACCATCCACAACTATAGTTCCAGGGAGTCCTATGTCATAGGCAGGAAGCAGGCACACATATGATGCATATCCATGTGCAGAGAAAACACCCATACACATAAAACAGGATAAATAAATCTAAATGGTTTTGTTTGTTTGTTTTTAAAGCAGTAATGTAAATCCTCAAGTTAAGAGTGAAATAGGTAGAGAAGAAAAAGTACAACAGTGGCCATACTTTGATTCAAAATACCATGTTTGGAGCTGAATATAAGGTTACACAGCTGCTGAATTATTTGCCTTGCAAGAATTGAGGCCAGAGCTCAGCCCAGCGTACCCATGGTAAACAACAACAAACCCACAAACAACACAAAAAGAAAACAAATTGGCCCTATAGTACGTGTCTTTAATTCAATTCTTAGGGAAGAAGAGAAAGACGAATCCCCCAGACTCATGATCCTATCAACCTAGCCCATTTTGTGAGTTCTAGGCCAGTGAGACCTTGTTTCAGATGAACAAAACAAAACAAAAACGCATAGTGCCTGAGGAATAAGACTGGGGTGGTCCTTTGCCCCCCCACATGCACATGTACTGACACATCCATGTGCATCTGCACACACATGTGAACATAAATGACCCCTCATTCTGCCCTTTAAAAATGAAGTTGTTCATGGCAGTTTCACCATTCAAGAAAGACAGTTAACCACAGTCACAGTACATGTCAGATGGTGTAAGGTACCTGAGCTGGGGCAAGCAAGCCATGCTTTTCCACATTGTGGACTCCTGGTAATTCTCCCTAAACACACATTGAAGCGATAAGAAATATGTGAATCAAGGAAGGGAAAAATGCTATTCACCCAAAATCAGACTTCCGCTGCAGGCTTGATATCTGATAGAGAGAGAGAAAAAAAAAAAAAAAAAAAAACATCAGTACACGCTTCACAAATCATGTTTTAGATAGTATATGAAACCAGTGAGGAGAAATAGTAGTTCAGTCAAAATGGAAAAAGCACTGAGTCTCTTGATAAAATGCTAATTTAACAGAAGCTGTTTCAATTACGACGACAGAGAGATGTATGTGCTTCTCTTGTTCCTTATGCTGCACACTCAGCAATGGAGCAAAAGCTGATATTAAAAAAAAAATTAAAGACATTCTGAAAAATCACTCCATCAAGCCACTCACATTATACTACAGGAATGGACAGGGCTGTTTAGACCTGACCGGGCCAGGCTGGTAGCAAGGCAGTTCCTTTTTGCTGTCTGAATGGCTCAAGGAGGAGGAAGAAGATGTAAAGCAGGTCAGAGGGCTGAGGAGGAGACTCAGTGTGTAGAGCGCTTTCTGCACAAGCCTGAGGACCCAAGATTGGAGGACCCATAACACACACAAAGATGGGCATGGTAGCATGCTTCTAGCACCCTCGTGCTCCTCCTGCCCCTATGGAGAGATGGGAAAGGCAGAGGGAGAAGGAATTCCCACAAGTTCAAGGGCTAAATAGTCTGTCAGAGGAGCTTTGAAACAAAGGACATTCGCTCTCAAACAAAGTGCAAGGTGAGGACCATCATTCAAGGTTGTCCCCTGACTTCCACATGCATGCTCTAGTGATTGTACATGAATGCATGTACACATGTTTGAGCATGAGAACACACTGACACACACACAGTGACACAGACACACACACACACGCGCGCAATTTTTTTATGTAGGGATTACAACTCAGAAAAAGAATAGACAAAATCCCAACATCAGTTACTACGAATTTGACCCTGTTTGGAAAAAAGTCTTTACAGATAAAGGTAAGTGAAGCATCTCAACCTGGAGGCATCTTGGATTTATATGAACTTGTATGGTGACCCCCAAATTCAATAATATGAATCTTTATAAGAAGAAAGACACAGCGAAGAACATAAGGCCCTATGATGGCATAGATGACTGACTAAAGGAACAATAACCTATTCAAACATCGAAGAGACTGTTGTCCAGAACCTTAGGAAGGAGCCTGGTCCTGTCACTAACTTGATTTTCAACTTCTGCCTTCTAAAAGTATGGAAAACAAGTTTCTGCTGCTGAAAGGAACCAAAGCTTTGTTATCGTTGCCCTGGGGAACCAATAGAGCAATTCTCAAGCAGCTGGCAACCAACACCCATGCCTGCAGTATTCTGTGAGTAAGCTCAGGGTACCCGCAGCTGTCTTCTTCCAGAAAGAAGCCTTTACGTACTAGCAATTTGGGTTTCTTCTCCTCAGAGTTGATTAAATCGTGTCTTTTATTTTGAAACTCAGCGTTCCATTGGCCACAAATGTTCTTAACTTCAAAAATCTAGTTTTAAGCAAGTCAGCTGCCAAGTCAATAAAATCACCTCTTGCAAGCCTGGGAAATCTGAGATAGTATTACAAGAAATAGTAAGAATGGGATAAATCATGAACTCAAATATTTCAGCCCTGAGGCATGCTCACTCCGCTGAGCCAGAGGGACCTGGGGGCCCTGGCAAGTGGGAGAAGAGAATGGAAGAAAAGGAGACAGAGGACTGAATAGAGCTACCTAAGATTTTAGAGGAGAAACATATCGTTTCTGTGTCTTCTGCCTTTTACTATTCCATACGGTGCCATGCCTATTCCTTTGCCTTTATGTGTGCTCACTGTCCATTTTACACAGTACATGTTTAATCACACATACTTTTAAAACTGTCAGATGTTACATGATTGTCATTACACTGGACTCTTCCGTATGTGGGCAAGCACTAGCTCATAATTTCCTTGCATTATGCCCCAGCCGTTTTTAAAAAATCAGATAGAAATAAAAGGTATATTAAAGAGATTGCTCATTTGGACTAGAGAGATGGCTCAGCAGTCAAAAGCACGTGATGCTTTCACAAAAGACATTTGTTCCATTACAAGCGTCTACATCAGGTGGCTCACAATTCTCTGTATCTCCAGCTCCAGATGATCTGACAGACTCTTCTGATCTTTATGAGCACTGTAAAAATGTGGTGCACATACAGACAAGCAGGATAATGCACACACACTTAAGCAAAACATATATATTAATACATGTGTGTGTGTCTAAAAATGTATCTGTTAAGACTGAAGGTATAGCTTAGTTAGTTGAGTATTGCCTAACATGAGTTCTGAATTTAATCACCAAGGCTACCGCCATCACCAAATAGCAACAACAACAAAACAACAATAAGAAAAGTATTAAGTGTAATATAAATATATTATTATGAGTTAATTTGTTTGTTTTTTCTCATCTTTCTATTCTAATATTATAACTATTTTGATTAATGAATATAAAAGAACTTGTAGGTCACTGTAAGGGCAAACTTAAAACAGGTAGCATCATGATCATATGTGTGTGCTGAGCCCTACTCTCCACCTCCCATTAATATACAGGAGACTCAGCTGTAATTCAATAATGGCAACAATTTCCATCACATCTGAGGGTTCTAATAATACACAATGATTTTTTTCTTAAAGGAGCCCACCATATGGGGAAAACTATCTTCAGTATAGCACAGTGGTTACACAGCCATTATTAAAGCTGAAGGTCTCTTGTTAAATGCCTATATATGAAATGTTATGCAGCTGGGTTACATGATTAGCTGTAAGGCAACCCTATTTAATAGTACCTCAGACACCTTTGGGAATATCATTATGGTATTTATTGATTATTTAATTTAATCCAGCCACTGCTGTAAATTTTTACATTCAACAAACTATTTTTAAGTCATCAAAAGCAGAGAATTGCATCAAATTGACTGGACTACAGAGTAAACACACTTTTGTGTAGATACAATGAAAGTGAGCGTATATGAGATTGCCAGTAGACTGGGTATAGCTAACTATTCTCCCTAATATGAATGGGTTTCATGAAGTCAACTGTAGAAAAATGCAAAAATACTAAGTAAGGGGAAACTTTTCATGACTGAGTGGGCTCAGACATCAATATTTTCTGGCCTTTGGACTGGGGCTAAAATTCTGGCTCTTGGGTCAGCCATTTCAGAGCTTTCACTCTAGACTTTATAGCATGGATTCTTGCCCTCAGGTCTTTAGATTCAGCACATCTGCTACACATTGATTTCCACTGGTCTTAGAGATAGTAGATCTTGGGGCATCTTAGCCTCATGGTCATATGACCCAAATCCATTATAGTACGACTTAGTGATCCAGGTTCTGAGGACAACCCTTACAAAAAAGATTCCGGTGAGTAGGCAGGTATGGAGAAATTAATCAAAGAGTAACTAACTTCCCTGAACAAATTTTTGGACTCTAGGACTTTGTGTTGGTTTGACATGTCCCCCCAAATTCTCAGGCATTTGAGTACTTGGTCCCCAGCTGAGGATTACGATGTATGGCTTTGCTGATGGAAGTAGGTTACTGGGGGCAGGCTTTGAGTGCTCAGAGGCTAGAACCATTACAAATTTGTTCTCTCTGTTCTGTTTGCAGTTTGTGATGTAAGCTCTCAGTTTTTTTTCTGCTGTTACACTCAGTATTTGATGCTATGCTTCCCTGCCTGGATGGGGACCAGCTCTATTCCCCTTAATCTGTAGGCTCAAACTAAGCCCTTTCCTCTATAGTTGCCTTAGATATGATATTTCATTACAGAAACAGAAAAGTAACTACCACAGAGTGATTCCCTAAGGCAATTAGACTTTAAAACGTTAGTGATTCTGTTCCTCATACTTTTGTTAGCCCATGCCTTTACCTAGTAATAGAGTTATGCAATGTGCCACAATCACAGGCTTCCACTTAGAAGAAGCAATGGGGTAGGTGACTCTGTGAGACACTTGCACATTCTTGCCAAGCTAATTAATAAAATAAGAACAGCTGGTTTGATTTTTTTTTTTCTCTCCCCAGACAAAGAAAAAAGATGGGCCCAAGCATTCAAATCCCCAGACATAGAAATGACCTGAAAATTTTAGGAAGCTCCAAGGCTGAGAAAGTTCAAAGTCGGTTATAGACTCATCCTGTTTTCTAAGCCGGTTCAGCTTGCAGCCTGTGGAGAGTCTACTGTTAAGGTGTGGACACTTACTCTAAAAATTCCAGTGCACTCCCTTTGCCTATTGAAGAAGCACCTACCACCTATATGGAAACAAATCCTCTACTCCTACCTGAGTAGGTAAACTCTACAAGTTAGGGGGAGAATAATTTATGCCAAATCAAAGCAATTATATTCAGGACTCAACTCCACTATTCTTCTTTGTTTTTAGATGCAAGTTATGACAAACCCCTAAATGTGAGGTACAAAGTGCCCTCTGTGAAAGAATACAGTGAACCCCAAAACAATGACTTGGACTTTTTAACTGAACCAAACATAAATGGGAAGATCGTGTGAAGATGGCTTCTGAGAGTGTGGGATAGTGTGGCAACGGATGCCTCGTTATACCAGTCTAAATGTATTGATGTTAATGATTAATAGGATTTCTTTTTTTTTTTTTTTTTCTGAGATAGGGTCTTTCTGTGTTGCCTTGGCTGTCCTCGACTCACTTTGTAGACCAGGCTGGCCTTGAACTCACAGCGATCTACCTGCCTCTGCCTCCCAAGTGCTGGGATTAAAGGCGTGCACCACCACACCCGGTTAGGATTCCTCTTAAATGCTGATGTTCATGGGTAGAAAGAGCTTTAGAAGTTTGTGTGCTCCCTGAACTCTGACTCTAAAATTGGCTCACAATGAACAAGGCATACTAGCCAAATCTGACTTGGCTAACTGTTAGAAAAGGGCTGAAATATTCAGGAAAGTGAGCAGACATGTCATTTAAGATCTCGTTAGCCCGTTCAGAAGATTCTGAACACAGCTTTCATCAGCACCGCGAACACTATGAAGGTGAATGACTATCCCCAAAGACTGACAGGAGCCTTCAGCTCTGTAAGGCAAACATTAAGAGGTGAAACTACAGTTACTAAAATCAAGAACCCTAAGTGGAAGCCTATGGCTGGGGGATACTGGGGAAAGCAAGAGCCAGACGACAACACACAACTACCAAAGACAAGGTAGGTGACACAATAAATGTAATCAGAGCTGTGCCATGGATTACTTTATCACTATATTTCTAGAAGAGAGATAGAAGTCTGAGCCCTTCTTATTTGACCTGCTTAAGCAGAAAAGTCCTAAAGAAAATGAAGAATTGCTTTAACTGAGTCTCAAAAACAGATTCACAGTCCTTTAATCTCTGTTGCCAGACATGAGCCCATCTATAGAAGTGGAGTCTGTTGAGTGAAGGAAGTTGGGACCCCATGAGGAAAGGCATGAGTAGGCTAACAAAAATTCAAACCTTAACCATTGTTCCATCCTCAAAAGGTGTTTATAATCTGTGGTTTGAAGAAAAAGACTTTTAGGAAACCACTGGACACTGGATCAGAACACTAATTTCAGGAATCACAAAATGTCTCATTGGTCCAACAAATCAGAATAGGGGCTAGGAATAGAGTTGAAAGAAACAGTTGTAAATGACTGTCTAGCTGAATGCATCTTACATTGGATCCCCAAGTTCACACATTTGTAACTTCTAAGTTCAGAAATGCATAATTTGGACAGATATACTCAGGTCGTGGCAGAGTGCCAACATTGCTCTCTGACCTGCGGTGTGAGAATTATAGTGGGAAAAGCCAAATGTGAGCCCCTAGTGTGGGCTCTGTTTAAGAAAAGGTAAATCAAAACACATAGCACAGTATCTCACTCCTGGAAGGACTGAGAAGGTTGGTGCTGCCATTGGTGCTTGAGCTGCTCAGGGGTGGGGCTGGGAGTGAGCGTGGAGGTGATTTCATGCCATTCAGCTCACCTACTTGTGCAGCTAAGCGTGGAGCACACAGATGGGTCTTGGAAAAAGACAGTAGGTTATCGTAAGTTCACCAGGTGGAAATTCCAATTGAAGTTGTTACAATAGATATGTTTCATTGCTTGAATAAATTAATATCTCCTCTGGTAACTAGTGCACAGCTATTGATCTGACAAAAGTCTCCATTGCTACAACTGTCAAGATAGACAATCAGAATAGGTTTTGTTTATTTGCTTGACTGCCTATTTTCAGCTGGCAACGACTACAATACACATGCACTTTCCTATCTTGTGGGCATATTAACTCACCATTCCTATGCCAAAATATAATTCAAAGAAATATTAGGCTGGGATGTATAGTTCAGTGGTAGAATGCTTGCCAAGTATGTACAAAGCCTAAGTTCAATCCCAGTACTTCTCTTTACACACACACACACACACACACACACACACACACATACACACAAACCTGAAGATACCCTTTTGATGCTGAAAAATAAGTTAATACTGCTGGCCCTTCTACAATCAGATAGGCAGAGAAATATGTAGAGAGCTACTTTGACATTGGATGCTCACTATCTCATCTACCAACGAATACCTAAAGCTCCTAGTTTTTGACATATAAGAGAAGGCTTTGCAAAAGTTTCAAGCTGCTGTGCAAAGCTTGCAGCTTCCTGGGCCACATACTCCAGCAGATTCAGTGGTACTTGAATGATGTGTAAACAGATACTGTTTTGAACTCCTGGCTTGCCTTCTCAGTGGATCATAGCAAGCCATTAGGATTAGATAGAAGAGCCCTTTGTAGATACCTATTCCCACTGAGAAAAAAAACTACTAGTAGCTATTTGGGGCTTTTGTAGAAATTGAATGCTTAGCCATAGTTGCCCTACACACTGAAGTGGCCATCACTAAGGTTCTAAGTGGGATGTGTAGAACAAATGGTTATCAAATGCTACTATTAAATATAAGTTGTTGTCTTAGGGTTTCTATTATGAAGAGATACTATGACCGTGGCAATCCTTATAAGGAAACGTTTAATTGGGGCTGCGTTATATTTCAGAGGTTTAGTCCATTATCATCATGGCAGGAAGCACGGTGGTGATCAGGTAGATATGATGTTGGAGAGGGAGCTGAGATATCTAGATTCAGATGGAAGAGAGAAAAACTGGGTCTGGCTTGAGTTTCTGAAATTTCAACCCCATCCCCCATGACACACTTCCTCCAACAAGGCCATACTTACCTCAACAAGGCATATCTCCTAATAGTGCCACTCCCTATGGGCCTATGGGAGCCATTTTTATTCAAACCACCTTGGTTGTATATATGAGGATGGACCTCAGCAGACCCTGAAAGTACAAGGCATTTAATAGAGAAAGAGATGACTCAGGCCTGGTTAAGAGCTACATCTATAAAATGCACACATGCTACCAAAACATGGAGAGTTGCAACTCCATCCCTTTTCTATGACATCATGGTGGGTTGGTAATGGTGAATGGAAATCTTCCTAGTCATCAAAACTTTGGAAAATGTACATAATGGTTCATTTTGTTTGAAAGGATATATAGCCAGGCATGCAATGATAAATCAATTCATATGATTTGGCCAATAGTTTCACTTCATGGTCAGAGACTCAGAAAGAACATGATTATAAAGCAGTGCCAAAAAATTCAAAGTTGAGAAAAAAATGAAGATATGTATATCTCCTGTGAACGTTAATCTGACAGGAGAATTTAATAATCACCTAGATAAGATGACCTATACTGTGGACACATATTGGTTAGACTCTTTCCACAGATGCCCTTGTCTCTTCACATGATGACAGTGATAGATTTTATGCAGTTGCTGAGCAACATAAAGCTTTACTAATTACAGCTGACCTTAGTGTGGCCACTGTTGTGTGTCCAATCAGTGAGCAGCAGGCACCAGCTCAGCCCCAGGATAGACCATTCTTCAGCAGAATAGACCAGCTTTCTTGAATGGGTTGATTACAAAGGGTTGCTTCCCTCAACAAAGGGCATCTTTTCTTTCTTTCTTTATAAAATGGTTGTTTACTCTGAATACAGGTTTACTTTCCCTGTGAATACTATTTGTACACCAGCTTCCATTCATGGACTAACAGACTCTTTTACTCATTGTCCATGATATTCTACAGGAATCCAGGTCATAGGAGAAGAAATATAAAAACTGGCCTGTGCTCATAGAATTACTTGTATCACTGTGCCCCTCACTATATTCAAGTATCTGGTCTAATGTACAAGTAAAGTGGCTTTTGAGTTTCCTGTCATCTATATATACTCACTTATTCTTAAATACACACATACAAAAAATGAGACAGTAAGATCCACACATGTGAGAACACACATGTATTTGGCTTCTTGAGTCTGGATACTTTACTCAATGGTGGACTCGGTTATAGTGTTTACCTACCTGGCAGTATCCCATAAGACTAGAGAAAAGTTTTTCTAAAAGACCATTTGTGTGAGCATCCACTAGATTGTGCCACTTCTAGCATAACTGGGATCATAAATTTGGGGACTAAGGGTGGAAATGAGAGGAGCATCATTCAGAATTGTCACTGGTGATGCGCTAGGAAATTTGTATTTTATTTTAAAATATTTATTATCTATGAATTTATTTGTGTTTATGCTCACTTGTGTATAATAGTTCACAGAGCCCAGGGCCAGGATCTTAACTAAAAGCTCATGCTTGTACAGCAGGCACTATTTGCAACAAACCCATCTCTCCAACAACCCTGACTAGCAAAGTTTTGATCACTGTTGTCGCACTACTATGCTCTGCAGGCCAAGAGGGATATTTCTACAGCAAGACCTGCAGTGACCTCATTTAATTAGAACATAAAGTTGCTGCCTGACAGCAGAGAAGTTACTGTACTGCCTGCGGTGACAGGTCTAGACTAAAAAGAAGAAGATGAACTACAACTTCACAAAGCAGGTAAGAAAGAGTTCCATCTAGAGTACAGGAGATCTCTTACTATGCCCTGTGATTATGGTCAATGAAAAACTAAAATAGCCCAAATGAGGAATGAATACTAACAGTTCAGACACTTCAAAACTAGAGGTGTGTCATGTTGCAAGCTAAAGAACTGGCACATTAACTCGCTGAAGGCAAAGGGATTCTATAATGGGCAGTAGAACACGATAGTTGAAAATGTCATCTATAGGCACATGCAAACAGTTATAGAAGTCAGACTGTAATTGTCACAAACAAACTCGTCACCTTGTTGTGGATATATAATACATATATATCCTTGTATTCTTTCTTTGTCATCCAAAGTATAATGTATTGATTTTTATAGTGTAGTGTTTAGATATTGTTAACTTTACATACAGATATTTAAATTAGAAGAAAACAAGCCATGACTATAGAACTTTCTTTTCTTTTCTAGAAAAGAGGTACTAACATGGTTGTGGTTGCATATGGGAGGTTAATTATGCTATGCAGAATTACAGCCTCTTGAATTTCTACACACAGAGATTAAGTATAGTTAGTTGAAGGAGGCAATATACAAGAGTCAGGTTGAAGTCAGGTGGTGCACACCTGTCATGCCAGAACTCTGGGAGGCAGTGGCAGGGTGAGGTCAAGGCCAGCCTAGTCTACAAAGTGAGTCTAGGACAGCCAGGGCTACACAGAAAGACCCTGTCTGGAAAAAAATAAACAACAACCAAAGGGGGAAAAAAACAAGAGGTGTCAGGTTCGAATGGGATGGACTGAAAATGGGTCAACAACAAGCATCTTGGGCATGTCTGTGTGGGGGTGTCTATGCAAGAGGACCACTTGAGTCAGTACAGCAGACTGTCTTCCCTCCAGTCACCAACAGAGCAGAAGAGAGCACACACCTGAGTAGGAGGCCCTCTTCCTGGGGATCTTTTGCTTAAGCTAGAGCACCTAGTGGGTCTCCAGCATGCCAACTGCAAGACTTCAGAATTTTCTGTAATTTGCATGAGCTTACAATAAATAAATGCTCCTATTAATATTTCCTTGTAACAAATCTGTTTCTGTACATATTTACAACCTAGTAATTTTCTTCCTCCAGTAAGCCTTGCCTCAACCAGAGGGCAAAGTCACCACTGTAAACAGAACAGACCAAAAAAATATCCATGTTTTGGAAGGTTTACATTGCAGTCATTGGGGAAAACAAATAACTCCATCTCCAATTTACCTATAGTAATAATTTATGATTCTTGTTTCACATAGGCGGCATCAAGAATTTGTTGAACTCTATGCCTACGTCACAAGTAAGAGGAATGTACATTGCTATGGCATGTATCTGCTATGCCTTAGTAGCATAATTTTATTTTTATTTTTAGCAATGCTTATCTCATCAGTTTAGGCACCACATATTTCCAGTATGTTTATTTGTGGCTATGTGCACATATATTTGCTTGAATTTGTGAGATGGACATACTTTTGCAGTTAGGACAGTTGGATATGTATTTATGGCTTAAGAAGCAAAACTGCTTTTTTTTTTCAGGAGTCAAATTTCAAGATGCAATAGGTGGATATTAGCCCAACATAGATGTCCTCTGAGAGACTCCACCCATTGGGGGATTGGCACAGATGCTAGGACTTAAAGCCGGACTCTGGGCAGAGCACTGAGAGTTTTAGGGAAGAGTTGGGGGGGGATGGAAGGTCCGGGAGGGAGCAGGAGCTCCACAAGGAGACCACCAAGGGCTACAAATCTGGCTGCACAAACTGATGCACCAGGCAAGAACAGTGCATGCAGAGAACCAAGACGCCTTCTTCAGATGTAACCTATGGAATGTCAATTCTCCATGTGGTGGCGGTGGCTGGAGGGGACTGCTGCTGAACCTCTGACATGTACTCTGGTGCCCATGATTTGGCCACTGTCCCTTGGCAAGACAGCCTAGTGGGCAGAGAGAGGAAATGGATGCAGGCTATCCTGATGAGACCTAATGGGCTGTCACCAGGCAGTTGTAATAGGAGGCCGCCCCCAACAGAGGTATTGGGGAAAGGAATAGGCAGAAGATGGAGTGAGGGTGGGAATAGGAATATAAGAGGGAGGGGATAACAATCGAGGTGTAATGTGAATAAATAATAATGAATAAAAATTTTAAAAAGATGTAATAGGCAAACTTGCAAGAAAAAAATTTCAAAGCCTATCTATGACCACAGATGAAACAAAGACACCTTCAAGATGGTGTGGTGATGCATGCCTTTAATACCAGCACTCAAGAGGTAGAGGCAGGCAGATGGCTGTGAGTTGGAGGCCAGCCTGGTCTACAAAGTGAGTCCAAGACAGGCAAGGCTACACAGAGACACCATGTCTCGAAAAACAAAACAAAACAAAACAGAAAAAGACATCTTCAAAGCATATGAAACAATGCTTTGTTTTCTTTTACAAATGGAAAAGTAGCTCAGGAGACCTTAAATCCACAGGACAGAAGAGAACTAATAAGTAGAAGTCAGAGACTAGTGTGGTCTCTGTTTGATAGGGTTTATGAAAGTAGCCTATATAATAGCTTTATTGTCTCTCTCTCTATTTACAATCTGTAAAATGGCAATAATAAAAGTATCTGACCTTGGCATGGCGATGCATGTCTCTGAATACTCAGGAGGCTGAGGCAGGAGGACTGCCAGGATTTTAAGGAGAGAGTGGCCATGAAAGTCTAAGTACAATGGCTAGAATATGTTTAATTCTCACTAGTTATTAGGTAAAAAAAATAACAAGCAGAGACCAGGTAGTCCCTAGTCCAGGGTAATTCCATAGGGCTTTAGTGGGAAAATGGTACTCATTGAACTGTGCTTTGGGAAAACAATAACTCCTAGACATACAGTGAAATGGGAATTCCATGCAGAAAGGACTAGTGGTCAATGCGTTTTAACAGACAGGGCTTATTCAGGGAGAAGTGTAAGGATCCTCAGTAATTGGGTGGCCGAGACCGGAGAGAAACAAACAAGGAATAAGGGAGCAGGGGTGGGGAAGCCTTTCTGTACATAGTTCTGTGATGCTTGGCAGCAGAGTTCATATCATCTTCCAGGGTTTGTAAAGGTCGAGCTGCTGTTTCCCTTCCCACAGGAAAATGATAACACACTCAGTTCAAATGCTGGCCATATCAAATTGCCATCTAATCATTTAATTAAAGCCTCATGCTGGCACCCACCATCCTCAGGGCCCATTTTTCATTTGGGCACATTTCATTACACTTTTCAAAGCAAATTTGCCTTTTCAAAGGCGAAAAAATGCAAATGACTAGCTTTGAAAGGAAATGCATAAAGCTCTGTGTAATGACGGGGTTCTTGGAAAGTGGTAACGCACAGGCAGAGCTATCTATAGGGGCAGAGAGGGGCTTATCAGCCCCGTAGAAATGCAACCCAATATTTCATTACAGCACCAGGATGCAAACAGAAGTGAGATGCCAAATACCAGAATGTGGACTGCCCTCTCTGTCTGCCTTTCCAACATCATTTGTTGACAGTTTTGAAAGAGAGTCCATCCTTTGGCTGGGCCTGAGCCAGGTGGACACTGATAAATGAAGGCCTTTTTAAAGCATGGCCAGCAAAATGAGAGAAACTTACCTGTGCAGAAAGAGGGACACCACACCTGAGGGCCAATTAACATGGGGAATTAGTAAGTTCAAAGGCATTCCAAAAAGTGACCAAGAGTAAGAAATCACCTGCTCTGAGATAGTAACTGACACATCTCAGTGCTATTCACAAGGAAGAAACAGAAGTGATTTTGACAACAGAATCAACATCTCCGTGTTGGTGGAATATCGTAGATACCCTGCCACCTAATTACTTGTGCCTTTCTGCCTGGAAGATAAAACGGGCATCACCCACTTTACAAATCTAAAGCTCCCAAAAGTTGGAGGCACTTATCTTAAAGAGGATAGTTAGGTACAAAACAAACAGCTGTCACTCCATTCTTTACCATTCAGAGAAGAAAGCATTCATGTGAAGAAGCCAGATAAGCCCTTTAGTCCCATGGAAGAACCATCAGAAACTGCACAGTGACCGTGGAGGTGAGTTTAAGAATCTCGGGTATAGTTCAGAGCCACAGCTGTTCTGATTTGTGGCCAGCAGAAACAAGAGCTTCTGACAAGGGACATGAGGCTTTGGTCTGGATTAAGGTAAAGCTTTACTCTACTCCTACCACAGCAAACATGCCCGTTTCTTTTCTCAGCACCAGGAACAAACACCCAATGAGAAGCAACTTAGAAAAGGAAACATTTGTTTTAGCTTGTGGTTTGAAAGTTCAGTTGTGCATGGTGGGGAAGATATACTATTCTGGGCAAACTATCACTACAGGAACAAGAGGTTGCTTGTTCGTTCACGTCTGGGCAGATCAGAAAGTAGAGATAAAAGGAAGTAGGACCCAGCAATAACTCTCAAGGCCCACCCATCACTGTTCTACTTCCTCTAGCTAGTTCCTACCTCCCAAAGTTTCTATGAACTCCCCACATTGTACTATGAACTAGGGACCAAGTATTCAAAACATGAGCCTGTTCTGTCGCAGTCGACATAAAAACCATTACAGATGCAGGCAGGTCAGATCCCACTCCAAATGTAGTATTTGGTCCTGAGCCCAGCCCTACTGCAGAGATGTAGGAAAGTATGAAAGTGCACTGGGACATTTGAGCATGGCTCACCTCCCATCTGTCTTCTTTTCTCTAATTTTAATAGTGTATTTTACCATAACTATCTCAAAGGAAGAGCATGTATCATAAACACACGCTTCGGGAAATTCTTGTGTAAGCATACCTACTTAGGCAACAGTTAGGTAAAACGTCTTTAGATACTACCAGCACCCATAAAATGCTCTCACTCCCTTTCAAGATAACAAATGACTTGACCTGCAGCATCTCAGCATAGACTGGCACTAGAAATAAGTTAAGGCATAACTATATCTTTTTTTCTGAATATTTTATGCCAGTACCATAGTGCTGAAGTTTATCCATAATACTGAGTTCAGCTATCTACATTGTTTCTTTTCGCTGCTATTCCACTTTGTAAATATACCACCACCTATTCGCCTCTTCGTTGTGGTGTTTTTAGTATTGAGATAGCAGAAAGAATACCTCTGAAGAGCTAGCTCATAAATGTATCTTAGTGGCAGGTATTTTGATCTTGCCACTTCAGTGTAAGATAAAAATTGTGACATAGCACTTGGACATATCTGTGTAAAATCCCTCACCCTAAAATATGAAACCCCATTTTATTTTTGTTTGGAGTGAAGTGGAAAATGGATAACCTTATTTCCTCTCTGTAGCTGAACCGGTCCTCAAGCCTTCGTTAGCTCTCCAAATCTAGCCAAGTTCGAGCGAATGACTGTAATTGGAGAGACATGAGCAGTGGATTAAAGGACTCCAGAAACAGTTATGCAATATCAACAACACTCCTGAAAAAGTCAACAAAATTTGGGTTTAAATCCACATAAGGAGGTGCTGGAGAGATAGCTCAGTGGTTAAGGGCACTGCCTACTCTTCCAGAGGTCCTGAGTTCAATTCCCAGCAACCATATGGTGTCTCACAACCATCTATAATGTTATCTGATGCCCTCTTCTGCAGATAAAGCACTCATATACAATAAATACAATAAATAAATCTTTTTAAAAACCACATAAGGGTTCTTTAAAGTTGCATCTTTAAGTAGGAGGGTTTCCTGCCTCCAGCGCAGGAATCAATACCTTTAATAGACACTGAAAATCTAAAACATGTCAAGTAGTAGGGGCCGCTGAGAACAAATATATACTGCTTGCTATGATCCAGCTATCAGGTGGAAAAAGAAAAGGAGATAAACTGTGCTAACAGCAAGCTCAACTATATAGGTGTCCAGAATTCTTTCCATAAGGCAAATTCAGGAATATTTTTTTTTGAGGCCTGACTTCTCAAAAGCCCCCTATTCTTTCTTAACATAGCCCAAATTTCTGACTTGTTTTACTAGAGTGGCACTCGCCAAACCTTTGATTCTAGGGTTTGGACTTAGTGGAAATGAAATCTGCAGAGATGAATCAGGTTTACGTTGGCCTCACATCTGTGCCAATAGATGGCAATTATGTCTCTTGGATGCAATATTAGACTGAGGATTTGAGCAATATGACCTAAGACACTGTAATCATTGTGCAGGACAGTCCTTCCTGTGAAGACTCAGGCACAGCTCCTCTCTTCTCTTCCGTTGTTAGGCTGGGTGGGATAAACAGGGAGGTATCATGAGAGGTGGGAGTACCAGGCTAAGGTTAAGGGACAGAACAAGAGGTAGTTTCTGATCCTCTCCTTCTGTCCTAGATGAACCCTCACCTTTAAGAAACTCCTAAGGATTTTTTTTGTTTAAGTCTAATAGTTTTCTACTTGAAATTTCCAGTATGAGTAGGGTTTCCTGTTGCTTACAGCCAAACTTTGAAGATTCAAATACCGTTAGGCAAAGGTATTGAAAGGATAAAAGGCATCCAATAATAGAAATACACTGAACGTTGTCCCAGGATCCTGAATGTTAAAACAAAAGATTGTGAAGATCTGTTGCTATGAACACAGGCTAGGAAGACACAGGAGCACAGTGAGAGACACACGTTAAGATAGCTCAGGATTCACCATACATTTCTTTCTTGGAACAAATAACAAATATTTTCTTTCTTTCTTTCTGTTTTTGTTTTGTTTTGTTTTGTTTTTAGTGGGCGTGATAATTTCCATCACAACTACTCAGATCTGCCATCAGAGCAGGGATTCCGCTAAAATCAGTGTGTAAACAATGAGCATGGCTGTGTTTCAAAATCACTGCACTATTGGACACTGGGATTGCAATTCTGTATGGTTTCCACACACCATAAAGCATTCTTCTCATTTTAACTTTATTTTAGTCATTCATAACTAAAAAAAAAATCTTTGTTCATGGGCCATTAATTTTCTTAATTCTGAGCACAGTGAATGCCAAATTTCTGTGTTCAGTCTTCTACCACATTTGAGTCACAGAACACTGAACAAATCACTTAATCTCAGATGTATGTCATAAAGACCGTTATAAAGCTTCATTTATTATTTTGTTCCAACAAATAAATCACTTAATCCATGTAAAAGCACTGGGCAACAAGTTCTACATGAAGTGCCCAATCAACACTAGCTGTCTTTCTGAAAACTGATTATGAAGGCCTTTTGACACCAAGCTATGTGTTTTAAGGTTCATTTATTTTATTTTCATTTTATCTGTATGGGAGATTTGCCTGTAAGTGTAACTGTACCACATCCATGCAGTGCTCACTAAGGCCAGAAGAGGGCGTCACATTCCCTGAAATTAGAGTTCAGATGGTCCCCATGTGTGTGCTGGGAATTAGCCAAGGTCATCCAGAGGGGCAGCCAGCTTAACTACTGGTACTTCTCCAGAGCTCCAGGCTATGTGGTTTACAGAGAGAAGGTCATCGATGTTCCCCAAGCAGAAAATCTACAGCGTTGCCTTTTGAGACATTTTCAAAAATATAGGTTGCAAAGATAGATGAGAAAAGGGACATCTATTTAAACTGACCCTGGGTGTTCCATGAAGTAAATTAGTATTTTTTCAGTTTGTTACAAGATATTGATGAGTGTTTAGAAATGAGAAACAGGGCAGAAAGAAAGGAGAAGGAGGCAGGGGAAAAAAAAAAAAAAAAAAAAAAAGGAAGCGGAGGAAGAGGCTTATTTGGTGTGTTAATTTTCAGGTGTCTTTAATGCATTTATTTAGAAAAAAATTCTCCTACAGATTCTCACTGAGCTGGTAAGACTTTTAAAACCCGTGGTCACTTCATTTCTGGTCTGAACTACAATTGTTGGTTATAATAATTTATTCATTGACTAATTAGTTCAGCTAACTCTTACAGACTGTCATTTTTCTATGAGGCCAGATGGTCCCCCATCATAGGGATGATGGGAAGAAGACCCCATACTGCAGTTGTCAGCCTCCCCACTGGGTAACTGATAACCAAAGAAAGGGATCAGGAAAGATTTGCATTTAAGGTGTCTTAGGTCCTCTAATTCTGTACACCATTCCTGTCTCCAGCACACACTAAAGTTCCTAACCCTGTTTAAGAACATCAGCAAGTCCCAGCATAAATATCACAGGGTGCTAATGAGATGATTTACAGAAGGTTTGCAGCTCACTGCAGAGAGTGCACCAAGACATTTGGATTTCTCTGGCCCATGGTACAAAGAAACCAATTAGAGTTTTGTGGAGGGTTTGTTTGTTTTTTTTTTTTTAATGGAACTATGCAAATAAAAAGCAGAGCAATTTGTAGAATAAGAAATGTGGATCCATACTAGTGGGAATAAACAGGTGCAATAGGAAACAGTAGCTTTGCTCCAAGTCCTGCTTCGGATTTAGCGAATCACTCATCAAGCAAAATACATGTGCTTAAAACCTACTGTGCAAAACATATTATCACCGAAATCTTTACAACTGGTCTGTGAAGAATGTCTCGTTTTCTAAGTTTCAAAGATGAGAAAAATGAGAGATCTTCCATCTTATCCAAGTTCATAGGGCTCCAAAGCTGCCAGCGTCCACTCTTACCGTCTCCCTTTTGCCCACTCTGTGGGCAAATCACTGTGACTAAAGAGCTCTCTGTGCTCAGTATCACTATGTGCCTCCTAGTGAGTTGGGTAGAAAGTCAAAGATCAATATTGTTCCTCGTTCTCCGTGCTCTTTCCCAGATTCAGCTCTAGGCGTTTGTCCTTCTGATTTAATTTTAATCTTTTTCAAAGTACTCCTTCAAGATGTTTCCCTCTCTGTCTAAGATGGGCATTTGGATATTCATTTTGCCAAAGAAAGGGACTTAAATCTGAAAAATGTCAGGTACCTTGTTTAATCTCCCTGAAGAACAGAGAACTGAGACTTATTACCCACCTGACTTGGATCTATAGATCACAGTATTTTTAAAAAATAATAAATAAAACTTGAGGAAAATCATTAAGGTTTCTTCTGTAATCCAATTTCTGTAGGGTGTGTGTGTGTGTGTGTGTGTGTGTGTGTGTGTGTGTGTTGTGTTCACATGCAAAAAAATGTTGAGAGACTAGAGAAGGAGGATGTTAGGTACCCTGTCCTGCCACTTACTGAGCCTGGGGCTAAGCTAGTGGCCAGAAAAGTCTCAATGGCCATCTTGTCTCTGCCCTCCCCATCCAGTGTTGGGTGGGAAATATGCCTCACTTTTTACATGGCCTCTGGGGATTTGAACACAGAACTGCATGCCTGTTCAGCAAATGCTTTTACCCACTGAGCCATCTCCCTAGCTAGTCATCCCATACCTAATCAAGAAAGTTTATCTTTTCCTAGGCAACTGAAGAAAATTAATAAAAACTCTCTAAGCATCTTAAAATCCTTAATTCACCACCTGTCTATAAGATTTACATATCGACGCTAACACTGAACTAAGAACTTGAGGGCCAGGTTCCTTAACTAGTATGTGGGATAATGATGCAAATATTGCTGAATTACTTTAATAATTAAGTGAGAAAATATAATCAAAGCATTCACACTATAGTAGCTACCATATTAAAGATATTTGTCACCATCTGCTTTCCACAATACTCCCACCACCACCCCAATTCTATACCAGGGTTCATTTTTACTGTTGTGATAAAACACTGGCCACAAACAGCTTGGGGAGGAAAGGATTTATTTCCCTTCACAGGTTATATTCACAGCAGGAACTCAAAGCAGGAACTGAAGCAGAGGCCATAGGGGAGTGCTTGCTTACTGGTTTGTTCCCAATTTGCTCTATCTGCTTTTATATGCCTGAAGGTCACCTGCCCAGGTGTGGTACCTGGGTACCAAAATCATATCAATTATCAATCAAGAAAATGCCCCACAGATTTTCCCACACGCCAATCGGGTGGGCAGCATTTTTTGCAGTTGACATTCCTTCTTTCCAGATGACTTTAGCTTGTGGCAAGTTTACAAAAACCTAGCCAGTCCAACACACCTCTGCCACAGAAGTCTGCTGATAGATAGGAGGAGTCACAAACTAGCAAAAGATGCTCCTGACTTACTCCTATTTCCAATTCTTCCACTCTTGACATGGTCTCTGTCCTCATTTGAAAAGGAGGGTGGTATCTCAAACATGCAGTATTCTCAGAGCCCCCATGACTTCATCACAAAGTGCCACTACCTCAGGTTTCCCAGAGCAACAGGCAAGAAAGGAAATAATGGGCAGTTCTCACTTAATGCTCCAACTGGTTTGATCAGCGACTCATTTGAGAGCTCTGCTTTAAGTAGTCTGGTTCCTGTCTGATGAATTTGGCAAAATAATTGTACTATGATTGTATAAAATAGTAACATCAAACAACCAGGACTCTGTATTTAAGTGAAAAAAATGCACTGATGAAGCTGCAAGTGTCAATCACTCATTGCGTCTCTAGAGAGACTGAGCAAGAGGGTATCACGGAGAGCACAGCTCACTTTGAACTAGTGCTTTCTACCATGAACAAAAAGTACTCACAATTATCATTCACTTCACAGACCTTAAATCCTCCCTAAGAAATGTATACTAGGGATAGCTGACCCTAGAAGTTAGTTGTAAAACATCAGCTTATAGTCTCACTTTTATAGTATTCCTAGTCCCTCTACTGCCAGATTAAGAAAATAGTATAACATGAAAGATATGAGAATTAAATGAAATAAAGTATACAAAGCATCTAACACAATGTATGATCTCTGACTCAGAGAACCTGGAAGTCAACATTCTCCAGGTAGGAGTGTAAAGTCTTCTATAAACCTGTAGCTACTGTTTCCTACTCCCAGAACTACTACCAACAACCTCTGTGAATTTCCTCTCCATTGAAGAATTGAGGCATTTCCTTGAAGGGAGGAAGGAGGCTCATGGGTCTATGCAGTAAATAAAACTTACAAGGCACAGGAAGTTCCTGAAACGTAAATGGGTTACTAGCCCTCTCCAAAAGGTATAAAAGCAGTAAACAACACCAGCAGGAAGGGAGGCTGCCTTCAGTAGAGCTGCCTACAAGTCATGCATGGAGTTGTAGGGGTATAGTTTTTTGTGGGTTCTCATTCTTATTGCAGTGGAATTTTCTGTGATGCAGCTGTCTTGGACTAACCTATGCTCCTGAAAGTAACCCTTCATACATATTTCTGTAAAGTATCCTTAATAAATTCTTCATTTCACTAAGCTAGACTTGGGAGGTTGGAAGGTACCTTCCCCTTTGAAAGTACCTAGAACTGTTCTCTAAAAAAAAAAAAAAAAAACATTGCTTTTTGCTTGCATCACCACAGCAACCTCATATCCTGACTGGCTAGAAGTTATTGCCAGGCACCGCAGACCAGTCTGATCTCTATGTATGCTTTATCCTTTTCTTTCTAGAACTTCAGTAGACAACATTCTGCCCCATACAATCTTTGGTCACAGTTTTCCTATCGACAACTCTTAGTATCCCAATGCATAACTGGCATACAAAACTGTGAAGAAACCATCATTCAAACATTTTCAACTGTATGTCATATTGAATAGCATGCTAAAACCTCACATTGCACAGCTCAGCATCGACTGGAACCCAAGGCATGTGTTGGTCCACAGTATTCACATTGTAATACTACCAGATATTGAAGTCATAAACCAGCAGGTATTGTATACCAGCACTGATGCTCAAGAAAACCTGACTTCACTCAGTAACAAACTGCGAGAGAAGCAACTTGGGTACAACAGAGAATATAATACACAGAATCCAGAACTTAAAGTGCTTTCTTTAATAAAAAGGTGAACATCCAGTAAAGGTAGTTTGAGAAAAAAGGACATCATAGCCTCATAACTTTGATGAGCATATTTTGATACACTTGTCTAATTGTTCTGTTTCAGTAAGAATATGCTTTGTCTCTTGGGCTTTTAGTAGGGATGGGGACTGAGCACAGGACTTCATGTGTGCCAGACATTTCTATCACTGAGATACATACTCAGCCCTTTTGAGAAAAGTTGTCCAAGTAGTTGAGGACATAGACATGAACTAAGACATGAGCTTAAGCCCAGATGAGTTAGTAATTTAATAAATACCTTGTTAATATTATTTTATGTGCATGTACATGTGCTTTAGTGTGCGTATGTATGTGTATTAGATGTGCCTAGGTGGCCATAGAGGTCATAAAACGGTATTAGATCCCATGGAATTTGAGTTACAGGTGATTATGAGTCATGATGGGGTTGCTAGGATTCAAACTTAAATTCTTTTTTGCAAGTGTAGTAAGTGCTCTTAACTGCTGTACCATCTCTCCAGGCCCAGTCCTTATCCTCTTAATGTGCCTTAATCATAGTGTATAAGTCACATTTTATCTTATGTATCTTTGCATAGGAAAATGCATCACACACACACACACACACACACACACACACACACACACGCATGCACACACATGGTTTGGCACTAACCTATTGATAGTTTCCGACATTTACTAGAAGCCTTGGACTGTATCCCTTGTCCATTTAACCACAGTAGTTAAATGTTTATGTGCATGCCTTTCTCGTTTGTTGTAAATCAGGCAGATTAGAGGCTCAGTTTCATCAACATAGAGCTAGGCAAAGAGGAGTTAGGTGTTTACCAGTCTTGAGTGCATTTATAAAGTTCTCCTCCTACCTTTCCCTCCCTCCATCCCTCCGTCCGTCCCTCCCTCCCTTCAGCAAGTATGCACTAAGTATCTACCACATTCCAGTTATTCCATTTGGTGTCATTAACTTTGTTTTCCAAATTCTATTTGAATGTTGCCAATAACAAGAACCTTATTAGTTCTGCAAAAGCTCATTGTACAGTGTTCTAAGTGACACTAATTCTTCTTCAAAACAAGCTGAAACTTATCTCTATGCAATTTTGACCCATTTGTTGAGATGGCTTAGTTTTTATACCCAAATTTAGAGAAATTGAAGCTACTGGTATGATTTTGAAAAAAAAAAAAAACAGTTCAGTGCATTTTTATGAATTTGGACCATTATCAATATGGAGAGATTTGCACTCACACCGCCTGGTTCATGTCCTAGATGAAAGTACGAGAAGTGACTCTAAGTGAAAATGAAGACCAAATGTAGTAAAGTCAGAAGTCTATCATGATTGCTTTTATCTTTTGTGATAGTATCTGTCTCTGGCATGAGATTATGGGTTTACTGATGGTGAAGATCAGATATATATTTATCCTGATACTAAAATGCAAGTTCTTCAAATATATTTAATGAACAAATGAAACAGTCATAGTCCATAAATAGCCACTGAGAACAGTAGAGAAGTTGGCTACAGAAGACCCAGGGAGGACATTAACATATCCAAGTGCTCCCAGGGACTGCGATGAGGCGGAATGGAGGAGGCTGCCCTCTACAAGGCACAGGCAGACTGGCTGTACAGAGGGCTTAGGATGAGTGTTTTAGCATAAAGCGAAGAAACTTCTCTCATATTTTCAAAGAACAACTCAGTAGTAAAATGGACTGCTTAAAGGAATCCTGGCTACATATGTCTGTGGATTGAGTTCTGGAACATATAAGCTCATAAGCATGAATAAGTACCACAGTGGTATGGAGCTTGGCTGAAGAGTAACCCTACGATGTACTTCAACTTCTTGTTGCATAAATGCATGAAAAAAGAGACTTTTAGGGTAGAGTGGTCCATTTACACCTTGGTGTAGTAATAGAATTATACAAGCAAAGAATGATTGTACATGAAAAGAGGTAGTGGGATGAAGACGACGGTGGTGGTGATATCAATGCTGCTTGCCACATGTCAAACATTGGTTGCCTATTTCTCGCAGTTCTCACAGCAACGATTTAAAGAGGAATAGGTGAATTAACCTACAAAAGTTAGAGGGCTGGCAAGAAATAAAGCCAAAGTAGAGCAACTGAAGACCGACTTCATCACTTCTATGGAAAATTCCTCTTAGGGAATAAAACCGCCTACACTTTCTTCTAGCTCCACCATTGCTATGTGAAGAATTTAACCAAGGTACTTCTCTGTAATCTGTGTTTCCCTTTTGTGTGAGGAAAAACTTACTAAAGAAGAATCTGGAAGTAATATAAATGAGCATGGAAAAATGGACTGTGCTTGACCACGATGTGCACATTTTAGTCTTCCTGTGAATGCAAGTCTAACATGAGCAAGCATTACTTAACAACAGAGACACAGTGAAAAAGTCCTCACCAGGTGAGACTTCCCTCATTGTATAAACATCTTAAGCCCTGCTTCTACCGGTTTGCATGGAAAAACCGTCTTCACATGTACCTAGGCTGTACAGGATCATTCCTGATCATACCAATGATCAAAACGCCACGTGGTAGGGTAGTTTGCCTTAAGCCCTTGCCTTCTAAGTCTAACAGCAAGGCTAGCTCTAGCAACGCTCTTGGGCGTCTTCCTTTACACCTGTGTGTTCATACATCTATGTTTGCTAACATTCTTGTGTGGCTTAAGCATTGTAAAAGAGATTCATATGTGCACTCTCTTAACTTCCTCTAAAAATGGTTACGTTTTTAGCAAACATTTAAATTGCCTTTATTCAAACTCTAAATTATACCTCCATTGTGGTTGGCATCCAATATCCCCTAGATTCATTTTTGTGTTTCAGCTTGTGTTCTTCAGTGGACTGTCAGAAATTTGTAAGGATTTGTATAAAAAAAAAAAAAAAAAAAAAACTGGGGGTTCTTCCTAATGGTGAATTTTCTAACAGTTGCTTTTCACCTTCCAACTTCCTAAACAACCTCAATTCTACTTCCCAGATCCTTGTGCTAATTAGATTTGGGGTTTCAGCCCACACATCTGTAAAAAATAAATAATGAAACAAATAAAGCAAGTTTCAAAAGCAACTGTTGCCATTGCCTCCTTTTAGGTATCAATTTCCCCAAAATGTCTGTCCAAATTTTGTTCATTTTTCACTGTTTGGGATGTATATTATTTTTCAGAATATATATCTTCAGAATTATTCTTCCATGTGTATGTGGTAAGTGCGTGTGTATCCATGTTCCCCTGTTGTGAGGGTGCACATGTGGGTGTAGGTGTGAGAGTGTGTGGAGGTCCACATTGGACCTGGGGACCATTCCTCAATTGCTCTTCACATTACTCCCTTAGGCAAAGTCTCCCAGATGAACACATAGCTTGCCTTTATGGCTTTAGCTGACCATCTTCCTCCAGGATCCTTTATGTCTGCCTCTGAAGTACTAGACTTAGAGGCAGAACACACACCACTGGGCATATGTGTGGGTGTGGGGTGGGTAATGATGTCTATTTCTTAAGTATAATGATAAAATTATACTCTATGGTGCCTGACTTTGAAAATACCCAGTACCATTCATAGGATAGTTAGGGACCAGATACTGTCAGCTGAGTCTTTTTATTCTTTCCTTTCTCAAACTTTCAAGACAAACCAATTTCTACAGGGAAAAGCCGCTGCCATAATATCAGTGCTCTGGTAAGTGGCTAAATTAAGTGAATGTCTTGTAAATCCATCTGCATATCAACAGACCAAAATGGTACCCAGGCGAATGGAAAAGAAGGCCAGAGTGATTAATGTAGCCCTAGCGACAGCCAGCCTGATGCTGCCTAAGCTGCCACATGTTTGTTTACTTATCTATAATTTGTTTATCTTTTGGTTTTTGAGTCTCAAATTCAGAAGGGGCTGTCAGATGAGAAATCCAATCAGAAGTGATTCTCTAAGCACACTTATCCCGGGGCAGACTCCAGCTTATTTCAGGCTGACAGCTGGCACCTGTTGCCTGCAGAGAAACACTTGCTGACACTGATGGAAAGAGACAGGTGGCAAGGCTGGCATAAATGCCACATTTGATTGATAAAGTGATCTAAGTATCACAGACACTGAGAATGCCATTAGCAATCACTGCTTCCACTGTGGAAATTGCAGGGGCCAAGAGGAATGCAGCCATTAAGTATCAGCATATGCAGAGGCGTGTGTGTGTGTGTGTGTGTGTGTGTGTGTGTGTGTGTGTGAGAGAGAGAGAGAGAGAGAGAGAGAGAGAGAGAGACAGAGAGAGACAGAGAGAGACAGAGAGAGAGAGAGAGAGACAGAGAGAGAGAGAGACAGAGAGACAGAGAGAGAGAGAGAGAGAGACAGAGAGAGAGAGAGAGAGAGAGAGAGAGAGAGAGAGAGAGAGAGGAGGGGGGAAGGGAAGGAGACTCAATGTAGTCCTCATCACTGTGAAGCAAAAAGCACTTGATCTGGTATATCAGCATAAGCAGCTGTTAATATGCATGTACATGTGTGTGTGCACACATGTGTGATATGGTGTGTATGTGTATGTGTGTGTGTGTGTGAGACTCAATATAGTCTCCATCAGAGTGGAGCAAAGAGAACTTGACCTGGAGTCTGGGGTTGAAATCCTGAAATGACACATAAGAAGGTACAGCCCAGGAAACTCACAATGCATCAACTTCTATTTCTACTCTCCTCCCCTCTTTCTATTTGTTCAGCGGTGAAATTCACTCTGCCTAGGGCCTCCCTGGCCTGGGAAATCTACCTCCGAGATAAGCTTCAAACCATAGAGTACAGTACAACACAGAAAACAACAATAACAGCAGCAACAATAAACACAATGGGCGTTCCATCCTATCTATACTATAATCAAACATGTATTTATTACCTGTCAACAGAAATGTCTTTCTCTCTACATTGCAGGCTCCATGAGAGCAAAAGTTATGTCCTTCTCATCAGAGTCAATGCTTCACTCTACACATCCATACTGCCACGTGCACATCCCAGCATGGAGGTCAGCTGGACCGTCCATCTCCAGAGCTCTGGGCTCCTTGGTGATTTTACCCCTATAATGCTTTCCTCTCTTTGCTATTTGCTTTGCTTTCTTCTTGCTCACCCTTATAGAGATCAACAAGCACCTCGGGCTTTAGTATAAATTAACGGACTGTTCTGGCCTTTCCAGCATCTATTTTCCACATGGTCCTCTTTGAGGAAGCCAGCCATGGCAGTATACCTGAATTCAATCCACAGCTCTACACTTCTTAGCTTTGAAGCTGGGCCAAGGTTTTCAGATGCATTGTTCTTGGGCTGTCTCTGTCCCTAACTCTCAAGGGATTGCTCTGAGAACACTGGGTGAAGACAGCCATAGCCTAGAAAGCTTTCCTTTCTGCACATACCACCCCCCACCCCAGAGAATCCTTCAGAGTCAACTCCACCAGGCTGTAAGCTCACAGTCGTAGTCTGAGATGAGCTAAGTTGACCGGAAGACAGGAGAGTGGACAGCTTTATCTCCTATGGTGGGAGCAAGACTGTGTCATTGCAAGTCAGAGTTGGAGGTTTTCTAAACATTACAATAGAGCTCAGACCGAAAATCTAATGACTCATTTCCAATAAACATACTGACCATAAAGCACTCAGTTACCAAGACCTTGTTCTCCTTCAAACAAATGGCAGGAGCAACAACAACAACAAACCTGAAAACAGAAAACACAGAAAGAAGATGCCACATCATGCCCAAAGCTGGTACAAGCTAGAAACACAACTTTACAAGTTTTCTGTTTGTCCACTATCTAGATATTCAGTGTGCTTCAGTATTAGTTTGAGGACACTCCTGTGATGCATAGATCAATGCTATAGAAAAAGCCTCTTTAAAGAGGTTTCTCACTTCTGGGGATGTGAGCTCGATGTCAAATAAGCCCGTGCATTGTTGTTGCTTGCAGCACACAAAGTCAAAGGATCTTGCACTGTTTCTGCAAAATTACAGACAGCAAATATTCTGCATTCAGCGACATTGTCTAGCACAATCCTGAGATTTGCTTTGCAGACCCAGCCACATCTTTCTGATGCTGTATTGATGCGGCTGTCAATCAGCACACCCATCTATTCCAAGTGAAGCTTGATCAGTCAGAATCCTTCTCCCTAGAATGGAAGCCTTGATATGTTCGAGAAAAGGGCAGAGCACAGGAGGTGGAGTCCCCAGTGGCAGCTTCATAGTGTTTCTTGTGCTTAGATTACATTCTATTTGGTTCTTCATTTGTGTTGAACTTGGCTCTTAGCTCTTCCTCAGATCTGTGAACTTGGCGCCCAGTGGGGCAGGTGGGGGGAGGGGCAACTCCTGTGGCTTTCCAGCAATGAGCTTTAAATGACCTTACCTTCCTACCATGAGGATGACTGATGAAATAATCTCAATCACTAAAGTTTAAGTAAATCACAAGATCCATAGAAAATGCTTCATGGATATCCTGTCATTTTAACCCTAAAACAAAATCTTCAAGGTATGTCCTCCCTTGATATGCAAAGTCTTAGAAATGCTCTAAGAATCATTAAGCTGCCCTCAAAAGGAAGTACTCAAAAAAGAGTGAGCAGGCAAACCCCTGCCATTGACCACCATGCACTAGGGAGGTGGAGTGGTATCTACTCATTTGATCACCCAGGCATCTAGCAACTATTGTTGCAACAGCTCTACAATGCCAGGTGCCACATTAGAAGCTGGAGGAATGCTGGTGAAAGGTGTTCCACGTGTGTGAAGTTGATTTCCTCTCAGCATACATCCCAGGGATACTTGTGCTTCCTAGAGTTCCCTGACCCAGCCCCTCTCCTCATGTCTCCAGGACCTCTGATGTAGCTGAACCTGCTACTTACTCCCCTCTCTCCTCCTCTCCTGGCTGGCAAGAAGTCCAGCCCTATTCTCTCCCCATTCAGTGATTGGCTGTAAGCTGCCTTATTGGCATACCAGGGGGACAACTGGGGAGTAGTGCTTTCACAATATTGAGGCAGGGGATTCTCAGAACAAGGATTGCAACCAGATATTGGGGAGGGGGGTACAGAAATCAGCATTTGAATTGTACATTAACCTTATGCATCTACAAGAAAGAATAAAACGCACTGTGATTCCTGATAAGTACAAAGGAAGAAAGGAAGGAAGATGGGGATAGATAGGGTGGGGTGTGGGTTGCTTTGATATCTGATAATGTGACAAAAAGCCATTGGAAGCACCTGAGACAGAGCATTTGAGACAGAAAAATGTCAAGTGTTATCACTGCTGGAGCTGGAGCAAGCCGGCCAAGATGTGTTTGATTAGCAAGCATACATTGTTGGCTCTAGAGTAGAGAAGAACAGAGTAGAAACTGCACCATGTTGATAAGTGAGACCAGGCAACATGCTGAGGTGGAGGTGAGCTCCAATTATGGCCCTGCCATTACAGGAGTGCCTCCCCCACACTTATGAAGGTTACTTATTTGCAGGGGAGGGTGTAGGTGAAATAAGAGAGAGGAGCTTAAAGAAAACTCTATGACTTGACATTGGAGTGTTGTGCAGAATCTGATGGAAGACAGGATAAAAGTGGCATGAGCATCAACACATGCTTTTCTACTGCCAAGATAGTGACCTGAAAGGTGCCCATCCTCTTGGTTCAAGTCAATGTGAGAGTTCTCAAATAAAAATGTCCCTCCAGATGTTTTAGATTCACGTGAATAACTATTTTTATTTCCTGATTATTGATTATAAATAAAATAATATGCTTGCCATCTAAATTAAGCAATAGGAATCAATTTGAGAGTAGGTGGGATGTTTAGCCCCATTGGTCTAGCAAACACACAATGTTCAATATTACTTGATAGATCTTCTTTGGTGATTTCTCCCCCAAAACAACTGCTCCCCGAATCAATGATTTTGAAAACAAGTGGGTCAACTCATCCTCATTTAAAACAAGTCAAAGTAGCATATAAAATTCTGTCCCAGGTAGAATGCACAACTACACTGAACTAAATATAGAGCTTAAGATTAATTTTAGTGATTAAAATTTTCCTAGGACAGTCTCTGTGGAAGGTAACTATTTGATAATAGATACCCAGATAATATCCATAGAGTAAGGCTTAATACACAGTCATTACAACACAAACAAATTCATTTATATTTTCTTGGGGTATACTGATAACAAGAAAATAATCACTCAGTGAAATAAGAAAAAAGGATATGCTATAGTGGTTTGGAGCCATGGGAACACATGGAATGTTTATCAAACTATTGAGTCAGTTAGCAGAGGAAGAGATTTCTTCTATAATGTGAATGTCTCAACCCCAAGTACATATGCTGAAATCTTGACACTGAGTGTGATGGTATGAGGAGGTAATGCCTTTAGTGGGTCATAAAGTTACATAGGAGCAGAGTCCACAAGAATTTCATCATGTCCTTATGAAAGATCATCAAAATGGAGTCCCCTCCCTTTGTACCTGCCACCACATGAGGACACAGTGAAAAGGTGCTATATGCAAACCAGAAATCAGGTCCTCAAAAGACACTGAATCTTCTAATGTTGTCATGAATTTAACACCATGCAGCATTGCATGCTCAGCATTAAATAGGACATCTATATGTTCCTCTCCAACACTTGGAGAAAAATGGGAAGAGGAAGCAGGAAGAATACACAAGCCAGAGGGTGGGCAAGAGTGTTACATGCTGCCTCCTGGGCATGACATGTGCGTTGTACTCATGAGCTCACCGCACCTGTGGTGACCCACACAAGACCAGCAGAGGCCACCACCATTCCTTCATTAGTAATGGGGGTGGTCATGAGGCCACACACCCCCTGAGGAGCTAGAGGGAGATAATGATGGCCTTATAAATAACCACCTACCTATATGCATACAAGTAACTCTAAGGAAACTCAACCAAACATACAACATAAGGCCTACCCTGCAAACAAAAAAGGAAAAAGAAAAAAAAAGTGCGAAGAGACCTATTGGGAAGTGAAGAGATTCAGTGGTGTGGGGGAGGAGAACGAGAGAGAACAGGGTGAAAAGGACTAAAATATGTAACATGCATTTATACATCTGTGAAACTGTTGAAGAATAAAAGAAAATCATAAAACCCCGACTTTTAAAAATAATGCACCAATTTATAGTATAAAGTAGTTCAATAAGACAAAGGGAATTAGCTAAGGACAAACAGATAGGATGTGTCTGAAAGCAAATCTGAACTCAGGCTTTCTGATCTTGAATCTGGATGCTCTCAGTAAAATAAAAATAAGAGTAGCAAACACACTTCCAGGCTTCTTTAGCGTGGAATGTATTCAGTGTCAAAATGCTAACAATACGTGCTCTTCTTTATTAAGAAAATGCATTATTAGTAGAAAATCAGAAATTCATGATCCACACAATTGGACCATGCTGTGTTGTTTCAATTGAAAATTCCAGATCATTCTACTTTACCAGTAAAGACTCAGGAGCCAGATCCTGAGAGTGAAAAACCTGCTAGCTCAGAGAGGCAGAGAAAGCACCCAGCTGACCTTCCTACCCAGCTCATGTCCCAGTGGAAACGGCCAAAAGACCCTCACTAGTTCAGCTGACTGCCCAGGAAGAAAAGGCCAAAAACCCAAGGCCAATGGCTTGCTAGTTTAAGGCCCAAAAAGCCAAAGGCCAAGGAGTTGAGGAGCTCAAGAACTAGAAAGCTAAGGGCCAAAGAGCTAAGAGCCAAAGCTAAAATCCCAAGAGCTAAAGGCACCAAAGACCCCTTCTATTTCTTCACACTGTCTTAAATACCCCTTAACTCAAAGTCTCTCCTACTCTTTAATCCCTGTCAGCTGATTTCTTGCCTCACTTCTTGGCCTAGGGTTAACTTTATTAAATACTGTGTACAGCTAGCTCTTGGATTAAAGGTAGGTATAAGGCTGGCTGAACCACACCTTAATCACCTGTTTACAATAAACAGAAAGTTCTTGGAGTAAAAGTGTGTTAAGGCTCAACTAGAAGAAACAGGGATTTACAGTTCACAATCTCAGAGATCACAATGGGATCAAAGGCAGGTTTTTACAGTTCATAATATCAAAGATCACACTGGGATCAAATATCCTGCAACAATCCTGTTTAATATCTTCTATTTCCCAAACAATTTGAAAAAGAAAAGAAACAACTCTTTGAACCCTCTGCCTCTCTCTGTGTCTCTGTGTCTCTGTGTCTGTCTCTGTGTCTGTTTCTGTCTCTCTCTGTCTCTCTGTCTCTGTCTCTCTGTCTCTCTGTCTCTCTGTCTCTCTCTCTCTCTCTCTCTCTCTGTCTCTCTCTCTCTCTCTCTCTCTCACACACACACACACACACACACACAAATGCATGCATGTGTAAAAAAATAACAACAATATCCATAATCCTGTACTAACATAGAAACACCTGAATTGGTGGCTGTAAATGACACCAGAGACAGGGACTATGAAGAGATTCTAATATTTCTGGTGTACATGTAAATTTAGGTTGCAATTTACTCAGTCAAGTGTTTATGTTGTTACAATAAAAATGAAAAGTATAATCCATTAAGATGTTGAAATGATTTTAAAGAAAATAAATAATAGACTATTTTCTATTTTTCTTATATGCGCTCATGGAACTTGAGATATTGAAGCATAAAATGGCAAGTTCTATTCACTGAAAACAACACAGGTGCTTTTGCTTTTTAAAAGGCTTTTTGGGATCCTAACAAGTGCTTTTCGTAGCTGTTTAGTAATTTTTAGCTTTCCTGTGATTTGTTTCAGGTAGATTAGGAATATTGAGTATAGAAGCATAGTTCCCTCAGCCTGCGAAATATCCACATGTAAACATTTGTAAATGTTAAGCTATGCTAAATATCATAGAAGACCAGAAGGTGAGGGAGGGAAACAGAGAAATGTGAATGAAATGTTTTCAATTGTTAACTTCAAAACAAGATTTTATGAGGATTAACATCTAACACCTGATACAAATACCAGGGACAAAAGCGACTCCTCTCATCATTGTTGCTCAATGACCTTTTACATTAAAGTCATTCCAATTAATTAATGAGGGCAAGAATACATTAACTCGGAGTTTGACAGTGTTTCTCGATATGTTTAGATGCTATGAAAATCTTTAACTGCAAAAATATATGAATGGAAAAGGACCACCTATTTCAGTCTCCTCAATAATGGTATTTGAATATTGACTTCAGACCACTGTAAATACAAATACGCATTTGCTCGTTATGAAACATTCACAAGCTACAGTCAGGCCTCATTCTCGGGCAGCTAAGTGGCCTTAACACCTAGGCTTACCCCATTCTTTGAGGATGAAACTCAAAGGATGTCCCAGGGAAGGAAGAACTCTAAAGACCATTACCCAACCCATACTTCTGCCGGCACAGAACCTATTGTCTACTTTCTCTCTAACGCCCTCTTCTTCCCTTGCTGTCTGAAAAAAAAATATATTTGGCTTCCACAGAGTTCTCAATGGATAGTCAAGCTTGTTTAGCTTTAGTTATTGAAACTCTTAGGGCCCTTCATATCAGACCATCCCCATCTCTTATATACTCTGTAACAGTACCCCAGTGACTCAAAGCAGGAAGTCATTAGTGGCTTCCCACATGGTATGTGAAAGGCAGAGAAGAATGAGAAAGAAAATTTTCTTATTCTGAAAAAGTGTGGTCACAGCTCAGGACATGAAGTGCTTATGGTGCAAGTGCAAAGCCAGCAGTTCAGATGCGAGGAACAACAATTCCTGGTGAGCCCGTGTCTGGACTATACACCCAGAACTCTGGGTAGGAGCTGAGCATCCTCAAAGTAAGATGGTTACCTAGACTAGCTGAAATGGTAAACTCTAGATTCAACTTTGAGACCCTGTATCCATATATTAGGTGGAAAGTTATCTAGAAAGCTATCTGACATTAACCACTGCCTTCACATACACACAGGCATGTATACACACACACACACACACACACACACACACACACACACACACACATTTCCTAGCAAAGCAATGGTAGTAGAGAATCATAGAGTCCATTGCACACTCCCACTCCAAAAATGAGAATGTATATTGGTGATATAAGGAAAGCACAATTATCAAGAAACAAAACGAATAAAAGCTAAGCATTCGACATCTAATATGCTGGAAACACGATATAGGGGGAAACGTGGCATTTCAAAAGCAGAGCTTTTCCTAAGAAAGAAGAAAAAGAAACATTCTGAAAAGTGAGCAAAGGAAGTAACCACAAGCATCCAGTGAGTTTGAAATATGGAGTGAAAACGGTACACAGCCAGGCATTATGGGTATGCACAAACTGTTTTTGAATGAATGATTTTTGAAGGAAAGATGTAAAGCAGTTGGGAGGGTAATTCAAGTACAAATAGCCTGGAGCGAACAGGGAAGAGCTTGGAGCTCTGCTCTGCAGAGCAAAAGAACTAAGCCTTGTAGGTGGTGGTGGTGGAGGGGGCGGGGTCACAGTTTTATAGAAAGGAAGAATCCAGATGTGCATTTAGAAAGAGAGCAGAAGGAGGAAAGACTGAATAGAAAAGGTTAGTGAGTTCAGATTAAGGTGACCCATGAATGAAGTAAAGCAATAGTGCTAGCCAGAGGATGTGGAAATTTAGAAGGGAAGTGGAAGGTTTAATTGCTAAGTGTCTTGTGGAGGGGTGGATAGAGAAAGGCACATTAAGAACTTCCTTGTTCTAGAATCACTAAGTTCATAAGATTTGTTTATTGAGATGAATATGGACTCTCTACTGTTGCCTGGGAGGGGTCATTTTATTTAAAAAAAAAAAAAATAGAGCCTGTGTTCATGCTAGCAGGGGCTGGAGACAAGCCAAGGAGAGAAAAACCACAGTACCAGCTTCGGAGAACCATCTTGTCATCCCCAACAAAAGGCCAGCACTTCAAGTATGGGAGATAAAGTATTCTGCCAACGGAAACTGGGGAGGGCCACTAAACCTGCGAACAAACGCGTGTAAAAGGTCATTATTTTGCAGATTCAAAATAGAAAAGAAACCCTTTGCAATTCGTTTGTGCGCTTTCTGTCACTTGAAATCATAATAATGAGCCAATATTATTTTTAATGTTAAAAATGAAAGATTAGAAAGTAATTAAAAAAATATATTCACGGTTCAAAAGAATCCCTGACTCAATCTCAGGAAGATTTACAATATAAAAAGAATGTCCTTGAAGATGCTTGCTTTTGGTCATTGCATAAAATATGCCTAATTTAATTTATTTCCTCTTTAATGTTACTTCAAAATTTGAAAGGGAGAAAAAAATTTAATTTTTAAGTTTTTTTCTTTTCCTGTTATTGAGTAAAACTTGAAAGGCATTCACATTTTCTTTTACATGTACTGCGTTTGTTCTTTCCTTTAAAAGAATAAAGAGAAACCACTTTTATTCGCCCACATATTAGGATTCAATTGCTTAATATGTAATGCCATCCAAAGCCTAACTTTGAAAAAGCAACTCAGTTTCTGCATTAGCAATTCATTAAAAGACAGAGCTATAAAGACCTTTCCTTACAATTGTATATCTAATACACAGAGCCACCTAGGGAATGTGGCATCAAAAGTTGCTGCCTTCCAGCTAGCTATCCCTATGCTTGTCAATGGCAAAAGTCATGAAAGATTCTGTGACAAGAGTCTAGATTATTCACAATGGACTGATTACACCTATTTGATGGAGACAAGATTTCATTTTCTGCAGTACAGACCTCAGTCGTTTTATATGCACAGGCCACCCATTACTTCTTATTAGTATTTATTTTTCATGCTTATTAAAGAAACAAAAGTTCAAAGTAGGAAAATTATAAAATATCAAAAGTGTTAAGAATATTGAAAGTACTGATACAGAAAGATGAGAAGCCTATGGTGCTTAAAAGTGGGCCCACTCCTCACAGCTGGCATGTCAGCTTCCTGCGGGACATAACCACTAATCTAAACAGGAAAGAACAGGAGACCATGTGTGATACAGTGAGTCAAGGCCACTAGAGTGGTGTACCTGAGCACTGGTGATGGCAGGGCCCCAGTGCCACCCCAAAACTAGCAACATTCCCAACCAAAATCAACTTCATTCCTTATCAATTGTAACTTTCTCCTCATCCTTGTCTACCCTCACAAAAGTACATTTAACTTTTATTTACTCATCTTCTCCTTTGTAAAGCTACTAACCTGCACTCTCGATATGCTAGGACAATCAATTTTATTCCTTATAAAGCCTCTGATGGGATTGAAGACCACATAATTTAGTTTTACAATTAAGCTTAGTTGTTTAGGGATTAAGATCTTTTTAGATCTAGATAGATGTTTTAAGTTGATAATGACAAGATATGATAGATATTGATTTACATTCAGAATCGTAGATGTACCAAGATAGGAAAGATGTTTTATTCAGTGCTATGAAATACAAATAGCCAAAACACTAAGAGTGTAACACTTATATAATTCCTAATTGTGTCATGGTTCTTCTTGCTATAGGTAGTTTATTGTATATATGTGTCATAATATGAATGTACATGTAAAAATTTTTAATAAAAAAGTTCTTATTTTCTTCTGGCATCAAATAAAGAGTGAATCTTGGCTTCCCTGCTTCCTTCAGAGTCCTCCAGACAGAGCTCCAACCTAGAAAAAGAAATCCTTTCTAACCCTTTTTGCAGCAAGATGATTCTCCAGTATATAACTGATCAACTACAGCCATATTCTCAGTGGTCGGAGGGTGGAGAGACTGTGATGGTGATAGCATTATCTTATTCTGGGATGCTTTCTTCCTTTGTATAGTGATATGGATTGGTGTGAATATGGATGATTAACTGTTGTCCATTCACAATTGTAATCAGTTTACTTATATTAATGCCAGCCCTACTTTGATCCTTTGAAATGGATATCCTCGCTTCATTTAGAAAGATGAGGGCCGGAAATAGAAAGAGAAAGCCTGTTTTTAATGGAAGATTCCCAGCCATGACAATATTAGCGTGCTGAGGAGAATGTTGCTTTGTTGCAGGGAACTGATTTGTGCACTGAGGGAGATAAGTGGACACCCTTGACATCTATTCAAGAGAGTGCCCTCCTCTGACTCTACCATGAGACCTGAAGGAACTTCTAAACATTTTAAACATACCTTAGGGAAAATTATCAACTGTTAAAAGCCATTGCTTCAAAGGGTTGGGTATTATTTTTTCATCTGAAGCATGTCTATGTAAATATTAATATATTTTAGAATCTTTTGAAATGTCTCATTTTGTAGCCCAGGCTGGCCTGGAATTCATCACAAAGTTCACTCTGGTTTGAAGTCACTATATCTCTGTCTCTACCTCTTGAATGTTGATATTAGAAGTACGCACAACACAGCATACTAGGCAGAACCCAAAACTTTCATAAATAAATTTTAATAAATACAAAGTGCACACATTCCATTTACTAAGCATCTCCCACTGGAAAATTATTCTTTCATTTTCAGTTCTTTGTAATTGAAAATAACTCCACAAGAAATGTCTTTTCACATAGGTTATTCCCTGTTTATCCAGCTTTGCTCCTTAGATGCAATTGTTAGAAAAAGAAATCACTGAGGAGTGGGATTTCTTTACATTATAGAAAATGGTGCGTATGTTCTTTTCTTTGACTTTATTCATCAACTTGTCTCACTAATGTAGTTAATGAAGACATGAGACCCAACTCACTGAAAAACGCCACTAAGTTCATTACTAGTCAGTTGCTAATGTGTTTGTGTTAGCTCAACCTTTGTTGCATTTGAATTTTATATTTAGACATATGTAACCAGTTTCCTGCATGTATGCCTAAACAACCTTGGATTACCACAATAAAGGACTGATAGGGTAAAGTGACTGGACGATGACACTGAACCAAGTATGAGGCTAAGGAACTTGGAAAATGCTGAATGCTTATTATCAAGCATAAGGAGCCTGACCCCAACCCCAAATCCAATCTCAGGCCTGACCCCAACCCCAACCCCAAGCCCAGGCCTGACCCCAACCCCAAACCCAAACCCAGGCCTGACCCCAACCCCAACCCCAGCCCTGACCCCAACCCCAATCCCGACCCCAGCCCCAACTCCAATCCTGACCCCAACCTCAACCCCAACCCCAGCCCTAACCATAACCCTAACCCCAACATTAACCACCAAAACCCATGTAGAAATGTAAGTCTCACAACACATACCATAGTGGGAGGCAGAGAAAGGAGGAAGCCTGGAGCTTTCTAGCCAGACAATCTAATCAGTTCAGTGAACTCCATGTTCTGTGAGATATCTTGTCTCAAAAGCAAAAGAAGACACCCACATCAACCTATGGAATATGACCATGCAACACAGACAACACACACACACACACACACACACACCATAAAGAATTTTTCATACAGGATGAAGGAGGTTGAAGAAACCAAATTTTTGTCTTTGTAGAAGCCCACACTACAAACGTGGGGAAAGAATGCCTTTGCTAATATTATCACAGATGCTTCCAAACTGAAGCTGAAATGACATCCTGATTAACTCATCTTTAAAGCAAAATGTTGCTAAATTCATTCAGTTCTTATAACCTATGAATATCATAGCTTATCCTGGCCTTCCATATCACACAATCAGGAAGAAACTAGGCATATCACACAATGAAGTATTAGCTATCTCCTGTAAGTTGCTGAAAACTGTACTGAAAATGGTAGCCAGTGGTTATATGGTAGCCATCATTAATAGACTCAAAGTAGCCTGGGCAAAAGAATGTTTGCAATATCGAACTAAGATTTGTTGCTGTTGGATAAAGATGATGTAGGGACAGGGACATTGGCTTCTGATTGAAAGCTGCAGCTCAGCTTCTTAAGAGAATGTCACTCTGTGCATTACTGTCCTGGAACAAAAATATAAATTGAAAATTGTAAGTGCAGATCTCCATATGCTTATAGCTCTTCATAAAAATAAAATAAAATAAAATAAAAATCACTAAGTCCAACCATCTTAAATCAGAGATTACTTGCAGTTAAGAAAATATCATACTGGCTTAGAGAAGCCATGACACACTAGCCAGTTTGGTTATGAGAACAAGGAAGCTGGTGCCCGTGGACAAAATGCCATAAAACTCCAGCACTAGAGGGGGAAGAGAGGTAAAACATAGAGAGAAAGACTGGAACTTTGTGGCCACAAACCACCACCATGCGAGCAAGCAGGCTGCAGGAATGTAACCCTGCCACCATCTAGCCTTCCATGTTCTAGGTTCATGAGCACCTCTTTTGTATAAAGCCATCTGGGCAGGGTGCTCTGCTTTGGCAGATGGATGAAATTACCATCTCAGGACAAGGATGTAGCATTAATTATCTTGGCAAAAAGCCATGAACTAAAATCCAGTAAGACACTGTATCAGCCTTAGAAACTATGTGTCAGCATCTGAAAGTGGAGTTTCCATCTTTCATTTCCTTGGCCTTAACATCAATATGTAGCTTACAGTGGCCATGATTGTCTTTCTTTTTTTTTTTTTTTTAATTTAAGTAACTTAGTCAGATTACATCTCAATTGTTATCCCCTCATTTGTATCTTCCCATTCCCCCCTCCCTCTTTCACCTTATTCCCCTCCCCTAGGTCTGTGACAGAAGAGGATCTCTCCCCCACCATATGATCACAGGCTATTAGGCCTTATCCTGGTAGCCTGCTTACCCTTTCTCTGAGTGCCACCAAGCCTCCCCACCAAGGGGGAATGGTCAAATAGGAGCACCAGAGTTCATGTCTGAGTCAGTCCTCATTCTCCACACAGCTGTGGAGAATGTGCTGTCCATTGGCCAGATCTGGATAGGGGTTCTAGGTTTACTGCATGCATTGTTCTTGGTTGGTACAGTAGCTTGAGCAGTCCTCACTCGGTACAGATCTGCCAGCCGTGATGTTCTTCTTGTAGGTTTCTAGGACCTTCTGGATCCTTCTATGTCCCCATTTTCTCTTATTTCTCTCTCACCTGGAGTCCCAATTGGAAGCCCCACTATCTATACCAATCTCCTGCTAAGTGAAGACTTTCAGGGGACATCCCTGTTGGACTAGTGTCCAATTATAAGTAAGTATATACTATGTGTATTTTTCTGGCTCTCGGTTAACTCACTCAGGATGATCATTTCAAGTTCCATCCATTTGCCTGCCAATCTGTTGCATCTTCCTGCATTTGTTTACAGATTTTATTCATTTCCTCCATTATCATCTTCACTATTAAGGATTTGAGGTCATTTTCTTTTGCGGCAGTTGTGTTTGAGTTTCCAGGATTGAATTCTTTGGGATAGCTGGGTTCTGGAGATGCCATATTGTTTCGGTTTTTGTTGTTTGTGTTTTTTTATGCTGGCCTTTAGTCATCTTGCTGTCTCTGACATTGAGAGGTAGTTTCTGATGTCCCTCACTGATCCTTGAGAGCAGCTCCTTGGTGAGTGTCTATACATTGGGAACCTTCACCTGTGTGGATCAGGGAACTCTTCCCTGGATCAGGCAGGTAGCCAGGTTTCAGCTCCAGAGGACTCTGCTCCACACCCTGGGTTCCACACTGGGTTAACAGAGGCCAGTGCTGGTGCTCTGCAGCCCAAGGATGAGTTCGAGGTAGTGTAGGTATAGTCAGTTATCCTGCCTTTGGCTGGGCTTTAGAAAACCTGCCCTCAGGCACTGAGGCTTTGCAGACCTAGGTTCAGAGCTGATACAGCCCTCTGGCTTGTGGCAGTTGGCTAGGCTTCTGCTCTATCCCTTCAGGGTCGTTCAGTCCATCCCCAAGTGTGCAGGACCAGCTCCCTGGGTTGGGGAAGGTGGCTAGGTTTCTACCCGATCCATTGAGGTGGTGCTGCCTTAGATCAGGCAACCAAAGAGTGCAGCTATGGAGCTGTAGCTGGAGAACATGTCCACAGATGCCTGGGCCCCCACATGGGCCCTGGGTCTCTCCATGGACCGGTGGGATGATCTGAGGTCAGATCTATCCTAGTTAAACACTCCCAGCTCCCCCTGAGCCAAGCAGACACTGAAGACTGACCAATCAGTCAGAGAGGAAGAGAGAAAGAGTGCAGGTACAGCAAGATGGGCTGCACTGGGCTTTTCATACCATGCCCTCGTGGTCACCGGCACCTGCGGCTTTCTGTGGATGTGGGGGGGGGGAGTGTGAGGTCAGATCCACCCATTAATCTGGGTTCTCCCCAGGCCAGCAGATCCAGACTCTTATGCTTCACTGCCCACAGTTCAGTCCCAGATACCAAGTTCATGACAGAGCAAGGCTGCAGTTCACAGGTAGGTGTGGGTCCAGACTCTAGAGGCTGGGCACCCATCCTCTGCAGGCCAGTTGGATGCCCTGAGGGTCGACCCACCTGCGCTTTACACTGTGTGGACCCATCTCACCTAGAGCTCTCCAGGTCTTGTGCTCTGTAGCTCCTAGTTGGGCCCCTAGTCTCTGTCTTGCAGATCCGATACTATTCCTGCTCGGTGGCACCGTCTTGGATCCCCTGCCTGAAAATCCTTGATTGTCTTTCATTAGTTGCACATAATTTAGTTTTATTTTCCCTTGTTATTTATTCCTTTTTCATATGATATATCCCAACCACAGTCTGTCCTCCCACCACTCCTCTCAGTCCCCACCCCTAACCTCCCCTCTTTCCCAGGTCCACTCTGTTTCCCTTCAGAAAGGAGCAAGCCTCCCAGGGATATCAAGTGCACATGGCACAATTTACAATGAGACTAGGCACAAACCCTTATATCAAGGCTGGACAAGGTAGCACAGTAGGAGGAAAAGAATCCTACAAGCAGGCAAAAGAGTCAGAGACAATCTGACTCCCATTATTAGTAGCCCGACAAAACCCCAAGCTAAACAACCACAGCATAAATGCAGAGGACCTAGCATAGAGCGATACATGCTCTGTAATTGTTCCTTCAGTTTCAGTGAGTCCCTAGGAGTCCTGTTCAGTTGGTTCTGTGAGATGTATTGTCTCCTGGTGTCTTCAACCCCTCTGGTTTCTACAATTCTTATTCCCCCTCTTCTAGATGTTTCCCCAGACTCTCCTAATGTTTGGTCGTGGGTCTTTGTGTATCTGCTCCCATCAGGTGCCAGAAGAAGGCTCTGAAGATGATTGGGCTAGGCGCTGATTTGAATATAGCAGACTATCATTAGGAATCATTTCATTGACTTTCTTTTTATCAGTTATGTTTGGTTCTACTCGAGGTCTCTGGGCTATCCAGGCAGTATCAGGCATGGGCTCCCTCTCTGACTTAGACCTCAAGTTGGACCAGTCATTGGTTGGCCACTCCCACAAGCCCAGAGCCACCAGTTGCCCAGCACATCCTGCAGGCAGGACAGGTTGTGGGTGGAAGGTTTTGTGCAAGGAGTTGGTGTCCCAGTCACACTACAGCTGTCTTCTCTTGTTATAGAAGATGGCTGGATTAGGCTCTGCAGCCTCCATTACTAGGAGTTTTTGCTAGGGACAACCTCGCAGATTCCAGGAAATTTCCAGTACACTAGATTTTCACATTACTCTGCAAATGCCCCCACTTCCAGTCTCTCTCTGTACTCTGTCCCTTAGTCACTCTTTCCGATACCTGATCCCTTCTGTTTCCATCTCCACCCTCACTTCAAATCCATCTGCAAAATGTATTCTACTTTCCCTTTCTAGAGAGAGCCATGCCTCTCCCCCTAGACTACTCCTTGTCACTTAGCATCTCTGGGACTATGGATTGGGATGTGATTATCCTTTACTTAACAGCTTATACTCACTTATAAGTGAGTACATACCATGTTTGTCTTTCCAGATCTGGGTTGTCTTGCTCACGATGATTTTTTTTTTTTTTTTTTTTTTTTAATTTCTGGCTCAGCCATGCAAGGCTAGGCTTACAGCCATAGGGGCCAAAAGAAGTCATCAGATGCCTTGGAGATGGAATTACAGGTGATTGTGAAATAGCCCAACTTGGGGGCCAAAGAACTCAACACAAGTTCTCTCAAATAATAGTCTGCATTCTTAAAGCTGATCTATCTTTCTAGCTCAGAACTTAATTATTAGATCCTTCTCCTTCTACCTCCCAGCTCTATAATTACTGTAGGTATTCATCATCATGCCTGTTTTTTGAAGTGCTAGGGATAAAACCCAGGGCTTTGTGCACACCAGATGAGCAGTCTAGCAACCCTGCTACAACTATACCTCATACGTATTAGATTTTGTTATTTTCTAAGAAATATAATTGATGTGTGCATACTTTTAGGATTACTAGTCTTATCATGAAATTATTAAGAAGAGATATTCAAACACCAATGCAAGTGGAAAATTTCAGAACATTACCCAAATTTAAGTTTGATAATTTATAGTTTCTTGACGCTCTTATTTTACTAAGGATTTCTAAAGCTTCAATTATGAATTAACACAATCATAGCTATGGTTTATTAAATCAGCACAAGCTCTAATCTATTGGTAAGCTGCACAGTCTTCAAAGTCCTCGTTATAGAGAGTAATTGAATGCACAGGGGAAAGACTCAGGAAACAAGTGTGAATTCTACAAAGCTCTCCTACAAATTAGTATTTCACTCATAAAAACTCACCTATGCTGATGTTAAAGGTATCCTCTGTCTTTCTTTTTTTCTTTCCTTCTTTCTTTCTTTTTTCATTCTTTCCTTCCCTTCTTTCTTTCTCTTTAAAGATCTATCATTTTAATGTTTACATATCTGGGTATTTTTAATGTGTCTATGTGCACATGAGTGCTAGTGGCTAGAGGTGAAGTCACATGTTGGTTGTGAGCTGCCTGACATGGGAGATGGGAGCTGACCTCAGGTCCTCTGGAATAGCAGCAAGAGCGCTTAATAACTGAACCATTGCTATAGACCGCCTTTGCCATCACACATCTACACACACATTTGACTTTTTTTAGAATTGTGAGAGTTGAGAATTAAAATGGAATCAAAATCAATCCCTAATCTTTTACCTGAAAAGAATGTCAGAACCAGGACAAGAATAGCAAAACCAGGTTGCTGAACCTTCATCAAGAATGGTCACACTGTTAGAAATTATCATCTCTTTTACCCAAGTCTACTCACTGTCCTTTTTCTAGTCTCACTTACCTTCAATGACTTTCTGCCTGCTTTCCTTTTTTTTTTTTTCCAGTTGTCAGCTCATTGCTAAGATCTTTAGGTCACATCTTTGCTGCCCATCAGGCATGAGCCACTTCCTGCCTGAACATTCAGTGTCTGAAGTCTTAATATAGAAGAGAGGAAAGAGCTGTAATGAGGCATGCATACTAAGTCTTTTCCTTTGCTGCTCCAGTGTGTATCCTAAGTAGCCCTAAGAGAACCAGGTATGTGCAAAATGTGTGGTCCTCAGCTTGGCAGGTCCTGGGTCACTATGGCATAATTTTGAAGGGGATTATGGATCACTGGTTTCTTTCTTTCTATGCATACTTACTAGATTCTATCTGGGGAGCAGCTTGTCCCACCAAACACTCTTTGCCATGATATTTTTCCTTACCCCAAGCCTAAAGCAACAGTGCTAACTGATCCTGAATATAAGCTTCTGACATTTTTTAATCAAAAGTAAACATTTTCTTTTTGTAAGCTGATGGTGTCTAATTTCCTTATAGTAACAAAATACTGATAATATATATAGTGCCTTGATAAGAATTCATTTCATTCCACTTTTACGTCTTACCTCCCTCACTTGTTCCTCAGACCCCCCTCTCTCCCACCCCTTCCCTATAATAAACTTCTTCATATATATCCTTAAAAAAAATAATTCATTTCATTGAGTCTAGTCCCTTTTGTTCTCCCAAGGCTCCTTTCCCTCATCAGCATCCTTCTGCTTTCAGTCTCTTTTGCACAGATTTTCTCCCTAGGTTTCCTATGACTACATATGGCCCAGAAAAAAATTTCTAGGTTGTTCCAGATCTTATAAACTACAACATTTTCCTTCCCTATCAAGAAGGACACAATAATAAATGAGGAGGAAGGTCAAAGTGAGTCATGGAGGAGGTAACATTTTTATGCTTCTGCCTCATGCCACACCACCCTGTCCGTCCTATGTAGGATGAACTTTAGGTCCTATTCCATTTAGGGGCTCAGGAGACTATGTTCAATGTAAAAGAAAACCCTTTGCTTTCTAAGATCCAGGTTCCATGCTTACACTGTGCAGATTCTAGATGGATCTTTTAAACATAACTCTGTTCAGGGTCACCACATGTCATATAATCATTCTACAAAATCTAAGGTCATAGGCAAAATATTATTTGTTGATTAACTATTTACAGCAGGCAAACAATTCCCCAGCAGAGAAGAATAAAGGACAAAATGACAAGATAAAAGGCAATGCAAAAATACTAAGTGTTTTGGTTAAAGAAATATTGCTTGCACTTGCCAGATCTACTTGTCTAATTCCTTTGATTCCTTTCCTTGTTTCTCTGTAGCGCTAATTGAAAAGGTACTGGCCTTGCTCAGTTTGAAGTCGCTGTCACATTAACATATCGATCCTGTGATGGTTTTTGCAAGGGCTTTGTGCATGAGATGTCCATTCACAAGAGGCCTGTTACAGAAAAGACGTGATATAAATAACTATGGATGTTCAGCTTTGCCGTTTTCAACTCCATTTGCTGAACTAAGGAATCTATCTCAATGGTCAAGTCTGACAACTTTTTGATTATAATCATTAGTACCAGACAGAAGATGAGAATGGGGTTTGCTGGGTTATTGTCAATGCACAGACAAGCCATTTCCATTCTGTTTCTCAGGCATTCCCATTAAAATTCCTATCAATGAAGTAAATAAGCATATATCTCCAATATATGTAATCTGGGGTATGTTTTATTCATATGTTATGTGTCTTAAATACCACAGCTAAAGGGACTTGAGTGCCAGCCAAATAAGTAAAGTAGTTACTACTGCAAGCATGAGGATCTGAGTTCACTGACCAGAGCCCATGTATAAAAGCTAAACACAGTGCCACGAACTTGAATTTTCTGCACTGGGAAGTAATGCGAGGCAGACCCCTAATGCTCACTGTACGACCTGCTGAGTCAAACTAGCTGGCTTCAGATTATATTCTGTCCCAAAAGACAAAAATGAATACTGCTGGAGGAATGGCTTCCATATATAGATTCCAAATACACATAAATATATATAAGATAGACAAGACATCCAATGTAATAAAATAATATACATAAAATTTTCTTAATATTTGTTTTACCATTGGAATTATCTTACTAATCTTCATGTAGTGAAAAATTCCACAGTTCTTCCAAGCAAAGAAATACACTGCTTATAACAATATCCTCTACCCAGGTCCTGCCCCGTCTCTCATAATAAGTGTTTCGTGCTATACTAATAAGATATATCAAGAAATCAATCTATTCACCCTGGTATACATTTGCTCATTACCCTCTGAAGCCCTGACATATTGTGTGCCATCCACATTTTTCAGCAGGCATTGACTGGTTAAAGCATCTGGTGAGTTATTGGACTTCACCACAAACACTCAACCTCACATGCCCTCTTCCTTTGTTTATTCTTTCTTGGCCAGAGATGCTGCAGTTCGGTTAAATGATACCCAAGCGCTTGAACCAAAACATTTGTCCCAGCAAGAAGGAAGAGAGAAACGTCCCTAGAGCCTGGGAATAAAGCCTGAATGGTAATGCTGAAAGACATGCACATACAAAGCCAGCTTGTAAGCCATTAGGAAATCCTCAGTGTGGACTTTTTTTTAACAGTCAAAATTCCTTTGAAGTTTTGTTTCCACTTGAACTTTGTGTTCTGTCCTTTTGTAAGCCATTTTTAACTTTCACACGAAAGTAAGGTTTTGAAATCAGGGCTGCTTCCAAGCTTATCCTATTTCCGTGAGTACTGCGCCACTACACTTCAGAGTTTGCACAGCCAATGATAGCTGCTCAAGAGATAGGGTGTAGACCAGACCAGGAGGTGTGATGTTGATCATTGCTCACCTGTGGAACATTGGAGCAAATATGTTCTCTAAATCTTATCTAAGGCTCCCAAGAGACAATGCCTGTATGCCAACACTCTGCCTTTCCAAGTTCACCTCATAAAGTCAGAGCATTGGAACCCCATGGAGGTCTAGTGATCATAAAACATTTTACATGAACAACGACAAGGTCATAAAAGTTGACATTCTGTCAGACTCCTGTAGACACAAGTTTCAAAGGCTAGAGACGGTAGCTTTGATTTGAGAAGAAAGAATTGCATCAAAAGAGAAGTAAATTTCCCTTTGAAAGCTCATGATGTATCAAGAACTGAACCTGGTACCTCAAATGAAAGTCCATGGCACTATTCAGAGTGTGTGCCTCCACTGTTAGAATGTCTAGGTCCTTAAAGCTTGCTGGTTAGTGGGAGTTAAATTATGCAAGGTATGGGATAACTGACAAGTCACTAGGGATGGCATTATTAGTGACCTTCTTAAGTTCAACACTTTGGTGTCCTCTAATGACTCATGAGAGAGGTCTTGCATGGGTCAGGGTGACTCTCAGCATTGACTGTGGTTCTGAAGAGCTGGAATCAAACTTTATCTGTTGACATGCTCCATGATTATTATGTGGTTCATAAAAACACTGCTTTCTACCCAGGTGAAAACTTCTTTCCAGTTTTAAGCTGGTAGCTAACATGTTCTGAGTTCTCCCAGAAGGTTCTGGTGCTCTCCCTCAGATCAACAGCTCTTCAGACGTCCCCCATTCTCAGGGCCCTTTTACAACATTAGCTAGTGGTTAACACAATCCCCTTTTTAGGTTGCTATAACCATATTATTTTAGTTTCTAGAACCTTCCTTGTCCTGGCCTCCTCTTCTTTACTTTGGTCCTGAAGTCCTGTGGTTCGCAGTCAGGTTGTAATCCCTATTTTCTTCTCATTGTTCTAATACCTGTGATAATTATTTTTTACACAGTAAGGACTGGCAACCATCTCTCTCTACCCAAACTCCATGTAAAATGTGTCCTATTTATCTTTACTTACCACCACACAGTTGTAGGCCCTCTGATGTAGACCAATGTCCCATTTATGGGGGCTAGCATGAGTATCCAATTTCCCCTCCCTAGGAGCTTAGATGACACCTGAGCCCTTCTCTAGAAATTGCTTTTCCATGACAACTGCACTCTCCAAGGACCTATATGGTCCTGTGCAGGAAGTCCATACAAACCAAGTAGTTGATCAAAAGATATCAAGACCCCCTCACTCAGTTTTTAATGGTCTGAAGCACATTTAGATTTCAATGTAAGAATTGGCCAATATCTTCACCAAAATTTTATCTCAGGTATATGTGTGCGTGAGACAATCCATCTTCCTCATTTTCCCATAGGGGCATTTTCTTGACCATACTGCCTCAAATTCACACAAAAACTCCTTCATTTAAATCCTTACCATTGGAAGTCAAGACCAACACCACAGTGAAACATATCCCCCCCTTTCCATAGATTCTTTCATATTTTGTCTTTTCCGCAAATATTCACTATGTCAAGATCTCAGACTGGGGTGCAATTTAGTGGCAAAGGACTAGTTTGGGGTGCACAAGTTCCCAAGTTCAGTCCTTAGCATTCAAACATGAGCAAACTAAAGCATCACCTCAGTGAATTATCCCATAATTTCCCCAAGTATTCAAGTGAGATGCCTGAGAGTTATCCTCATAATTTCTCTACACATCATTTTCCAGCTCTAACAGATTCTTCTTAAGTTACTTCAGATGTATCTTCTCCAGGGTTATTGTTATTTTTCACTTAAGTGTCTCCTGTCCCAAAGATTATTGTTTTGTCATCCAGGTAACAAACCAAGGCTAAATGTTGATCCCCCTCACTGATGGCTCAGAGAGTTGTTTGAGACAGAAGGAACATCCCGTCATTGGCTGTTCCCAACAGTAACCTCATTCAGGGTTCCAAATTATCACCAGTGTCGACAGAATCATCAGTTTCTATCACTGCCACACTGGTAGAAAGACAGAGAACACCATTTTTGCCACTACCGTGTGTCTTTTCTCCTGTAAGCCAGGCAGGAATCCTTGGAGACCACTACTCTTCATTTCCTGGGTCTCTGTTTCCTAGCCTTCAACTGAAGCCTTCGAATCCATAGTCACTTGCCATATACTTGCTAAATGAATCAATAAGCCAGCCAATAAATCTTTCAAAGGAAGAAGTGAATCAAAAAAATGAAAGGAAGGGAAGCTATGGTAAAATAGAGTGGGGAAGGAAAAGCAGTTGCTGACCCTCCCAAGGGTCTTGTCCCTTGCACTGAACTGACGCCATGATGAATGATCTATTTCAGGAGATAAGAGGGATGCTGGGAAAGTTCTGAAAAACAAGCTTTTAAATTATAGCTACAGTTTATCATTTTGTCTCTTCTACCAGTTTGTGCAGTGAAGAAGTTTATGCACCAGAGAGGAATCAATAAATACTAATTAATGATAATAATTAAGGAGGGAGAAGTAGGTAGAAGACACAACTGGAATAGCTAAGTAGGTTTCGGCTTAGATGAGTTCCTTTCTGAAATGGAAGTTCCTTACCATTGGTCCTGCCTATTGTATTGTAATTTCTTTTAGAAAAAAAAAGCTAATAATTAAAAAAATAAATATCCATGTCCCATGTCAATCACATACAAATTTGTATGACCTGGATGGGCTGCTAAACCCCTTAGAGCTTGCACAGCTCTGTCTGTACAAAAGCAGCATCAGTCTCAGACTAGTGATGGTCACATCCATTTCTAGCTCGAAAATCCTGTTCCATTTTGTCCAGTACTATTTTTAGGTCTCTCTGTGCCTGTCAATCCAGTGCTTTCTGCAAACTGGAAAATGAATTCAAACTGGCTAGTGTTTCATTAGAGTCATCTAAAAATAACCTTATAGCAGAGACTAGGAAACTTCTCTATGGAAACAATATGTGCCCGTGAGCCAGAAGCAGCTTTGCAGGAATCATTTTTCTGCCTGATTCTTTGTTACCCCCCAAAAACATGTGCTTTCCAGAAGCTGGAGATAAGGGGGAGAAGCACATATTTACTCACTACGCTGACCTACAGAGAAGAAAGAAAGAAGAAACAATGAGGGGATTCAGGGGAGAGTGTTTTCCACTTGAGATTGTGCTCAGTGGAAGCCTGAGAAATTTCAGATCAGAAAGTGAAATCCAGTATAGGTATCAGCAGGCACTAATTAGACTAGTGAAACGGTCTGTCCGTCTTCATCTTCAGACTGCTTCAATTGGGGGCAAACTATAAGGATGTGATAAAGCAGGGAGGGCAGGATAAATGTCTCAGGAAGATGTGTTCTATTTCCTGCTTATCAACTGTCATTTGGCCCATTACAATTATATAGGTTTTTTAAAGCAGTATTTTCAACCCTCCTCCCCACCTCAAGTCTTTCCAGATCTCAATTCTCTCTTATATATTTCCTTATTTTTATGAGGAGACTTTCTCCAAGCAGATAACCCTAGTCTTCCGGTTCTTCCCAAGTCTCTGCCACTTTCCCCGCTTCTGAGGTCTTCCCTGAGTCTTAAGTGTGGGAGTTGCAATTGTAAGTGCAGGGTAGATATCTGAAGGTCAGTTTGTCTCTGAATTTTGACCAGTTGTAGCTTTCTGCAATGTTCCTTGCCTGCTGCAAAAAAGAAGCTTTGATTAGGGGTGAAAGCTACACATATCTGTGGGTTTAAGGATAAGTATTCAGAACGTAGTGAGCGGTTATAGTGCTTTAGGAAGCTAGCATCAGTAGGCTCTCAAATAGGTTCCATGGCTTCCCCAGCCTTGGGTAGTTAGCTAAATTCACAGTGCTAGGTAGATATTGAGCAGACCTTTTTGGTAAGTGTTGGAATATAAATGCCACTGTTTCATTTATCAGGATATCTTTTCATGCTGGTCATTGTGGTGGTCCCTTAGAGTTACAGCTGGATGGAACAATTTGTTGCTTTTTTCCAACAAGAGCTTTCATGGCTCCTTCTGAAGATATGAAGCTAGTCTCCAGTGAGGAGGCTTCCAGGCCATTTCCAAACTGCTTCTTATAGGAACTTACCTTTTATTTTGGAAGTCACCAATGTCAATTGCTTTTGTATGTGTGTGCGTGTGTTACAAGACATTTTCTTTTATTTGCTGGCTTACAGGACACTATAATTTCTATCTTAATTCTGTCTTATTTAAAGGTGAACACTCCCAATAACTTTAATCCCATGAGCTAATGTATACCTCCCTTATTTTAGGAGAGTGTGATACAAAAGAGAATTGCATTAGAAACAAAAAGATTGGACCATGTGTCATACTTGGCTGCCCAGTAGATTTCCTGAGGCATACCAGGTAAGAAAGTCTGATATGAGCTAGAGATCAGGAGAACTGTAGCCAAAAATGATAGCAGCAGCATATGCTGTTCCTGACTAGGTAGATGAAATCTTGTTGCTCCTTGATGTAGGGGAATCCTTCCAGATGTGCTGACAGAAGCCAAATGGCTCTTTAAATCTTCTTACCATTTGTCATATTAGAATGACCTGTAAGGTTTTGCTATTGAAGTCTTTTTTTCTCTTCAAATGAAAGATTTCAGATTTTACATGCTACATTTGGAAGGTGTTCTTTCTTGGTTATATGTCCTGCAGAGCAAGGTCTACGGTAAACACAGGGTGGGCTGACTCTTGGTAAACTGCTCGCTGCTTGGCCCCTCTTTGCAGTCCTGTGACAAACTCTCTGGGACAAAGTAGAAGAGTCCGCTTTGCAATTGGCTGGCTTACACATCTTTTCCTCATAAACTCTTTCTTCACACCTCAGTTCTTGAATTGCTCCATAATCCTAGTTTAACTAACAATAATGTCTGCTAAGAACAGATAGTATTAAATCACTTAGATTAGGTCCCACCCATATCAGATCCCGTCCTTGCAACAACACGCCATGTAATTCTACATCCATCTGATGTTGGTGTATACACCCCTCAACCTCCTTTAACACAGAGGCAGCTGTGACAGGCCCTCACATGCCGTGAACTATTTGCATGTAGGAAACTGGTGACATGATTGCTCTAGAGCAAGAATGAAAATGTTCAGAGTTAGAAAACCAGGGACCAGCTGCAAACAAGAAATATTGCATGTTCAGAGGCAAGATCAGAAGGTGAGGGCCCATGAGCCAAATTTTGATGCAAGCAACCCTTTTTGTACGACCCATACCTTATTTTATCAGACTTGAAGATTCTCAATGTACTGGTACTTCTTGTTACAGAATAGGGAGGTGTCATAAGACTGTAACAGTTGAAGCCAAGTCAAACAGATGGAGACAGGAGGCAAGCCACCTGGGTAACTTCAGGCTAGTAGCTTCATTTCACCTGATGTTTTTCTCAATCTAGAAAACTCATATTATCCTTTTCTCCTCTCTCTTGGATGGACATTTCTAAGACTCCAGGAGGAAGCAACAACACTATAAGGAATGTGACAGTTGGACCATGCCCTAACTACCAGCTGTTAGTCTCTAATCTAGCTCAAGTTCCTTTGTTAAATTTTTCCATAAATAAGTTTGCTAAAAGATCCTAACCAACTGAAAAATTTTCCAGTCTCTTCTCAAAACTAAAGGCAGTTTGTAACTTAGCTATCATATTATATTCTTCTTAGAGACCAATGGAAAGAAACAAAGTAAGATTAAAAAAAAAATCAGAGACCAGTCCTTCATGTCCACGTGAAACTTGACTTTAATTTGGGACACTGTCCTGGCCATCCTTTAAGCAAACACAAACACAGTAATCTCAGGCCAAGGTGACCAGACAATGAGATTACCTATGATAAAAGCCCAAATACCAACTCTCTCATCATAAATGCAATTTTTAGGAGGTTTAAAAGAAGTATTAAAATTAGCTATGAAAATATAAACATAATAAGCCACAGTTATTTTTATAGAAGCTGTTACATTGAAAATGTCCATCTTCTTAAAAATTTTTTGTTAGTTATCATTAAATATTTTATCCTCCCCCAACCCTTTAAAGAAAATATCCATAATAAGACTCACGGAGAGGAAAAAGGCCCTGCTACAATATGATAAGACAATACTTACTTTGCTTACAAATGGGCTGGTGTGTTTTATACTTGTTAAGAACTTGATTTGAACAATGAAAATATGCCTTATGGGGCTTGCTTTATTTTTAAAGATGTCTATATCTGAAAATAATTAGTTTTGTCTGTCAAGTATTTTCCTCCATTATATAGATAGATGATAGATAGATAGATAGACAGACAGACAGACAGACAGACAGACACACACACACACACACACACACACACACACACACACATATATATATGCCTTTCTTCTCTGTCTGTGTCTTTCTCAGTTTCTCATTTTTCCCTTATCTCTTCCACATTCCAGTTATAGCACCTTGCAACAATCGTAGAGTCAAGCAATGACTCAGAATTCATTCCTTTCAGGAGTTGTTCTCACGGCTACACTCAGAAGTGCCCCCAAAACAATGGCACACATAGAAACATACACTCCAAACTTTTTGAAGCATTTTACTCAATTTAAGAATTGAACTACTTTGGCTTGGGAATGAGTAAGTGATTTAATATATAATTGATTCATCACATAATCAACATGCTTAATGTGATTGTTAACACTTAAGACACAAAATCAAATCTATATTATCAAATGTTACATATTCTTAACAGTATAGAATGTGACAATAAACTCATAAAACATTATAATCTGTAGACATTTAATTAAATATGGATTATTTTGACTTTGTAAATTTCATTTTGCATTATGTAGACACTGACTTATGTGTGTATGTGTGCATGCATGTATACATGCATGTGTGTCTCTCTGAGAGGGCATATTTTTATCTTCTTGGCCTTGCTGCAGTTTTCTTGCCACATGTTTACTCTTCTGTGTTCCAGGGCCTTTATATAGCCAATCTGTCTACTATGTATTTACATAGTTAATCTGTTTTTAGTTTTACTGCTGTATAAAGAGTCACAGATGCCTTTATGTCATGGGTTCAAGGGGAGAACACATCATCATCAGGGGATGCACACTGGTTTGGGAGAGGGGGCAAGCAGAGTACTCGTGTACAGCACTAGTCCTTTACTGCAGAATAAAGATTTCCTGAGGTACATGAGTTGACTGGGAGAATATGTCTCAGAGTTTCCTTAGTGTGTTGATGACAAGTAAAAGGTGAAAAGACATTGCTTTGAACTGCTTTCATGTACTTCACTTGTATCTGTGTGATTTTTTTCCAGCTCACTTGCAGCTATTTAACATAAGATATGGTCTTCTGTTTCTGCTGAATTGAATGTTTACACCATTTCTGCAAAGGTCATAACAGTTTTGTAGGGCACTTTGCAAGGAAGACATGATGTTTAATTGTACCCAACTTTGAATTATGCAAATCTGAAAAAATACCATAATAAATACTCAAGTTTCATAATATGAAATAATGCTAATTCCTTCAAATTGAAATTCTACCAAGAGAGCTTGGAAAGATATTTCAAGGGTGGAGGGCAAAGCAATTATGAGTTATATCCACATTGTAAAAGGACCTCCATGTGTGTCCTGACATGTGTGTGTATTCACACATGCACATGAAAACAGACAAATAGGTAGATGGATAGATGATAGATAGTTTGGTAGATGGGATAGGTAGATAGATTGGGAGAAAGAGAGAGAGAGAGAGAGAGAGAGAGAGAGAGAGAGAGAGAGAGAGAGAGAGAGAGAGAGAGAGAGGTTTAAATTGCCAGGAATTACATAGTTTGAAAACTCGTAAGCCAAGTTATCTCTTAATCATGTTATTGCCAGGTAGTAACACTGTAGGCATGGAAATTCTTACCATCCCACTGTTCTGTGGACCAGTTTACAGTCTTTAATAATGCCCATCTCCAATAATATTAAGAAACATATACTAGAACCTGTGAAAGTACCATCTCTGAAAATTTAGTATGTGGCTACATATGTATGCTTCATACTTTTAGTAGAAAGTTTAGAGATATCTGAAAAAGTATTGATTACAAATAAAGGCATACCACAAAACATATATTGGTGATTAACTTAGCATATTCAGTTTTTTTATTGATTATTATGGAGAATCTGCATGGGCTACTTGCCCTCTGTTGTATGCAATGCTTATATAGCTATGATTTATAATACAAAATTACCTGAGGTAGGGACCAAGAAGAATGTCACCTAAAATCATGGTATCTGGGAAGCTGGGAATGTAGCCCAGTTGGTAGAATGTCTGTCTAGTATACACAAAGTCCTAACATAATGTGCAGAACTGAATAAATCCATTGTGGTGGTTCACACCTGCCATTCTAGCTACGCAGAAGCAAAGACAAGAAGATAAGAAGTTCAAGACCATCCTCAACCATGCAAAACAAGGTACTGAGTTCTTAGCCCCCACATAAATGACTGTACATGGATGATATGGATATGGACGAAATAGCTGTTAAGTGAGTACAGGGGTCTGGTTAGAGCATTAGGTGGTCAAATGCTACCAAGTACCTAATGTGGTGACAGTTTATGTCTCATGTGTTACAGACATACACCACTTCAATGTTTGAAGAAGAGCCTGGGGAGAACCCCACAGACACCAAAGTGCTAGTTGACGGTGCGGTACCATAGTAAGGATAAGAAGATCCAAGTTCAGTTTCTTTCGCTCACTAGCAATGACGTCTAGAGCAAGTGCCTTGGATCTCCGACTGCAATCTCTTTGTAAGTCCAACAAGGGCACTGGCCAAGTGTTCCCCTAAAGCCACTTTCCAAGCAATAAGCACTAATGAGTTTTATGTTCAATAAGAAGTTTCCAGGCCTCTCTTGTGATTGCTAATGTGTTTGTTATCTATGGGCTTAGTATCAGGGAAACTGGTTCCATGTCTTGATTTCTCCACAGTGAGTACAGATCACACCGAAATCCTGTACTTAAATCAGGGCATGCCTGCCAAAATCCGCCGTACTTCCACAATATTATGATCATGGGTCTATTTTTAAAAATGATTTTTAGTTCAACACAATACAATGTGTAAAAGGTTTTTGCAGGTATGGTTTGAGGAAAGAATGATAATTCCTTAACTCAAGGTGCTAGTAATGAACAGACAGAAAGTAGAAGTATAAAACAAGCAATAAGGAAGGATAATATACACAGAAATTTTCAATTGAATATGCTCAATACAAGAGCAGTAAATGATCACAATGGGAAGAGATGGATGTCTGACAGAGTGTTTTTAAAAAAGGGTTTATGAAGAAAGGAACCACTGGATAGGGGCACTTTGGCTATCCTGCTGAACCCTTTGTCTGTCATCTACCTGCTGATAAAAAAGCCACCACATCATGAGATAGACCATTCTGTTCTCAGTGTTTATCAGAGGCTGATCTCACATTGGCTTTCTTCATGATCTTATTATCTTAGGTAACACAGTCTATCCACTGGATCTGGAGAAAGCTGGTGGGTTCCTTCTTTGTCAAGACCTCTGGTAAGACAGACAAGGTCATCTACAAGTTGCCTCTTCATCAGGATTAATATTTCTAATTCCTCCCATCACGAATCTCACAAGAGTTTGGCTAGCTGTACCATTTCATCCTCCTAACCATCCTAGCCTCTGCTCAAAAGCCAGCCCTCATTCTTAAACTTCTCTGATGTGAATAACTCAAAGTTGAGTGGCCTGTAAGAAATACTGTCAGGAATCATGTTAAAAAGAGAGAAATTCTGAAACACACACAATGGGCCACTGCAATAGAAAGTCTCTCTCTCTCTCTCTCTCTCTCTCTCTCTCTCTCTCTCTCTCTCTCTCTCTCTCTCTCTCTCTCTCTCTCTCTCACACACACACACACACACACACACACACACACGGACTAGTTGGAGAAAACTGCAAGATTAATGTTACTGACCTGGGTAGAGAAGGAATAGTATTTATAAGGAAGATTGTTGGTAACGTATCTTTCTAAATTCCCAAAAGCCAAGAGTTAACAGACAGCAAGAGAAATGGAACTAGAATGGGAGGGATGTAGCAGGAATCCAATCAAAGTAACAAGAATAATGGAAATACTACTGATGGGAAAAAATCAGGAGCTACAAAACAAGTGTGTGGCTTAGAAAAAAGATGCATGGAGGAGCAGAAGGAAGGAGGGAGGAAGAAAGGCAGAGCCAGCCAAGACCAAGACGCTGGCTTCCAAATAAAACGAATGTGAACAAAATGAAGGCCATGCAATGAGGGGAAAATATAATCAACACCATAAGCTGGCTTCTAAGTTCTGCTTAAAACACAGCCACACAAACCATGTGATTTGGAAGAAAATGACTTACTGTGCGGTTACTGTGTTCTGAGCAGTTTCTGCTGCTGCAGGCTGGCCCTGCTGGGAGAAGACAGTCCTGCCTGCCATCTGGAGAGAGCCCAAGGTTTTTATGCCCTGATAGAAAGCACAAATGGCTCAAAGAAAAAATTGAAGATCAGTTTTCATGTGGGTATATAGTCTCTTCTGCCAGCATAGGAAAAGTTCTCTTGGAGAGCCAGACCCAGTGGGACGCTGCAGTAAACACTAGTCTTACCTGCTCATGCATGGCTCCTGCTTATACTTCTAGAATCCTCTTTCATGGCCCGACAACTCACTCACTAGTAGAGACAACAGTCTTTTTTTATTGAAAAATAAAATCATTCATATTACATCTCAATTGCTACCCCATCCCGTGCATCCTCCCATTCCTCCCTCCCTCCCGCTTTCACCCCATTCCCCTTCCCTATGACTGTGACTGAGGGGGACCTCCTCCCCCTGAATATGATGCTAGGGTATCAAGTCTCTTCATGGTAGTCTGCTATCCTTCCTCTGAGTGCCACCAGGCCTCCCTATCAAGGGGACATGGCCAAATATGGGGCATCAGAGTTCATGTGAAAGTCAGTTCCCACTCTCCACTCAACTGTGGAGAATGTCCTGTCCCTTGGCTAGATCTGGGTAGGGGTTTGATGCCGACTGCACATATTGTCCTTGGCTGGTGCCATAGATCGAGCCGAACCCCTGGGCCCAGAGCTGCCAATCATAGGGTTCTTTGTGTAGGTTTATAGGACCCTCTGGATCCTTCTATTTCCCCAACTCCTATATTTCTTTTACCTAGAGTCCCAATAGTATGTCCTCACCTCTATCTCACTTTCCTGGTAAGTGAAGACTTTCATGGGACATGCTCCTTGGGCTAGTGTCCAGGTATAAATGAGTATATACCATTTGAGTCTCTCTGCTTCTGGGTTAACTCACTCATTATGATCATTTCTAGTTCAATCCATTTGTCCATAAATTTCAGAAATTCCTTGATTTTAATAGCTGAGTAGTATTCCATAGTGTAAATGTACCACAGTTTCTTTATCCATTCTTCTACTGAGGGACACTTAGGCTGTTTCCATGTTCTGGCTATTATGAATAAGGCCACTATGAACATGGTTGAATATATGTCCCTGTTGTATGCTGGAACATCTTCTGGGTATATTCCGAGGAGTGGAATAACTGGGTCTTGAGGAAGCCCTATTCCCATTTTTCTGAGATAGCACCAGATAGATTTCCAAAGTGGCTGCACTAGTCTGCATTCCCACCAGCAATGAAGAAGTGTTCCTCTCTCTCCATATCCTCACCAGCATGTGGTGTCATTTGAATTTTTGATTTTAGCCAATCTGATGGGTGTAAGATGGGATCTCAGAGTTGTTTTGATTTACATTTCCCTGATGACTAAGAAAGTTGAGCATTTCTTTAAGTGTTTCTCAGCCATTCTATATTCCTCTGTTGAGAATTCTCTGTTTAATTCTGAGCCCCATTTCTTAATTGGATTATTTGGTTTGGTGGTGTTTAATTTCTTGAGTTCCTTATATATTTTTGATATTAGACCTTTGTCAGATGTAGGGTTGGTGAAGATCTTTTCCCAGTCTGTAGGCTGTTGCTTTGTTCTGTTGACAGTGAGACAGCAGTCTTGAACATGCCTGGGCTTCACCAGATAGGACATTTTGTCCTCTGTCTGATATGCTAATCTCCAGACGCTTCAACTGACATATTAGTATAAAAGCCCTGGAAACTAGGTTTGCAGTGGTTCCTTGAAAGCTGAAACTGAGTGATGGGGTTAGCCAGACTAACCACCCAAGTCTAACTCATTGAGAGGAATGGCATGCAGAAAGATTAAGGTTAGGTGTGCAAACTGTAGAAAAGAGATAAGGACAATGCTAATGGCCTTCAAGCTCTCTAAATTGTTCTGTCCCAGGAGAGAGAGCTATAGATGGAAGTAGAAAGAGCCACTGTTATAAGTGACCCTGCAAAATGTAGGGCACATAGGAATGGGTGTAACCCAAGTGACAAAAATAGACACTGACTAAAAAAGGGATATTCTTTTTTTTTTTTCTTTCAGCCAAACAGCTCTGATCCAACCTTTCCTTGACAAGGGATGAGAAGCTCTCAGACGTCTGAGAGAGGCATCACTTTGGCAGCAGTAAATGCTTTCTTTTTCCTGTGTGCATCAGCACAGGAGAGGCACAGGCAAGAGTGAATTCCAAAGCAGAGGATGCTAGAACTGGGACAAGAGACGCAATAGTAGAACACAGTGGGCATTGCTTGGTGACAGGAGCTAGCTGATGGAGACATGACTCAAGTACCTCTAAGCCTTTCTGGAAAAGATATTACAGAGAAAAGAATGACCAATTGTGAGTTGACTAAACCCCGAGGCTACTTTTGAAATCACTGAGGGGGAATTGAAGTCACACCATTGACTTCTGCTCAAGAAGCACTAGTATTATCTTGAAACTATTAATACAGGACTCGATTTTTTTTTTTTTTTTTTTTTTTTTTGGAAAAATCCTCAGAACACATTCATAGGATACACTCGCAAAGGAGATGATAATCTCATTTTTGTCAATTTAAAATATTTAATACAAATATTTCTTGGATACCCAGTCTACATTTAATGCCATAGTAAGACTATAACTACATTTAGGCTCACTGAGGATCATACAGAGTATTCAAATGAAGGCTCTAGGGAACTATGCAGAATTATAAAAAGTGCACCTTGTAAAATGAAGTATAAAACAGACGAAATGTCAAAATAAAACAAAAACAAAATAAAAATGAGAAATAAGGTTAATTGATGCCAGAGGATTATAAAATTAAGAACAAAAGATAAAATCGGAATGTTTTATAAGGAAATATGAAAAAAAATCTTATTAATTCCTGTCTCTTCTTTCATCACTTCTTTAATTACCCTTTTTTCCCTTTGGTAATTTTGTAACTGTATACAATATGTTTATATCGTAGCTGCCACCCTCCCACCTCCATAAATGTGAAAAATGAAAAGCAAAAATGAAGCTATAAGAGACAATCCACAGTTCATATATGATAAAGATTTTTGGAGATGGTGATCAGAATTCAAGAATTTGGACAGTCTGAGATCCTATGTATGGTGAAATTCATTGAGTAATCTGGGCCTTGGGTCTTCTAAAAATGAAAACATCGTGTTTGTGATTTTGCAGGTAGTTTCATGCAATGCGTTCACCTTGCTCCTTGTTGAATTGAGAACCTTTGGTCTGCAGCTTAAAGCAATAAGGAACTAAATACCACACCAGGCCCTAAAGTCACTCCCTCGCCATCTCAATTCCCACCGTATACAGCCTATACAGCACTACCCCCCCTTTCAGGGCCACAAAGCTCCAATATTTAGGCTGCAAAGTTATCAACTAGGTTTAAGACGTGTGGAATGCAAATGAACCAGAGGGTTGAGGAGAATTGTTCACTGTGATTATGGACTTGCTAACACTAGGAATTATCATATGCATGATTAGTTGCTCTTCTATTATTAACAAGTGACGAATTAGTAATTACTGAGTCCCTCTTTTTCCCCAGGGAGGAAAAACAATGCCATGTAGAGACACATAGCCTCGGGTATCCCGGACTATCTTCCCATGTTGAGTTTTCTCATGTTCCTTTGGGGATTTTTTTCCTATCAAAACTGGCACACTGGGCAGACACCAAGCTACTACCTCGGCTAAAAGTCCCTCTGCTGGGGAACTTGGTGGTCTTCTTGGGTTTACAGGCCAGAACTAGTCTTCTGCCTCAATTCCATTTGTCTGTCTTTTAATTTATCACTGTTGAAGAACTTCTTTTTTATTTTTCTTTGGAGCATTTTATTCTACTGAGAATGCTAAAGATGTTATTATACTCAGAATGCTAAAGACGTTAGTGAATTTTTCATGTAATGATAATAGAAACATCTGGGTTTTGTTTCTAATTTCAATGGTTAACTATGTGCAGTAGTATTTTGTGCAACCTATAATTGGAATGTGAAAAGTCAAGACATGTGGTAAAATTTATTTTACTTATTATTTTTAAATATTGACATTTCTTAGCTTGTTTGGCCCACATTTTTATTTCCATTTATAGAACTGGGAGCCTAATACTTTCTCCTCGTTTCATAGAAATAATGGTTGGACTTCTTATATAGCTTCTTTATAAAGCCAGTCACTAGGATCTTCCAATTATATCATTTTAAACAAGAGAAAATTCTATTCTTTTGTATTTTCCTTTCAATAGCTCATTAACACACACACACACACACACACACACACACACACACACATTTTCTTGATGGCGTAGAACACTTTAGTTCTGGAGCACTGGGAATGGAACCCAGGGCTTTATGCTTTCCAGGTGAGCATTCTACTGTCAAGCCATGTACCAGCCTGCGAACAGCTATTTTAGTGACATATTAATAAGAACCCAAATAATAAAATAATAGACCACAGAAAGTAGGTCAGGATGCACAGGTAATTAGGCTATATCTCCTCATAGCAAATTGATACCAAATTTGGAGTCATAGTACACACCCTCAGAAGCCGAGTTCTGCCAAACACCAGTAAAATTAATAGGTAAAGAGCAGGAAAGGGCTACTTATTTGATGTTGCCACATTAGGAAAAAAGGCAAAGAGAACAATGAGCCCTCTCCACCATAGTCCATCTTCAGGACACTGAAATGAGATTCATGTTTAAATAGAGGGTCATAACTATGCACATCTAAACTGTTCTGTTCAAGGTGTGGTCCTACCCACAATTGACCCGGCATTGTCTAGACTTCAATCTCATCTTGTAACATTTTCTGACAAGCTCTTAGAACTGTGTGAAATCTCTTTCCCAGGTGACAGGTTCCCTGCCTAGCAGGCAGCCTTTCCTTCTCCCAGCAGCAGTTTTCCCCTAGTTTCTTTGGGCTCGTTCCAACAGTCTCCTAGTCAGATTGAGAAACACAAGTATCTCCTCAGAGTATATTCATTTCCGCCAGGCTGGTTACGCTACAATCACTACACATTTGCATCTTTTGGAGGACACATTTTTCAAATCTTTATCTGTCATACAATAATACCTTGCCCATTTTCAAGATCAGCTGAATATTTTTCCAGTGGGGGAAAAAAAGAAAGAGCGAAAAAAAAAAAAAAAAAAAAAAAAAAAGAACATGAATCTTACCATTGCCCTGCTAAAATAAAGCTATCTCTCACCTTTCATTTGTTCCCCCTTTGTCATACTTTAGTCTCAACAAGAAGTGTTCTTCAAGAATAACCTGTATTCTTCCTATCAAATTTCATTTCAAACATTTCTAGAATGGCTCAAATTTGTAAAAGGTCTGCTTTCTTTTCTTCATAGTCTTTTGATCACTCTAGGTATCCACCAGATCAAAGTAAAAGTTTTGTTTCCCTTTTTTTATTAATTTATTCTTGTTACATCTCAATGGCTATCCCATCCCTTGTATCCTCCCATTCTTCCCTCCCTCCCATTTCCCCCTTATTCCCCTCCTTTATGACTGTTCCTGAAGGGGACTTCCTCCCCCTGTATATGCTCATAGGGTATCAAGTCTCTTCTTGGCAACCTGCTGTCCTTCCTCTGAGTGCCACCAGGTCTCCCCCTCCAGGGGACATGGTCAAATGTGAGGCACCAGAGTACGTAAGAAAGTCGTATCCCACTCTCCACTCAACTGTGGAGATTATTCTGACCATTGGCTAGTTAACCCAGAAGCAGAAAGAATCAAATGGTATATACTCACTTATATCTGCATACTAGCCCAAGGGGCATGTCCCACGAAAGCCTTCACTTACCAGGAAACTGGGACAGAGGGGAGGACATCCTATTGCGTCTCTAAATGAGAGACGCATGGGAGAATAGCAAAATAAAAGGACACAGAGGGTCCTAGAAACCTACAAGTAGAACAATATGATAGGCAGATTTGGGCCCAGGGGTCCCGCTCAAACTAAGGCACCAGCCAAGGACAATACAGGAGGTAAACTTTAAGCCCCTTCCCAGATCTAGCCAAAGTAAAAGTTTTTTTTCCCATGGAAGTTCCTCTACACAAAATGAGTGGCAGGTTTCAGTGCCTCCCACTTTAAGAGTGCTGGACAGCGGATTTCAGCAGCCAAAGTGTTTATCCTATCTCTAAGAGTCACCCTTGCAAACAGTTCCCGTTACTATCCCTCCTAGTCTAAATATCTTATAATGTCTACTTTAATTCTCATAACCGTATTTTCTTAAACGCTACTGTCCTAGAAGTGGCATTCTGGTGCTACGTGGATGGCCACTAGATAAAAGTCTCCCTCAGCACCAAGAGGATGCTCTCTGCAGAAAGGTGTTGTGGAGTTAGAAATGAATAAAGGAGAAAATGAGGGTTATTTATAGCAATGCTCACAGGACATTCCATTGGGAACTCACTTATCTCGAAGCATTAAAGTAGCTTCCCTTGGAAATGCACACTAGTTATTCATTGTTTACCAAGCATGACAGCTTTAAAAATGGAGGGGGGGAGGCTATTGGAATAAAATAGTTATGAGCATGACCGGGGCTTGATGATTCACAGACCAAGCTACACATCCTTTTACCTAAGAGACAAGGAAGATGTACTTTGTTTATTTTATGTGATTAGCAAGGGACATGCTGGGAACCCTTGTAGGAGAACCTCACTTGCCCATAACCCCGACCCTCCTAGTGCCTGATATCAACACATGATTAGCCTTGAGGTGACCAATATTATAAACGGGGAAAAAAAATCATCTGTGTCCTTTACCAATCACGATGCCCCTAGTACTTTATCAGTAAGATTATGTTACATTTGAAAACTAGATGTGATAGCCAGGTGCAGTGGCACACTCTTATAATCGCAGCACTCTGGGAGGCAGAGACATATAGACCTCTGTGAGGTAGAAGCTAACCTGGTCTACAAAGTGAGACCAGGACACCCAGGGATACACAGAGAAACTATGTCTCAAAACAAAACCAAACAACATAACAACAACAACAAAAATCTAGGGGTGATGCTCTATTCCTATAACTCCAGCATTTGGGGGGATAGGCAGGGAAGATCTCTAGTTTGAGGCTAGCAAGGGTTATATAATAAAAATCTGGATTACAGAAATAATGAAATAAAGATCACACACGTGCAAAGTAAGCTCTTAGTCCATTCCTCCCTCATTTCACATGTGTTCACCCAGCATTTACTATATGGTACAATGCACATTGTATTTTTCAAAATTATAGGCAGAGAGTTGCCACTTAATAAAACAGACACTGTCAAACCTAACAGATGTGTTACACCACAGGGCCTGGTGCTTAGCAAAAGGAGTTCAGAAACAACATTTCCTAGTGCCTAGGTTTTCTGTAAATAGCAATGAACAGTCACAGAAGCAAAGATGGCAGGAAACTGACATGCAACCAAGTGGGGAAAAGAACTGTAATATGGATCTGGGATTTGCAATGTGTCTCGCGACCAGTGCGTTATTCGGGACTCTATGAAAAGAACCTAAGACCTCACTATTACTTGTCAAGCAAACTCTTAGAACCTCCATCTCTTCATCCAAAGGAGATCAGAAATAACTTCACAGAGTTGTTGCTACTAACTGAAACAACATTTATTAGGTGTTAATAGGGTTCCAGTTCAGCATATTTTCATGAGCACTACAGGCAGCATATATGTGTGTGTGTGTGTGTGTGTGTATATATATATATCCACACACATATATTCTTAGCATTGGGGACTGAGGATGAGTACAAAGTTTCATGGCCCTTGAGATACAACCAGAGTGAAATAAGAAGATTCAGTTACGTGGTAGCTCATTGGCATGTGCAGAGTCACATTGACAGGATTTAGAGTTGTCCCTACCTGTGAGGTAAGCAGCCTGGAGCCTAACAAGGCTCTAAGAATCCTCTTCCTAAGCAATCTTACAAGTCCAGTACCACTTATAATTGACAGATCCACTCAACATACATTTCCTAAAAGCTAACAGTAGCTAATACACATTAACATCAGCCAATGTGTTAGGCATGAGCTCACTACTGTGGCTGGAAGTTTGGCCTTGCCTCTGCAGTGGTTTCACTGCCTGTTTTCTCTATAACATTTATTGTCTGTGTATGGCTCATGATGTGCCATGTTAACTATCCAGAAAGTATGCTTCTTGGGATGGTTACACCTGTGAAATCATCTGCATGAAGCATCTTGCACGAGATCTGGAAGAGTGGCAGCTAACAGACATTGGTGGAGGTGGTTAGTTTCTACTGCGGTGATAAAACACCACCACCAAAAAGCAACTTGCAGTGGAAAGGTGTGTTCCATCTTACAGCTTCTAGTCCATCTTCCAGGGAAGTTCCTCAAGGAGAGGTCAAAGAGTAGTGCCACTGCACACCAGCTTGCTTCTCATGGCTTACTCATCCTGTTTTCTTAGACAACTCATTTTCTGATACCTACTGAGCTGACCTCATCCCCCAGATGATCACTTCCATGTGCTACGACCTGGTTCTCACACAAGTCTACATAAGCCTTGTGTAGTTTTTGAGTTCCACATCCATTACTGAGTTCTGATGGACATGGTGTTCATTTTAACACTTGTTTCTCTAAGGGGAGCTGTCTTCCTTCAAAGGTTCCAGGGAGAATCCAACAGAATGAACTGTTAGATATGTTTTGTTTTTTGTTCTTTTTAGAGATATATACAGATCTATAATTCACATAACATAAAACTTTTAAGTATATGTTCCAAGGATCTTCAGTTTATTCACCAAATAGTGTAACCGTCACCTCTATCAAATAATAGGGAAAATATTGTATGCATTTGGGGTGCAAATGAAATAGTTTAATAACCTAATTAACACATTCATCACCAATCCATTGTATTATTGCTGTTATTTTAAATTTATTTATTAATTTATTCTTGTTACATCTCAATGTTTATCCCATCCCTTGTATCCTTTCATTCCTCCCCCCCCCATTTTCCCATTATTCCCCTCCCCTATGACTGTTTCTAAGGGGGATTTCCTCCCCCTATATATTCTCATAGGGTATCAAGTCTCTTCTTGGCTACCTGCTGTCCTTCCTCTGAGTGCCACCAGGTCTCCCCCTCCAGGGGATATGGTCAAATGTGAGGCACCAGAGTACGTGAGAAAGTCATATCCCACTCTCCACTCAACTGTGGAGAATGTTCTGACCATTGGCTAGATCTGGGTAGGGGTTTAAAGTTTACCGCCTGTATTATCCTTGGCTGGTGCCTTAGTTTGAGCCTCCTTTCTCAGATGCTGGTTGTTACCCCTCTGCTTTCTATCTCAATACATTTATCTACTCTGGACATTTCATATAAACAAAATGAGAGTGAATGTTTTCTTTCTGGCCTCCTTTTTAAAAATTTAACATTATGTTTTTTAAATCCATCCATGTTGCAGAATGTTTCAGTATTTCATGTCTCTTTCCAACGGGATAAATTACACCATCTGAACACAGAACATTTATTTTTATCGTTCTATCAGCATACACTGAGATTGCTTCCAATTCAGGACGACATTTGGACCATATTCCTATGATCGCTCACATTTGACGCTTTCTTTGATGATGTTTTCAACCCTCTTGAATTTACTCAAAATAATAAAATTCCTGGGTCTCATGACTATTCTATGTTTAACATAGTAAGAAACTGCCTAACTCCTCTCTAGGGTGTTTGTCTCATGTTACAGTCTCACTAGCAATACAAAAGAATCCCTTGCCTTTTCTTTTTTTTTCCTATTCTAACTCTCACTCTCACTCTCTTTTTCTCTCTCTCATCTCTCTATTATAGCCAGTTTCAGGGCACTTGAAATGTGAAGGGCATCTGATTCCTTATCTCCCTCATGGTTCCAAGTGGTCATGGCAAAGAATTTGCTCTCTACTATCTAGATACAGGCGCGCCCACCCTGTGACCTACTGACGGTATGCATTCCAGGATTGTCATGAATGTAGCCCTGCACATGGGTGAGCCAAACTATGTCACAAGGTCAGAATAGAGGTGATGTTTTCCTAGTCTATCTTTTTTTCTTTTTTTTTTTCCACCCTAAAACTTCCATAGGGAAAATAAGAAAAACAGTGACCATTGTACTACCTCGGCACAATGCTGCATGATGAAGAAATTCTTCTGTGACAGTGTAGCCTCCTCACCCTTCCAAAAGGAAGACACCTTAGGTTTCTATGCTCTTTACCTGATGTCACTTTACCAGCAGGATCTAGATGTCGGGGGGGGGGGGGGCAAATGGCCACGTTCAAGTTTTTTAAGCAATTAAAGAAAGGGGTTTCCCAACGTGTAAATGGATGCTTGTAAATACATATTAAACTTGTCACGGTAGATCATTAAAAGGAAGAATGGTCATAGGTGCCATGTATGCACATGGTACAGACACATATACATAGAAAGGCATAGGTCAAAATATCCACACACATAAGATAAAAGTATTTTAATAATATGGATGAATGAATGAATGAATGAACAAATGAAAGAATGATGATGCTCAACTCACAGGAGATTCATGTTAGTCCATAAGAAAAATAACACCATGCCATTTGGTGGCTTTTTTAGTATGGTTTTATTCAAAAGTATATTGACCAAAGCCACACATGAAAAAGTAGGGCCAGAATAGAGAAATAGTTATCCACATTTTTTTAATCCTTGTTTTTCTCCCATCTTTCTCTCTCAGTGGATCATGAACATAATATTTAACATAAAAACAATGGTCCATTTATAGATGAGGATCTCCTGTCTGCAATTCCAGCAGCAGAGAAGCTGAGACTGCAGATACATAGAGAAACTCTTTATATAAAAAAATTTCCAAAACGCCACCACAGAATACAAAGTGAACAAGCAGACAAAGCCGAAATGGATTGTTTAGAAACGTTCATTCATCCACATCACACACACATATATAATCATTTAGAAAGCTGTTACTCCCTTTAACATTTTTTATTGTATAGATTTAAAAGAACATATGGACAAATTAAAGTCATAGTGTATATTGACACTTGTAAATGTGGAGAGTTCATGTGATGGCTACACAACACTGTAAATGTACAGATTTCACTTAATTTTGCATTTTAAATGGCTTTTTAAAAAAGACACAGTCTCACCCTTCTGGGTTAGAGTTCACTATACAAACTATGCTCGCCTTGAATTCCTAGCAATTCTCTTGCTTCGGCTACTCAAGTATTGAGAGTCAAAGTATAAAAGATTCTGCTACAGAACACTGCTGTGGGGAGTTCTAGTTGATCAAAAACTCCAAGGGCCAAGGGAAAGTGACTTACAACAAGATTATCAAGGTAACCTGCACTTCCTGGGAAAACCAGTAGCTGCAGGGATGTGTCATTTATGTTTCTGAAATCTCCATTTCCTTGAGATTTAAGTCAAATCATTTCTAAAAAGAAAACAAAAGAAAGTCCTTCTCTTCATAGAGACCCACATTTTCAGACTTCCTTACATGCCCAGGGCCACAAACAAGGATATACCAGAGACTGAGAAAGTCCCAGGGCATATTTCACGGTGCCATCTTTCTACATCACTCATTATATATGTATTTTTCAAGCTCACCTAATTTTTAAACTTGTTATATTCAGCTTCTTTAGTGTCAATTATACCTTACTGAATCTTTTTTCTATGCTTTGAATCAAAATTCTTGAGGATAGTCTCTGGCATTTATTAAAATGCTAAAAATGCTAAAAATTTAAAATGCCAAAAGCTAAAACTTGTGTGTGAAGATGAGAGGAACCATGGCAATTTTGTTTCTCTATTATTTTGAACATGTATCCCTGAGCTTTCTACCACTGTAGCAGAAGTTTCTGCTTTCTTTAAAAACTCAGTTGTGCCACGTGAATGTGTTTTCTGTTTTGGTCCCAAGTGCCAGATATGGGAATGTTTATTTCTGCCACTGAAAACAGACTTGTGATGTTTTACTGGAAGCTGTCTAGTACAGGGGTGTGGTTTTCCCCAGCTGGAAAACGTTCTCCTGTGGGATAAACAGAAGCCAACATACAGTGAGGCAATGTTTTTCCATCACTATGCTTTGCAATGGTTCACATCGCTTCACTGGTCTTCACTTTTTTTTTCCACTTCACTTAGCTGAGAAAAAAAATGCCCCAGAGAACTTTGTGTGGCAGTCAGGCTGAGTCTTGCAGTTCTTGCTGACTCATGTTGCTTCTGTGGAGTCTTGCTGTTTCTACTGAGTCATGCTGCTGCTGCTGCTGCTATTGTTTACAGTTTGCTGGTCTGCTGGTATCCTGACCTTGGCAATGAAGACTCAGTTGCCCCCAAGGAACTATGCCTCAGAGGTCCACAACCCTCTTTCCTACAACCCTTTTTCTCTTTCCTAATGTCGGTGGGCTGGAAGAGACTTAGAAGCATTTCAGAACCCAAAGTATAGTGGGTTTTTGAAAAAAATCTAAGCCTACACATCACTATGACAAAACACCTGAGATAAACCACTGTAAGGAGGAGAGGGTTATGTTGGTCCACTGTTTAAGAGTTTTCAAGCTACAGTCATTGTCATTGCTCTACCGCTTAGGACCTGTAGCAAGACTGAATATCACATGGAAACACATGGTGAAGCAAAGCTTCTCACATCATGGCATCCAGGAGAGGGAGAGAAAGGAGGAGACCAAGGCTTTAGTGAAGGGTGTGTCTCCAATGACCTATGCCTGCAAATAAGCTCCATTTCCTGAAGCTTCTACCACGTCACAGTATTGCCATCATTTGAGGTCCAAACTTGTGCAAATGTCCTTTGGGGCAAGGATGGGGCATTTGAAATTCAATTGGTAATATAGCCTTCTATTCTACGGTACTCTTCTTTAATCAGCATTTACAAAAGAGATGTCAACTAGTTTCCAAATTGAAGAAAAAAAATCTGTTTTCATTTATGTCTTTTGTGATTTTATTAGAATTTCCATGTAAATTGAATATTCAACTTAAATCAATGATTATCCTGTCGGAAATTTTTCATTTCTTTGTGTAGTGTGTAGTAAATACTTGGGAAATATAAATACGTGTTTATCAAAGAAAGTAATGACTTTTAAAAATTAAGTTACTTCCTTGATAATTTTACACACATGCAGGATACATGTGCAGGCTCTATCCTGCTCATTCTCCTCCCCACCTTCTCTTGCCTTCATTCTATCTCTAGCAATACCCCCTCCACCATTTCATTGTCCATTTCCAAGATTCAAGACTCTTGGGTTTCTTGTGACTCATTTACTTCTAACTAGGATCATCTGTGTGGCCATTAGATTAGAAGTATCCATTGGAGCCTGATATGGTTGCCATGGATTTACAATGGAAAGAAATGACTGAAACACGCCCCCCCCTCCAATTTTCCTGGATCTCATCAGTAATAGCCGAACACTGAGAAGCATGGTTTCTCTGAGTCCCTCCTTCCATCCTTGTAGATTTTAAGTTTTTAAGGAAAAGGGTAGAGTCAACTTAAACTAGTAAAAGATTAACCATGTATTTTTATAAAAAAAAAAAAAACATACACAGTAAGAATGTGAACTATGTTTTCTTTTCTTTTGAGGATCTATGTTGGTCATTGTCGACTGTTGTGAAGAAATATCATGACCAAGGCAACACTTGTTAGAGAAAGTATTTAATTTGGGACTTGCTTACAGAAGAGATTTAGTTCACTAGCATCTTGGCAGGGAGTATAGAGGCAGGCAGGCAAGTGCTGGAACAGTAACTGAGAGCTACATTCTGATCTGTCCATAGAGAGAGGGACTATGGACAGACTGTGGGTTTTGAAACCTTAAAGGCCAACCCCTAGTAACATCTGTTCTCCAACAAGGCCATACCTCCTAATCCTTCTAATCCTTTCAAACAGTTCCACTCCCAAGAGACTAAGCAGTCAAATATAGAAGCCTGGAGTCCATTCTTATTCAAACTACCAGAGGATCATTAAAAATTAATTATAATTTATTAGGTAAGTGTTCTTTCTATATCACATGTGAACTGTCTGAAAACAGGATTTTAAAAAGTTGACAAATCAGCTTCAAAGTTAAGTTTACACATCACCGCCCTTCTTTTTAAAGTATGTCATGAGTTCTAACTCATTGTGATCTGAGGGGGCATGCCTAAACAGGAAATACATGCAGCAAAGAACATTTTTTAAATCACTCAGACTTATTTTTCTGGTGGTTTCTAATCTACAGCAAGCTTCTGAAATACCATTGCCAGCACATGGGAGGAAACACATTCTTGTAGGATGGAAGTGTTAATTAATGTGCATGCCACAGAGAGAACAAGGAAAAGGTTAGAGCGATGCTTCTGCTAATAGCATTTCTAAAAATAGGGGCTTTCTGAAACAATGCTTTTTCCTGTTAGTTAACGTTCTCAAAGCCCTAGGATTAGTGCTAAGATACACTGACTAGTTAAAATAGAATCACCTGTGGAACAGAGATTATTTACAGATTCCTCATAGATGCAGTTCATTAATTAATGAATTCTATCATTCATACCTCATCAAAATTAACTTCTCAGATGGTGGGTGTCAGGGATTGTGAAGACTTTTGTCTTTTACACCATTTCCTGTAGGGTTTTTTCTGGAGTCACTTGCAGAAGCATGTTTTCCTCTGGTGTTATTATGATCAGAAAGTCCTATAAAGTCATCAACACTGCAGGAACCATTTAACATTCTACTCCCCAGAGCCATACTGAATTTTTTCTTTGGTTCTTCAAGTAGGTGCTGCTTCCCTCCTTACAGCCTGATGAGTTTCTCTAGAATGTTCTCCCAAGGTCCTCCAGTTGCACCCCAGCATGTCCTTTCTAGACCATCTTGACTGAATCAAGTAGACATATCCTTGCAGTCCTCCATTCACTAGCTGCCTCTATTCTTTCTCTTCCTTCCTTGCTTGGGTCTCATTTAAGAGGCTACAAATGTAGGTACTGGGCTTTCTATTTTGTTGCATATTTGGGGGAGCCCCATGAGCCACTCAATGAGGGTTGAGAGGAGCGCAGGAGTTGTGATCCTTCCCAAAGAAGGAAAAGGACCTCTTCCTTCTTCCCACCTTGGCTGTCTCCCTTCCTCTGAAGCAACTTCACAATCACTGTTGCTGAACTCTAGTAGCCATGCTGACATAGACAAAATGGCCAAGTATACGTAAAGGAAAATCATCTTTATATCATACCAGGTCATGCCAGTCTTAAGCTTCCTATCAGAAAGGCCTTAATTGTTTAGTCACCACTAACCCTCTGCCGCTAGAATTATTAAATGGAAGCAATTCACTACTGTCATTCCTGGGGACTTATTCATTCCAAATTGATGCAACTACCTTTCTCTGTGTGGACTTCATCTGAATGGATGTGCACTTCCTGTCACCTAGCATGGGACACAGTGTAGAGAACAAATCTGTTGAATGAATAAATATATTAATAAGCAAATAAAGAACTATATAAGAAATCAGGCCAAAACACGTTGATGTTTTCATATTCCCCCATTAAATAAAAGCATTGTCTAAGCCACACTTCACCTCATCCCAAAGTTTTCTCATACTTATGTGGGACAATGGTATAACTTAATCACAAGGTAATTTCTCTAAATTATCCCTAGAACAAATTTCTTAGAAGTTACCAACTAGGAGAGAAGCAAAGGATAAAAGTTTTACTGAAAAACTTCTCAGAATTGAATTTCAGAGTCCACACCAAAGCCACTGGGATGAAGTTCACACGTTCATTCATCCACCTCTTCATTCACACATTTAGAATTTACTGAGCTCCTGATGTGTCTTGTATTATGTACTAGATGCCAGCAATGCAGTGAGATTTGGACAGATGTGATTATCAATCCCATAAAATGTATAGTGTAGGTAGAAGCCATCACACATCTCTGGTCTTTTCCTGGGAAACTCACAAAACATCACACCTATGCTTGCGATAATCCATACCTGAATACCAGTATGTAGTTCTGCTAATACTTTTATGATGAAGCAAAAACTTACACATATAACAGAATGCTGACATCCAGGGGACATCCTTACAGATTGTAAAGCCATTGACTCTCAACTTCTAGTGTTCCTGTCATTTCTCAAACACAAATTTGAGTGGTTAAGTATAGGGGAAGATCTTATCACATGGCCTGGCAAACCTATTAGATCCTCAAGTAATCTCTGCACAGTCCTGAGATTCAAACAGGGACAGCTTTGTTAGGCAAGCGTGGTGAGCACTACAGAATGGAAACATCCCATCAGGAAGAGCTTTGTAAGGTACAAAAGTCCAAGAAGACGATGTTACTATTTCTCTATGGTTTATGGAGATGCAAGTAAAATTTAGATCCTTTCTTTATACAGCCCTGTACTCTCTTCTCTGTTGAAGAATCAGCTTGACTTAAAGTGGAGACCCAATTGTGAAAAAGACCAAGATTCTACTATGGCTATGACAACATACACGTCTGGGGCTAGAAAGATGGTTCCATCTTTAAGTAGGCTTGCTGCTCTTTTTGATCGCCACAGATTGGTTCCTAGTACCCATTTTGGGTGACTCACAAGCTCCTGGAACTCTGGCTCTAGGGGGTTCTTTTCTGGCCTCCATGAGCAACTGTAGTCACATGCCCTTGCCCAAACAGATACATATATACACAGAAATACTGTGTCCCATATATATATATATACAGTTACAGGAGTAAATTGAGTAGAATGCTGGAAAATTAATTCACTTGGGAATATTCAGAGTATATGGCCATCTTTTCAGACAAGTTCCATCAACCTGTGAGACAGAAGGGGTATTGAGGCTAGTAGCCAGGAACTGTGGCTCATTAGGTTTCTCACAGAAACAGAGACCTCTGGCTACAATAATGCCAATTTTTTTTTTTTTTTTCATTTTGGGAAGGGAGCTTCTAGAGGGTTCCACTTTGCCCTGTGTTATCACTTCACAATCGCTTCCTTTGCAATGCGCCCTGCACTGTTGTATAAAGGCCTGAAGGGTATTCAAAATGGGTCTGCACCCCACAGAGAACTTACTTAGATGACATTCAAATCTGTTTCTCAGGTACTTTGAGTGCCATTATAAGAAATCATACAGTCATTACACTTCAAATTTGACAGCTTTTTCACAGCATGAAAAGGCAGAAATTAGGCCCAAATGTATTTATTGAAATGCAAGGTTTCATTTACTAACCAGGGAGTTACTGGAGGCAGAACTGGAGGACAACAGGTGCTTGCCAGGCCTGCACTATTGTTATTTCGTGAATTCGTAACCGTGGAGTCTCATGTTCAAATATTTCAATTTCAACCAATAAGCCCATTGAAGAAAAACTTTAAGCAATACCTCTCCTTCTCGTTATTAAAAAGATACATTTAATTCACTAAGCAGTCACATTTAAGACTAAAAGAGGAGCCTTGGCTATAAGCCAGTTAAGAAATGTATTAGAAGCAAAGGGATTCGATCAGACAGTATCTAATCCAACGTTGAAACTTCCACCATAGTGGTTTCTGGAAAGAGACTGAGCCTTACGAAGCACCAATCTTAATTAAAACATGTCTACTCATGTAGACATGTTGACTGAGTGGTGACTGTTCCATCTTGCACCCTTGCATCTGTTCTGCCAGGGGTGGAGATCACACTGGAGTCTACGGACTTAGATAAGATCGGTTTCTTCTATCTGTCCTGCCAGCTTCGGTGAACCTAGATTGGAATCTCACATTGACATCATTTATCTCGACATGTGGAAGGCTGGGATTTTGTCATTCTTCTATCTAATATCTTAATGGTTCTTTTAAACAGGGTTTATAATAACTGCTGTCCAGAGTGTAGATGGATACTATTTGACTAGCAGAGTCTCATTTTTTAACTAAGTTTATTACCAGCTTTTAGAAGAATTCAAAAGATGTCATACAAAGGTGTCAAACACTAGGTCATTTTGCCTGCATGTATATTTATGCAGTGTGTGGTCCTAGTGACATCAGAGTCCAGAAGTGGGTGCCAGATGCCTTGGAACTAGAGTTAATGGACAGTTATAAGTTGCCATGTGCATATCGGGAACCAAACCTGGGTCCTTAGGAAGTGCAGCAAGTGTTCTCAACAACTAAGCACCGCTTTAGCATTTGCTATAGGATATCTTAGTTAAGAAGATATTTAGCATCCTTTCTCCATGCTTTTGTGGCACTCAGTCATCTTCGGGGAATTCCTTGAACGGCAGGCAGGCACAACGAGCCTGTTGTGCCACCTTCCTGTGGCAGCATATGCTTTGTAAGCCAGACAGCTGTCTTTTCATCCTTCTTTTTTTTTTTTTAAATTATGATTTTCAACTTTTTTTTTAACTTTTTTTCTTTCATCCTTCTTTCCCAACACTAAGCTGAAAACTCTTGAACTGAACAATGTTGAAATGGGAACACAACTAGGTTTCACAGCTGTCAGTTGTGAAGTAGTCTAGTAAGTCCTCAAGTCCTTCCACCCTCTCCCACTTTATAGCATCCCTGTGGCCTACCTATTCCTTAACCATGGTTCTCTACCCTTCTTTCATATTTGGTGAGATGTTTTATTATTGTCCTGAGAAATGTCTTGCCACTTTAAGTTTGGTTATAATGGATTTACTGTATCTAAGACAAATATACCAATAAACTTCATTTCATAAGTATCTATCTTCATGAGGATTCTGCTTTGTCCATGCTGCCTGTCCTCTGGGAAACTCAGCTTGCACATGGCTCATCGGGGCTTTCTAAGTCATGTGCACTATATAGTCATAGTCACTAAATGTAATTAACATGGGTCTTCATCAACTGATTGTCAGAAATCTGATAATGTAGCCATAGAATCTGCATTTTAAGAACAATTTAATTTAATTATGACACACATGGTCTCTAAAATATGAAGCTACAGCCCATTAACCCCCAGCATTTGCTCTTTTTTTTTTAATTTTTTATTTTTATTTATTTATTTTTATTAATTTATTCTTGTTACATCTCAATGTTTATCCCATCCCTTGTATCCTCCCATTCCTCCCTCCTCCCCCATTTTCCCATTATTCCCCTCCCCTATGACTGTTCCTGAGGGGGATTACCTCCCCCTATATATTCTCATAGGGTATCAAGTCTACTCTGATGTCTTGTCTCAGTATTTCTTTCTTTTAAAAAATTGTATTTGCTTATTCACTCATTTATTTATTGTAAGGATGAGGGGATGGCATGCCATGGTGTATATAGACTCAGTTCTCTTTTTCCACTGTGTGGGTCTAAAGAATTGAATTCAGGTCATCAGCTGTGGTAGCAGATGCCTTAATCCACAAAGTCACCTTGCTGGCCCTAGTCTGGACCATTTTAAGTTTATGTATCTGGGAGACAAAAGCAGTTTAGTTCCAGCTTTTTTTTTTTTTTTTTGAACAGGGCCAGTCTGACCCTTTTGTTGTTAGGTGAAACTTTGAGGTCCAGTTGGTTGAGGAACATAACAGGGATACAGAGTTCACATCAAACTGCCCCTGAAGAGTGTCTATGCAGTAACATTACTCATCAGGCTAAATGGGATACATGCACTTGGAGTCACAAAAGCTAGAAAAGAACAGGCTCCTGACCATTGTCCAGTAATCTTTACTCCACCCATTCTCCATTCAGAAAGCCTCTCTGACTTGATGTATTCTTTGAAAATAAGATCCAAGATATAATGAAATGTGTTTAAATTAATGAGTCTGCTATCTAGGAGGTACAGACCGCTAATGAATAACTGGTAGGCAGATTACTTAAACATCCGTATTCTCTTGTTAATCACATTAATTGCCACCTCCTGAATTTTCCATGCAGCAAAAACTTAAAAGAACTTTTACCTCTCTGGAGATTGACAAAGATTTCAGAGGCAGCTACAAACTTCTTTACAGAATAATTGGCTCTTGGGGCAGGAACGCAGGCCCTCAAGAAATCCATATAACCGAAAGTATCTAAAGCTACAAAGAAAATAAATGGAAAAGGAAACGTTTTCGTTTTAGAAACTACCATAGGAAGTTACATAAGCATGTGTGTTAATTTAATATTTCTGAACAAATTAATATTTACATTGACTATTAGTTACTTATCGTTGCTGTGATGACCAAAAAGCAACTGATGGAAAAAAGACTTTGTCTGGCTTATGCTTCTAGAGGCTTAGAGTTGATTATGGTAGAGTTGGCATGGCAGCAGGCAGTCAGAGCTGAAAGATGGATGATCACACTTCTTTGGCACCATAGGAAACAGAGAGATAAGTTGAAATGGGGTATGGGTGTAAATCTCAAAGCCCACCCTCAGTGACATACATAAGATTCCATGTCCTAAATGTCCCATAATCTTTCTAAACAGCGCCCCGCAGGAACAAAGTCTTCAGATTCATGAGCCTATGGGAGAAGGGTCATTCAAACCAGTACAATCCCTACAATCATAAAATAATTAGGGTATGCTCTTTCTCCTTCAATAATTCATATTCTATGGAAGATAAGGATAGGGGAGATTAACTAATAATACTCCATTTAAAATGATTTATGTCAACAAATATAGTGCTATGAAAAAAGAGAGGAAAATAGTCACTGTGATCATGAAATTGGGAACTAGAAAAGATATTTGATGGGGTCTGGGAGGATCAGCAACTTAAACAGGTTCAGTACTTGGCAAAGTAACAGGTGTGAACCGAAACGGAGACATAGGAAGAATTAACAGTGTCATACAAAAATTGGAGCCAAAGTTGGAAATAGTGCTTGTGAAGAGGGCAAAAATTGCAAGGTTTTGGCCTGCTGACTGTTTTACAGAAATAACTTTCAGAGGATTTGTGGGTATAGGTTGTGGAATGGAAAGCTAAGGACAGGGAGCACATATAGAAAATGATTTTATACGAGGGGCTGGGATGAGATGAGAGAGTAAAGAGATTCTTCAGAGGCAAACAGACTGATTTTGGGTACAGGATCTCATTGCAGTTCAGTGCCTTCGGCACCAGACAAACCTGAACGTAAACTGTGACTCTGTCATTCCCATAGCATGCCAGAATGACTTAATCTCTATGAACATCACATTTCTCATCTTATAAATGGAGATGCAAATTAAGAGAATCAAATAAGTGTAAAGTGTTTAATGTAAATTAAAGCTTACCATAGAGTCAGTGATCAGTATCATTTGGCATTTTTATCATCGCCCTCCTTAATGGTGTTATAATGGTAATTGCTAGAGAGTAGGGAGTCAGAAATATCTATGTCGCTTGGAAGTCTGGTAATGGATGCTGCCATTCGCAAAGACAGGTAATAACTGTAATGGCAAGCCCGCATTGGGAGCTTCCCCTATGGCAAGAAATGTTACACAGGGTTCACACAGCTTCTTTTATAGGAATTCTAGACAATAATATCAGTTTACCTTACGTAAAACAGAAGCAAGCATGTTACACAGCTAAGACACAAAGAAGCACAGGAGCCTGTATCACACGGTCAAGTAAAGAAAGAAGGCATGGAGTGGCACACAACAGCCTTTGTGAGGGGAGAGAGGAATCATTAGATAGTTTGAGTTTAACATGAGGAAAACATGCACACGAGGTAGTGTGTGTGTGTGGTCGTAAAGTGGAAGCATGGGTTTGCTCATAAATCATTCCCCTGCTCAAAAGAAGGAACAAAGAACAGAATCCAAGGCGGCAAAGCATGACGATCTTCTGCAAAAAAGGCACCTCAAAATGATTGAGCAAAGCGTCCAGAAGCAAATGACCAGGATGAGACTAGTTTGCCTCCCTGGCTACTTCTCAGGAAGTGATCCACACAGGAAGAGGAGAAGCGTGTGTTAGTTACTATCCCCTTCTCTGGACATCTACATCCTCTGTGTCAGCCATGACACACATGGTCTCTGCTATGCTGTAACTTCTTTGTGTAGCATTGTCCCCATTAATTAAAAGGACTTTTCCTGCTGGGAGTGTCACTCGGGGGTGTTTCAGTTGGCAGAAAGATGGGATATGGAATCTTCCCTGCTAAGGGCTTTTCTGGGGACTTCTGGAAAGGCTCCAGGTGGCATTTCCAGTATGGTTATAAACAAGTTCACTCAGTAGCCACTTCTGTAGGAAACATCTGATGTCCAAAAACCTCTGCTCGTAGATGAACTCAGCCCCTGTTGAGGGATTGTAGAAGCCGGAGTTTCAACGACGAGTCAGAGAAGTTGACCTTAGAAGTCTGTCTCCACCCTAAATTTGGCTGTCTAGTCCTTTAGTGTTGGAACATTTCTATCAATCATTAGGAACTTCCTGTTGAAACTACCTCCTGTGCCTCACATTTGACCATGTCCCCTGGAGGGGGAGACCTGGTGGCACTTAGAGGAAGGACAGCAAGTAGCCAAGAAGAGACTTGATACCCTATGAGAATATGTAGGGGGACGTAATCCCCCTCAGGAACAGTCATAGGGGAGGGGAATAATGGGAAAATGGGGGGGGCGGGGAGGAATGGGAGGATACAAGGGATGGGATAAACATTGAGATGTAACAAGAATAAATTAATAAAATAAATAAATAAATAAATAAATAAATAAATAAATAAATAAATAAAAAGAAACTACCTCCTGTCTATGGAACATCTACTTACACCGAAGGCATCTTCATTATCTGAATGGCCCATCACTTACCCTTTCTAAGACTACACACCCACCTACACCCACATCTATGCTCTATCCCCACTCACACCTTCTGTAGCTAATGCTGTACAAAATGAACACACTTCTTTGGTTCTACATGGAGACATTCTCCAGATCCACCAGTTAAACTTTTTTACCTATGTCCTTCGACTTTCTGAAGAGTTTTTCTGTTGTAACCCTGAAGCTAGGAGAAACCATTCTGAAGAGTCTCTTTTTGGAATGGAAAGATAAATACGATTCTCATCCCAGTCTCTTCTAAAAACTACCTGTACTTCCTGCTTTTAAATTCCGTGAAAAAGACCTCAGTATTTTTCAAATAAATGACTTCTGTTTGCAGGAAATTGGTTAGTATTGGCACCCACTACTTGTAATCTAAATAGCCTGTACTATGCAGCAAAGGAATTTATAAAAATGCAAATATTGCTAGAAATTTCACCCTCCAGAAAGCCATGATAAGGCAAAGGTGTGCACTTCTGACTGTAATAAATATTCAGGCAAAAATAACAATGGTGATAAACAGAGCAGGCATACTTTTTGCTTCCCAAATGTGTCTGCTGGTTTATGGTGTTTAGTCAGGGAAGTTATTTGTCATTAAGGACCGTGTGTGTCAACAGTGAAGCTGACACACCAGGAGAGCCTTCTTTTCCATGCATCTTGGAACCTCCATGGAGTAATATTTGAAATAGGTGTTTCAATTAATTCTGGAGATTGTTTAATAGATATTTTCAATGGAACTTGAAAAATAGATATTTTCAATTGGATGGTTCTGGGGATTGAACTTAGACCTTTAAATGTGCTAGGCAAGCATTGCCCCTGAGCTACATTCCCAGATATTCTTAATATTCGTAATATTCTTTATTTGTCATTTAAGGCATGTATACACTGTATTTCAATCATATACACTCCACATTCTCTCTTCCAATTCTTCATGTTTTAACTCACACCTCCTTCCCAATTCTATGTCCATTTATATATAAATATATAACTCACTGAGTCAAATTCATGGGTCCAGGGATACCCACAAGAGCACAGTCACCTTCCAGGGACCACATTTCTAAAGAAAACTGACTTTCCTTCCCTCCTAGCCATAGACTATCAGAACAGCTCAACGAGGACGGGAGACTCACAATCCCTTCCCCATCCATGCTAAATGTTGGCTGCCTTGACATTGTACAGTGAACCACAGCTGCTGTAAGTTCATGACTGGACAGATCTTCTCATGTCCAAATGACAATGTTTCATCCACATCCTCCCTGGCCTCTACACCGTTGGAACATTTATGACTTTATTAAACTCTGAATTTGACTTCTGACTCATTTTTTTTTAAGTCTGCACTCTTGCCACGTAATGCAATGTTTAGAATACAAGTTAGTGTTGATTCCTCAATGATTTTTTTTTTTAAAGAGCAAGTATAGTTCATGTGCCCTAAAAGACTACAATGATCTAAGGGATTGGAGCAGAGACTAGGGCAGGGCTTGCTGTGATTTATTGTTCCTGAGGAGAGCAGGGCCTTAGCTTGACTAATCAGACCAGCTATCAGCAGAGTGATGACTGTTGTTTCTTCCACACCTACCAAGACGAACAAATGGCTGGGAAGTCAGTGGAAGGAGCCTTCAAAGTCCCTCCTTCTCATAATCCAGAGCTATGAGTCACCTTGGCAAGGGAGGCATCATTTTTAGATGTCACCTGGGCTGAAGCTAGACACTTAGCACACATGGTAGTTTATATCACAGACAAGGAAGAATAGGAGCAATAACACCACCTGAAAACCATCACTGCGAATGAATTCCCTTTACGGGCACATTTGGACTGCAATGTGGATGAGAGAACACTGAGGTGGAAGTTAAGAAACATGAATCACAGGTCCAGGTCTGCCATCGACTAGGCAGGTAAATACTACAGAAATGACTTGAGCCTCCATTCCTCTTTTTGTCAAATAAGTGATTTGCAAATGAGCCCTTTACACCTTAACTTTTCTTTTCTTTCTTACTTTTTTCATTTCTTTCTTTGTTGTTGTTGTTGGTGGTGGTGGTGGTGGTGGTGGTGGTGGTGGTGTGTGTGTGTGTGTGTGTGTGTGTGTGTGTGTGTGTAGACACAGGCATGGCATAGAACATATGAATGGGTCAAAGGCCTAGTTTTTGGACCCAGTTTTCTCCTTTCAGCATGGGATGCAGAGATCAAATTCAAGTTATCCAAAGAGACTGTGGCAACATAGAGTAGGCCTTCACAGGTCTGTGTGTGACTGGATACCAGTGCTAGGAGTGGGAGTAGGCGCAAGCCCTCATCCCTAACCTAGAAGTTAGCTTCAACTGATAATCAACTGCAAAGGAAAAACATTTTTTCCTAATGGAGTCTCACTGTGCATCCAAACCACTCTAAAGGCCAGGCCCCATGTCCAGCAGTAGATAACCAACCCGAAACAAAGTCAATAGTATTTTTGAATGGTTTTTGCTTTGTTCTGTTTTGTTTTGTCTTATAATGCTTTGTCTGGACTTTTTTTTTTTTTTTTTAACCTTACATGTCTTTTTTTTTTTTTTTTTTTTACATATTATAGTATTCAATTTTGTGTTTTTATGGATTCCTGTGTGTGTCCCTTTGACGCTATCTGTTTTTGTGATTTTTTTCCTTTGGCTCTTTGTTTTTCTGTTTATTTGTACATTTTCTCCTATTCAGTTTTTTCTTAATTTATTATTAATTGTATATGCCTGTTTGTTTTCTAATGAGGAAGCTCAAGAAAGGATGTGGATGGAGAAGTGAGAAAGATCAGGGAGGAGTTGGGGAGAATCATAATCAGAACATGTGGAATGAAAAAATTACTTTCAATAAAAAATAACAATAAAACAAAACATATTTTAAAAATGAGGTCATCAAGCTTATAAAGCAAGTGCCCCTAGATGTTGTGCTATTTGCTGTCCATCATCTTAAGTTTAAAAATTAGTATTGAGGAGACCATAAAGTCCGACAGATCTGGACAGAGGGGAGGGAGGCTGGGAGTGGGAAGATACAAGCGAGGAGATAATGTTTGGGATGTAATATGAATAAATTATAATAAATTAAAATTTAAATATAAAACACAGTATCGAACACTGCAACGAACATGGTTGAGCAAGTGTATCTCTAGTGGGATGTAATGTCTCGTGAAACCTCCAGTGCTGGGAATAGGTTACATCTAATTGAGTTGTTAGCTAAAGGGACCCCATGGAACCCACCAAACAACCCACGCCATTGTGAAGACAATTGGTTGATCTTCACAAATTAATGGTAAGTCCCTATCACTGAAGACAAACACCTACATAACTCAATGAACACAGGGAATTTGAACTACAGCCTTCACACTTACTGACTGGTGTTTGTGGTTCTGGAAAGTACACTGACCACTAATAGAGGAGAAAAGGAAAAACCAACCCAACTACAAACCCTTTGATCTACAAAGGTAATCTGCCTGCAAGATGTACTGGTGTAGTGGCACAAAAGTTGTAGGAGTGACCAACCACTCTTTGATTGGATTTAAGGTCCACTCCTTGAGATGGAAGCCATGAAAATACTTTCCTAGATGACCAAGAATATGAGACTGAATAGGCCATGGACCTAGGGGAAGGTCAAATACTTCTGTTCTGTCTGTTAAAGGAACATTAGCAATAAAATGACCCCTAATGAGACGCTATTGTACTTTTAGAAGGGTGCCTTGCTCAGGCACTACAAGAGAAGCTTTCTCCGACAGTAGATGAGAACAAAGACATTCTTCACAACTGAATAATGTGCACAGAGTGAGAGACTTTGGACCATTTAGTTCTACATGAAATGTCTTCATCAAATTTCTCCCCCCAGTGTTCAGGGAATGGAGGCAGAAAGATTGTAAGAGCCAGTAGAAATGGAAGACTCCAAAAAAACAAGGCCTTCTAGACATAAGAGGACTCATATAGACTGTGGCAGCATGCACAGGTCTAAGCCAGATGAGGTCTCAGTACTGAGAAGGAAAGTAGTCACAGGCCCCCATTCCTAAGCCAGAAGGTGTCTCTAATTGATAACCACTTACGAAGAATAAGTTAGTTTTCGCTAATGGACTCGCATTGGGTATGCAAACTATGCCCCTTGCCCAGCAGTGTATAGCCAACACAAAACAAACTCAACACTATTTTTGAAAGATGTTTTTGTTGTTGTTGTTGTCTGTTTGTTTTGTTTTGTCTAATAATTCTTTGTCTGAGCTTTTTTATTTTTACTTAATAGATCTTTTGCTTATGTATTTATAGTTTCTGATGTTGTTCTTATGGGATTTCTCTGTGTCTCTGTGTGTAAAATGTGTGTGTCTCAGCATCTGTATCTGTTTCTTGTGTTTTTCTTTATCCTTTTATCTGTTTGTTCCTTATTCTGCTATGTTTGCTTTTTATCTTATCTCCTTATTATTATTTTTAAATGCCTGTTTATATTTTAATGAGAGAAAGAAATGGTATGGTTTGGGTGGGTAGGAAAGAGTTAAGGGAGGGGAAATATTAATCAGAATTTATTATGGGAGAAAAAAAAATCTATTCTTAACAGAAAGAAAGAAAACCAGAGGCAAAAAATTTCATCAGCATCAATTATGGTAGAAGCATGTTTCATATGGAATCCAAGATGAATTAAAAGTCAATTCTTATGTCTTCCTATGGCACCTATCAATAGATTATCATTTGAACAATCTCTCTTTCCACTCAGAGCATCACTCTCCCCATTTCTCAAATAAAAATGTTTGCTCAAACAGCTTCCAAATCCTCTTGTAGATATAGAAGTCTTTGAATCCACGATTCTCACATCTCACCAAATTCACCTGTAGGAAATGGCAAGGGTGGTGATTTACCTTTAAGAAGGATATTTTCTGATCACCCAGAAGTCACACACAAGTACATTTTTGAAATAAAAATAGGAGGATCAGTGTGGCTCTGACAATACTAACAACTCAATGTCCTTATCCACAGGGGAAATGTCCAGCCTGGCGTTTTACAGGCAGTAACAGAAATAACACTTCCAGAACTTTGCTGGTGAGAATACAAATGCAAATACAGGCTTTCTGGAGTTCAGCTCAGAAGAACCATCAAGGTCAGAGCAGCTAGTCAAATTATCTGGTTGATATCTCAGGTGTGATGACAAGGTAAATGAGAACCTCTTTAATTCCATCTCTTTTTCCATAAGGCCTGTGTCTCAAAACTATGAACACACCTTTGTTCAAAGCAGTCTTAGGTGTTTGTGAGTGACAGGTTTGAGCAGTACTCTGTGACAGACACCAAGGGACATGTGTGTTGCAGTATTAAAATGATTCTTTTTTAAAAAAAGCTCACTAAAAGCCAAAGTTTATGCACATTTTACCATCTCCACATGGATATAAACAATATCCCCTCAACAGTTAAGTCACAATATCAGGTATCACTACAACAATTCCTAGTTTCAACAGTATTCTTGTCAAATATAGTTTTAGCCAATGGTATCAGAAAGGCTAGAGTCTCCGTAGTGTCTATGGATAGTTCTCATGGGCTGTGCAGAACACTAAGCAGGTTCATTCCCATTGAACTCACATGATGACCTAAAGGATATATAGAGACTTGCTGCCATTATAAAGATAAGAAATGAGCTGGAAGGAGGAGTACATACACACATACAGAGCAGCAACATGGCTGGCTGACATTGGACCTATGGCATACCCAAACTATGACCACAGTCCTGCTTGTTAATCATGATATAGGCAGGGAAGAGCTCATAAAGATGTCACAAACCTATTCTACTAAACCAAATGGCAATATAAAATGTGTCTTACTGTAAAGAACACCATAACATATAAACATTTATGCTAAATCAAACTATGCAATTCTAAGAGAATAGAGGAAAGCCAATGCAAATGTCCCTTCTCCAACTTTGCTTTGTTTTGAAATAATATCTCAGCACTGTAACTCATGCTGACCAACCCAGAGCTTTCTGTCCACAGAGGTTTTGTTCAGACACAGCCCCAAAAAAGTCTCTTTGTAAAAAGGTTTGCTCTCAGACAGCCCCATCACGCGTATCTCTCTCTCTACTATCTCTCTCGCTCTCTCTCTCTCCTCGCTCTCGTCTCCTCTCTGTCTGTCTCTCTATGTCTCTCTATGTCTATCTCTCTCTCCTCTCTCTCTCTCTCTCTCTCTCTCTCTCTCTCTCTCTCTCACACACACACACACACACACACACACACACTGCATTAGCCTCCCAAGTTCTAGGATTACTAGCATGTATCACCCAGTCTCACCAATCTCTGTTCTTATGCCTAGAATTTCTAATTTATCACTTCCTGAAAAGAAAAGCCTTGCTTCCTAAAGTTGTATTGCAACAAACATTTTTAAGTACCTACAAATTTCTACTCCTTATTTTCACTGTTGTTTGAAAATAACAATGTATGTAGTACCATAGGCAGAAGACTGAAAAGCAATATATTCCTTCCCATACATTACTTTCCAATATATCTTCCTCCAGGGCTGGAGAGAAGATTCAGCAATTAAGATCACATACTCCTCATCCAGAGGACCTGGGTTCAGTTCCTACCCCCCACAGGATTAAGCTCACAACTGCTTTCAACTCCTGTTTCAAGAGATCCAACTATCCTCTGGCTTCCACAAGCCCCTGTACACATGTGGCATATATTGGCACTGACACACAAAGATAAATTTTTAAAAAATATTTTAAAATATCTTCTTCCAGTTGGGCATGGTGGCACATGCCTTTAATCCAAGCACTAGGGGAGGCAGATGCAGGCAGATCTCTGTGAGTTCGAGGCCAGTTTGGTCTAAGAAACGAGTCCAAAACAGGCAGGACTAGAAGAGAAACCCTTTCTCAAAAATCTTTTTAAAAATCTTCTTCCAACTGGACTGCTCACAGTAAGGGACATAGAAAGACTGCAATAGGATATTCTGTAAGGAGGAACTTTTCCACCAGAGGAGACTCTGGAAATCAGGCTTTCAGTTTGTAGTCTTTAAGCGTACACAAAGAGAGCACAGTACTGTGAAGAGAAATACTGATGGACATTTTTAGTGAGATCAGCTCCACTTTGATAATACTCACCCAGCACTGCCTGGCTCACAGAGCAAATCCAGCCGACACTTTGAAGATGGAAAGCTTGAAAAAATAGGCTGTGGGATAGGGGAATGCTTTGGAGACCTGGCCATATCTTTTGTTGTTTTATTTATGTAAGTAATCATGTGCAACAACCATGGGTTTTAGCTTTGAAGTTAACCTATATTAGGGCAACTGATGCTTAGAAATTAAAGTGTTTAGATTTGGCACTAGAACTAGGTAATTTTAATAGCTTTGGATAAATAAACCTACTCATCAGAACCTATCTAATATTTTATATGTGCAAATGTGATGCCCTGTCAGGGCTATTCCCTTTCCAGTATTGACTGGATTTGGCTCTCTGGTGAGATAGGTAAATTTTTATTAATTAATTTTTGCATATACATTTATATTATTGCACACACACATATATATTAAACTATACATACACACACATACACCACAGACACACATATATATATATACACATACACACATACAGCCAAAAGAACCATGGAATAACTGGGAATTATACAAATGTTGCATTCATAGTGTTTTGGCTATTTCTATTTGACAACCTTGAAGAAAACATCTTTCCTATCTTGCTGAGTCTAAAATTCTGAATGTAAATCAATATCTATCATTTAGAAGCAACTTCTTGAACAGAACACCAACAGCTCAGGTTCTAAGAGGAAAATTAATAAATGGGAACTTATGAAACTGAAAAGCTTCTGTAAGGCAAAGGACATTGTCAACAAACAAAGTGACAGCCTACAGTTTGGGAAAAGATCTTCACCAACCCTACATCAGACAAAAGGATAATATCTAAAATATATAAATAACTCAAGAAGTTAAGCACCACTAAACCAAATATCCCAATTAAAAAATGGGGTACAGAGCTAAATAGAGAATTCTCAACAGAGGAATATTGAATGGCTGAGAAACATTTAAAGAAATACTCAATTTCCCTAGTCATCAGAGAAATGCAAATCAAAATGACTTTGCGATCCCATCTTACACCTATCCAGTTGGCTAAGATCAAAAACTCAAGTGACAGCACATGCTGACAAGGATGTGGAGAAAGGGGAACACTCCTTTATTGTTGGTGGTAGTGCAAACTTGTACAACCACTTTGAAAATCAATTTGGCACTTTCTCAGAAAATTGAGAATGGTACTATCTCAAGACCCAGCTATACCACCCTGGGAATATGTAAATCTTAAATATTCTTGCTCAGTACAACACATTTTCCATAGGGACCCCCAACTCAAACTATATAAAAGTAAGAAAAGTTAAAACAACTTGATTGGCTTAAAAATCACAGCCTAAATGTCCCTCAGTAGAAGAATGGATAAAGAGCCTGTGGTACATATACACTATGGAATACTACTCAGGTATTAAAAACAAGGAATTCCTGAAATTTGTGGACAAATGGATTGAGCTAGAAATGATCATAATGAGTGAGTTAACCCAAAAGCAGAAAGACTCAAATAGTTATACTCACTTATATCTGCATACTAGCTCAAGGAGCATGTCCCATGAAAGCCTTCACTTACCAGAAACTGGGACAGAGGGGAGAACATCCTATTGGGACTCTAGATGAGAGAAGCATGGGAGAATAGCAAAGTAGAAGGATCCAGAGGGTCCTAGAAACCTACAAGTAGAACATTATGATAGGCAGATTTGGGCCCAGGGGTCCCGCTCAAACTTAGGCACCAGCCAAGGACAATACAGGTGGTAAACTTTAAACCCCTACACAGATCTAGCCAATGGTCAGAACATTCTCCACAGTTGAGTGGAGAGTGGGGTATGACTTTCTCACGTACTCTGGTACCTCATATTTGACCATGTCCCCTGGAGGGGGAGACCTGGTGGCACTCAGAGGAAGGATAGCAGGTTACCAAGAAGAGACTTGATACCCTATGAGCATACACAGGGGGAGGTAATCCCCCTCAGGAACAGTCATAGGGGAGGGGAGTAAGGGGAAAATGGGAGGGAAGGAAGAATGGGAAGATACAAGGAATGGGATAACCACTAAGATGTAACAAGAATAAATTAATAAAAAATTTTTAAAAATCACAGTAAGGTTCAGTATTGAATTTGCTTCCTGTCTCCTCACAAGTGACAAAGTCCAATTTTATATAAATTAGTGTGATTATTTTAATTCGGCTGGGGAGAAAAAAACCTAGCAACTACACCTGTACAGGGTTAAGAAGCTCTGAATCTTGGGAAATATCACTGGTGTTGTCAGACTAACTATCATTCTCTCCTTTGATCCTTTCTAGGGACACAATAGTTTGTTCAACTGCCTCATCTCCGAGAGGCCACACTTCTTAAAGAAGCTCGGATACTCCAGAGGGTATAGACTGGGCTTTTTCTAGGTAGACTTGTCACCCAACCTTAGTAGCTAGATATACGTCACTCTAATTGAGGTATTATTCAATTGTCTCCCCATTCTTAATGGAAAAAAACAGGTAATGCTTCAGGTACTATAATTATAACAATATATTACTACTACTAATTATTATTATTATTGCATGTTTCAGTTTTCTAATTTGTTACCACACTCTTCAATGATGGCTTCAACTCTTTGAACTTGAAAGCCCACAGGAGAGATGAGTCAGGAAGCTGAGGAGATGCTGCTGAGAGGGGCTGACATCACAGACTTGCTGGAATTTGCCAACTTAGAAAGTAAAATCCTTTTTGCCCTAAACTGGATTCCTTGCACCTTGTATGCTTGTGAAAAGAAGGATATTATCTGACATCTCAAACTAAGAGTGAAGTCCTATTGCTAGCTTATTCTTCTCCATGATCTAGACCAGCCACAAGTAATTTGGTCAACTCTATCAGCACATGATGAACGGAAGTTCAGTGTCAACCATGGTTTTCACCCCAGGCTGGCTGCATTGAGCATGGCACTATTTTATGATATGAGAATGCTTCTCAATAAGGCACAATGGAGTTTATTTTAATCCTGGCACAAATTTCTACAGCTTTCCTCTTAATAGCATTTGATTTATAAAAATCCTTTGGTGTTATCTAGGCTTTATTATTTTAAGACACCTAAGAGCTTGACTGAGATTTTTACAAGTGTAAGAGGTTTCTTAGCAGTTCAGTACTACCTATAAGCTTCTTTGTAAGGGTGTTCAAGACAGGGTTTCTCTGTATAACCCTGGCTGCCCTGGGTTTGCTTTGTAGACCAGGCTGGCCTCGAACTCACAGAGATCTGCCTGCCTCTGCTTCACTTAGTGCTGGGATTAGAGACATGCACCACAATGCCCAGCTTACTCATAAGTTTCTTAAAGACATGTATTTACTAAAAAGGTGTAGCCTCAAGTGATGATTACATAATAGGAATAAGATATATTTCTATCTGCTGTGCTTCATACTATTGGGTTTTTTAACTAGTATTTCCTTTACATAGTACTTTCTCATGATTAGTATGTAGTATTATGCTCCTTGTTGAAGTAAATAAAAATCATCAAATTAAGGTAGAATGTACACATCCACAATGGTTTATCCAATTTTTTTTGGCAATAACTCATTTGTCATTTGGCTTATAATCATAAGATGGAATAGCATTCAACCAAAAGAAGTCATCATAGGCGAACATCATGTGCGCACAGGAATAGTTGCATGTATTCTGGTACCATGGTCAGAAGGGAGGAATGCCATAGAGAAAAAGAGAAAAATACAAATGATATGAAGGAGCAATGGAAGTAACTGGGAAAGGGAGATAACTAGGGAGGGGAGAGAGAGGGGGAGATCACACAGAAGGTTGTGAGTAAAATAACGGATGTTTGAAAGGTAGTAAGAAGTAATATTTTTATTTACCTAAGATTACATACATATATGTAAGTGCATATGTAATCATATATAGTTTAAGTGATTTTAAGCCACTTGGACTAGTGATGCTTCTCAGATGAGCCACATGGTTTGCACCAGGCATGATAAACCTTTATTTGAGTTCTTAGTTAGGGAAGCTCAAGAGTCTCCCAAAATAATATAGTCTACTGTAGTTGTCCTTAGTTGCTTTCCAGAGGCTAAAGGTAGGTAAGATACCATGTACTTTGGTCACAGGACCCGAAAGCCTCCTCTCTAAGGACTACTGTTCATAGTACCAGAAGGTGTTTTGCAAGCTGCCAATGGAAAGGATTAACAAACAGTCCTACCCAGATGTGATACCTAGAAGCCACAACAACCCTCTCATGGCAAGATATCCCTAAGGGTGCAATAGTGGCATTGATATACTGGTGGGAACCAACAGCTCTCTGCTTTGACAAGTCCTGTTCAACAGAGGCAATTCATACTTGGTACTATATATAAACCTAGACAACTATCCAAAGTAAGTGAGGTCATGGGTTCAAATGTTAACTTACTACCACCATACCACTCTACTAAGCCAACATAATTCCTAACAGTATTCTAAACACTTATCCTTATGTCAAAAGAGAAGTATATCTCTCATTCCTCATCAAAGAAGCTTCTATTTGTGACAGATGGATGCCATCATAGCAAACTACAAGCAGCCAAAATGCAGACAGTAACTGCTTATGAGGACACCCAGTTCCAGTTGATATATCCACAATATCATTCCTGCACCTAAGGTTCAGAGAACCTTGCAGAAGAAAGAGCGTGAGATTAGAAGAGCTGGGGACCAAGGATGAGACTGTGTCTCTTAGAAATGACAGGGAAGCTTCACCCATAATGCCTCAACATATGGCTATCTGAACAAGGATAACAACAGATATGCTAAAATGGACAAGAAGAAATCACACAAAGCCTCACCTCTAGAAAAAGAATTATGGTAACTAAGGAATCGTGACAGCTGAAAAATTAGTCTTCTTCAACAATTAAGAGGCCCCTAACTGGACATCCAGTGTCAAGAGGTCATCCATGAAATCATACATACATACATACTTGTATATATATGTAAATATATGTGTATAGATACATGTCTATATATGTGTGTGTGTATATACACATATATGTATGATTTCATGACTGACCATTTGGAAATATATATACATATATGTATATATACACATACATACATATATATACACACATACACACATATACGTGTGTATATACACATATATACATATCATATACTACCAACTACAGATGGATATGTACACATAAAGTTAAATGTTGCAGTAGAATAAAGAGGATGAGATCCAATGTTTAGATAGTCTTTGATTCTATGTCAAATATATATATATATATATATATAACATATATGTGCATAACACTACATATTTATGTATATTTACATATACATACATATATACATATTTATGTATATTTATGTATATGTATGTATGTAACAATAACAACTTAACAAATAAAGAAAAAAAAGGCTATGGATTTGAGAGGCAGCAAGGGGAATATGATAAAGGTTGGAGGACAGGAAAGAGGGAAATAATGTAATTATATTTTAATTTCAAAAACAATTAAAGATTTAAAATGAAGCATATGGCTTTTCAGATTGCAGTCAAGCCTTCTCTTTCGCACAGAGAGCTGTAAAGAGGCATATGAACAAGGAGGTAAGGTATAAATAAACACAACATACTATTCCCTTTGCTGTGGTGTTTTCCAGCGTGCCTTGCATCTGCTTGTTATTTTAAGGATGTGTGATAGTGTTCCTGAAATGGAACGATATCCAGATGTTTGTATTCTGATGTCATACCAACTACAGATGGAGATGCCGGGCTCTCTCAGGCATATCAGCAGCAGAAGAACTTGGGGAATGAAGTTGATTGCTGCAGTAGAATAAAGGTGATCGGATCAGTGTATATATGGTGTCTGATTTGGTGTCAATTCTGTCTGCTCATTAGTACTCACCATGACACAATTTTATACATTCCTTCATAACCACAGTTCTAAAACTCTTGTCAGCCTTCCGATGTGTCATCCAAATATAAAAGAGATTTCATAAGATAGTGTCATGTCCTTGCCTATAGCCTGGGCAGTTGCTGGCATGACTATGAAAAAGGGAAAGAAAAGTAGTCATTGAACTTTTGAAGAGTTAAACTGTCTTGAAAGCTTGAGTTATCTCTCAAAATGATATCCTGCTTTCTAAGGATATATGAATGCCTTGACATTGTCCCAGGCCAGAGGCAAGTGGACTGAGATCTTGAGAAGCATGGCCAGTACTGTCAGAGCCCTCATCAGCTAATGTGTGCGGCTGCTAAAGTTTGATAACGTTTTATTTTAATTTAATGTGACCATGGTTTAATACAAGAAATGACAAGATTTAATTATAACACAGATATAGACAAACAATGTGTTTGGAGGGTGAGTTAAAAAATACTTAAGGTTTGCATTTCTCTGATGACTAAGGAGGTCGAGCATTTCTTTAAGTGTTTCTCAGCCATTTGATATTCCTCTGTTGAGAATTCTCTGTTTAGTTCTGAGCCCCATTTCTCTATTGGGTTATTGGGTTTGGTGGTGTTTAATTTCTTGAGTTCTTTATATATTTTGGATATTAGACCTTTTCAGATGAAGGGTTGGTGAAGATCTTTTCCCAGTCTGTAGGCTGTTGCTTTGTTCTCCTGACAGTGTCACCTGCCTTACAGAAGCTTCTCAGCCTCATGAAATCCCATTTATTAATTGTTGATGTTAAGGCCTGGGCTGTTGGTGTTCTGTTCAGGAAGTTGTCTCCTGTGCCTATGTGTTCCAGACTCTTCCCCACTTTTTTCCTCTAACTGGATTAATGTCTCTGGTTTTATTTTGAGGTCTTTAATCCACTTGGACTTGAGTTTTGTGCATGGTGACAAATAGGGGGTCTAATTGCATTTTTCTACAAGTAGACATCCAGTTTGTACATTTTTCTACAAGTAGACCAGCACCATTTGTTGAAGATGCTGTCGCAAATCAAAACAACACTGCGATTCCATCTTGCACCCATCAGAATGGCTATGATCAATAACTCAACTGACACCACATGCTGGCGAGGATGTGGAGAAAGAGGAACACTCCTTCATTGCTGGTGGGAATGCAAACTAGTACAACCACTTTGGAAATCTATCTGGCGCTTTCTCAGAAAAATGGGAATAGGGCTTCCTCAAGACCCAGCCATTCCACTCCTTGGAATATACCCAGAAGATGCCCTACCACACAACAAGAAAATTTGCTCAACCATGTTCATAGCAGCCTTATTCATAATAGTCAGAACATGGAAACAGCCTACGTGTCCCTCAGTAGAAGAATGGATAAAGAAACTGTGGTACATTTACACTATGGAATACTACTCAGCTATTAAAAACAAGGAATTTCCGAAATTTATGGACAAATGGATTGAACTAGAAATTATCATAATGAGTGAGTTCACCCAGAAGCAAAAAGAGTTAAATAGTATATACTCACTTATAACGAGACACTAGTCCAAGGGGTACGTCCCCATGGAAAACTTTACCTACCAGGAAAGTGGGTCAGAGGGGAGGACATCGTATTGAGACTTTAGGTGTGAGAAGTCTGGGAGAATGAGGAAATAGAAGGATCCAGAGGGTCCTGGAAAACTACAGGCAGGTCTGGGCCCTGGTGTCTTCCTCAAACTATGACACCAGCCAAGGAAAATATAGGCAGTAAACTTCGAACCCCTACCCAGACTAGCCGATGGGCAGGACATTCTCCACCGTTAAGTGGAGAAGGAGATCTGACTTTCACACAAACTCTGGTGCCCCATATTTGACCATGTCCCTTGGATGGGGACGCCTGGTGGCACTCAGAGGAAGGATAATAGGTCACCAAGAAGAGACTCGATACCCTATGAGCATATACAGGGGGAGGAGGTCCCTCTCAGTCACAGACATAGGGGAGGGGAATAGGGGGGAAGTGAGAGGGAGGAATGGGAGGATACAAGGGATGGGCTAACAACTGAGATGTAATATGAATAAATTAATAATAAAAAAAGGAAAAAATACTTAAGGTGTAACAATTATTGCAAAGGGCTGCCTAAAGGAAAAATGGGTTTACTAGTAGGAACCTCATTTCTATGGTGCACAGTGTACACAAATATCTTTTAATTATCAAGACTGGGAGATCAAAGGATTAAATGAATAACTACAGAAGCAAATTTTATGAAAATGTTGTGTGTGTGTGTGTGTGTGTGTGTGTGTGTGTGTGTGTGTGTAAAGTATGGTATGGACATGAAGGTCAGAGGACAAACTGCAGGAGTCAGTTTTTCCCTGCTACCACATGAATTCCAGGTATTGAACTCAAGTTATCAGCTAGAGTGGGAACAGGTGTCTTTTCTATATGAGTCATCTCCATAGCCCTCTGGTTATTTGCTGATGGTCACCACAGAATCATGATGACAGAGAGGATCATGGAACACCGTAATGACCAAATCCACCCACAGCTCCCAACAGCCAAATGGCCAGTCACTATTCTGAACCTCATGGTAGTCCAGATGATGAACACAATACATCCTGCTACTGCCAAGATAAGCATACCGACGAAATGTCGGTGCAAAGAGGGCTTTACAACATTCCTCCAAAGTCTTAATAGCTTCATCATTTGAGTCAGGCTAATTAATATCCATAAGATAAAACAGGCATCAACTGCAGAGTAAGCCCTGCTTAGTATCAGAACCAGGAAGTAAGAAAAATGCCCTGTAACTCCGAGGAGTCCTTCTATGCCAGAAAACAAAAGATTGGGAGCTCCTGCCATCACAACCTTGTGAAGAGTGACTCCAAGGCAAGGCTTGACGAGGCCATATCCCAGACTGACTATGATGACCAGGATTCGAGCCAGTGTGCGTTTTACTGCTGAGAGCAGCTCTGCAGGGACCAAAGCATCCTGGACAGATTACCTTTTGTGTCAGATAGTAAGAAATTCTTCATAAAACACAGCTTTCTCAAATATTACCAGAAAGATGACATCACCAATTCAAAACTGAATTCTTAGGAGATCTCTCCAATAGCAAGCAGACCGTGCCAGCCAGAGAACACCAAATAACATGTACACAATACACATCACCATGAATAAACCATCAGTGGGTGGCCTTCAAGAGTAAGGTACTCATAGGGACCGTTTACTTCAACTGTCATGGTAAATGGGTTACTTAGTGCTTTTTCTTTTGGTGATTCTTTGAGGATGTGATGCCAACATGCAGGATAAAAGGGTATGGCACATCTTGCCAAGTCTGCAATGGTTCATGCTTTGCAATTCTGTCTCCAGCATAGGTAAGACTTGTTCCATTCTCCTTAGTCTCCCACTATTCTCCTAAAAGAGGAAGTTGATGATGCATAAGATCCCCAGAAAAGCTCTGTGCTTTATAGAGTTCACTACACTTCTGAAACAATTTTGATGATGTTTGGTATTCCCCAGATAAGCCTTTCCCCACCCCACTCCCTTGAGACTTTCCAAATATGTCTCTAACTTCATCTGCCTTAAAGCTGTAGATTTCATTGTAGCAACCAGCACTTTTTAGGAACCAGGTTCTATTTAAAGACAGATCACAAGGCTCTCCGTCAAATTTCTATAATGTAGTAGTATTTCTGAAAAGACTTTTTCCAAAACTAAAATGATTTTCCCTGATGCCTCGCAGCCACCACTATCTTCACAACGAAGGAAAGCTTACCCAAAGCCTTGATGAAAGTTTTTTTGACGTAAAATATATCAGAACAAACTCCTTCCTGTTCATCTCTCTTGTTCATGGTTTGCTCTGAAGCACTGTTGGGTCACAGTGGCTGGAGTGATTGCTCAGCAGCTGAGGATTCCGACTGCTCTTTTAGAGGCCCCAAGTACAGCTTACAGCACCCACAATGGGCAGTTTGCAACTACCTATAACTCCAGTTCCACGAGTTCTGACATCACCTTCTGACCTCTGCAAGGACCTGTGTTCAGGTGTACATATCCACACATGGACAGACATACACAGCAATATAAATTAATAACAATAGATGTTAAAAAATGAGTTGTAGTTTCTATACAATAATACAATAAATTACACAGTACAATTGTATATTTTCCTATGTTCACATTTGCAAAACTTTTTGTACAATGAAGACAATGAACATACCATACTCACTCCTTTCTTTGTATCTCTCTTTAATCTCTTCCTAGCTCTCTTCAAATCAACCATGTCTAAGCCAGCAAACCAATGATACAAATGGTATATAACTACAGGACAATTTGCATTTTACATATATGCAGCCATTCTTCCTATTTTTGAGATTCAGCCACATATAAACCAAGTTAGCCTTGAGTTTGCCACATAGCTGAAGATGACTTTCACCTCGCCTCCACCTTTTGAGTACTGGGATTATAGGGGTGTTTGTCACACCTGGTTTACTCGGTGTTAGCGCTCAAACACAAATGTTCTACTAGCTGATATAAAGCACCAGTCCCTGCATTCACTGATTTTTGCATAAGCATCTTGAGGTTCACTCATGTTCTCACCTTCATTAATAGTTCCCACTGCATGGATATACTATAATTAGCTTATTCATTCATTTGTTGCTAATCATTTTTGTTTGTTTGTTTTCTATTATTGGGAATGATGAACAAAACTGCAGCAAAGAATCATGGATAATGTCCTTTTCTATAGTATACACTATTTTTATTCTTGCCTAAATACCAGGAGAGCAACAGGCAGTTCATATGCACAGGGGTTTTAAGTTTAACTCTTCATTAACCCTTCATAGTTCATTTTGTTGTCTCAACCAGGCTGCAACTTGGCATGTCTGCGCCCAGGGCATAGAATTTCTAATGCGCTCACAACGGAGGACTGTGGAATTCCGAGGTTCTTTGTTGTACTTTATAGGAATGTTTGCAGGCATATCAGGTGTTTCCATCATGGTTCCCCAATGAGGAGTGATATTGAACAACTCTTTATACACTCTTTTCCATTTGTGTATGCTTTGGGGTAAGGTGGATGCTCAAATATTTGTTATTGAGTTATAAATCCCCTTACAGACTAAACACAAGTCTTTTGTTTGTTTGCTTGGCATGTCTATGCCCTATAGTTTTATTATGTTAGAAAGACATTTCTGTCCTTTTTATGCTTTGCTTTTTTGTGTGTGTTATGTTAAGAAACCTTCAATGAACCCCAAGTTAGTAAAATGTGCTCTCCTTATTTTCTTCAAGAAGTTTTCGCTTCACTGTTGTGATTTTAACATATATTTATATTCATACCATGTCCAATTGTAAAACATGCCTTTTCCCATCTTTTAGTCACCATGAAAGGCTGGTCACACAATACAAGTACGCAGAGAGGGAAGTTGACAGTTTGTAAGATGAGGTGTGCTCTCATGACTTTCTTTTGATACACATATCTCAGAATAAAAAAGAAAATTGTGCGACGGAGGCAGAAACAGTAGCAGTCATAACAACTGGGGTTGAATTCCAAGAAGCCTCCCTTCGCCATGAGCAATGGCGTGGAAATATTCAAGGAACTCTATGCTATACTGGACTGTTGGCTTGTAGTGTGTTGAAAGTGGATTAAAAAAAAAAAAAAAAAAAAAAAAAAAAAAAAAAAACTCCGGCTGCAAATAAGGAAGGTTTTGAATATAGAAAGTGATGACATGCTAAATCTTCTGAGATGATATTTAAAACTGAAGACTAAATCATTTAAAACTATAGATGTGTTTGTTGTTTCCTGCCTTCCTTCCTGAAGTACTTTTTCCTCCTGGTGAGTCATAAAATTTTAACTGCAAAGTGCTATGATTCCTCGTCTTTTGAAGAGGTTTGTTCCTGCTGAAATGTAAGTAATACACATTTTTTTTTGGGTAATGACTTTTGAAATATAAAATCTGCAGATGATTTAAAAATTAGCAATAATAGTATTTCAGGGATACTCAACAAACATATCTCCTGGCTTCCAGTTATGTCTAAAGGCAAATGGTGTACAACACACCAAAGGTGTCTGTAGGGAGAATAAAACGTAAGTAATGAATGAACTGTCTGTGAATGCTAGCTACCGACAGGTGTTCCCTGGGTTAACCTTCTGCCAAGTTTGTCAAGGCAATAAATGAGGAAGTGATTTCCGCCTGAATCAGGGATGGACGGAGCTCTCATGACAAAGAGAAGTAGAAAATCCACACAAGTGGAACATGGTTATCTTCTTCAGTAAGACGACCTGTCACACAAAGCAGGGGATCCAAACTCAGGTCCTGATACTTACATAGCAAGCACTTCACCCGCTCAGCCACCTTCCTTATATAGACCCTGTTATTTTTTTTTTTTTAAAGTAAATCCACATTTTGGTAGGAAGTGTTTGTTTATATGCCCCCACTGAGACCCCTGTTATTAGGTAGTTCGTCTACTTTCTATTGCAAGCTTGCAAAAGAAGCACTACCAGGCAGTGCCAATAATTTAATGATAATAATAATAATAATAATAATAATAATAATAATAATAATAATAATAATAAGAGTGATAGTGAAAATATAAAAATGTAGAATTTATTTCAGTACCAAGTGCTGATTGCTGTATAACATGCTAAACTTCTACCTAGCAGAAAGCCACTTACCACTCACTAATGAGGTATGCAGATATGGAAATTATGGCCATGCCAAAGCGGTATGGATAGTGAGGAAGGCACTCTTTATATCAGGTTAATTATGTAGGATTTGGACCTAACAGCCCAATACAACTCTTTCTGATCTAAAATCTTGAGAGTGTATGAAGCCAGTTATCTCAAACAGCTCTTACCATCATACATGAACCAGCACGTATATCTAGAAAGTGTATATAATCAAAGAATAGATGCAAGTTTCTGCATTTATACTGGAAATTTATTTCCAAACAATAATATATTTAAAGAATTTAAGAGCCAAAGATCAGATACGGATATGTGTGCATATATGTGTGTGTGTGTGTGTGTGTGTGTGTGTGTGTGTGTTTGTGTGCATGTGTACATATAAATTTCTTTGTATGTATTTTGTATAGGAATCACATGCACATGTGTGTGCCTGTATATGTATATACAAAAGGTTCTGGAATTCAGATGACTTAGCTTGGGATTTTTAACTTGATTTGGTTGTGAAAGTGTAGTGAATCTGTGGATTTCATACTCTAGACTGTGAAATCTGACCTTGGCTCTGGTTAGCAATGAATAGAGCATTTTCTCTCTTTGCTGCCCATAGCAGCAAATGGCAGCTCCCAGTGAGTCACATGATTACAGGGGTGTCAACAGTGCAGCCTGCTGCACTCTAGGCTGTGATGCTCAGGTGTGTTCCAGCCACTTCGGCTTACATTATTTTCAACTTCCAATGGGGTTATCAGGTTGTAATGCTATAATTAGCTGAGAACCATTTGTGAATATACATTCTGGAGAAAAATAAAGAATTGCTGAGCTAATTATTGGGAATGTGTATATATATATATATATATATATATATATATATATATATATATATATACATATACTGACTTCAAAGAACAGAGAATGACTCACATGCTAGTTATTTTTGGCTGGCATTGGGAGGCAGATATGAACGCACTTTCTCTGAGTATCTCCTTTCCGGGCCATGTTTCACAGTCACTGAACTTCCTTAAATCACAGTTCAGCTAGCTCACAGCTCTGCAACTTCTTATGCTTCATAATTCTATCATGTCACAAGTAAGGCAGCCTTAGCTCATCTTCTTCTATCGCTTCCACTTGCTTCTTTCTTTCTTATCTCTGTTATCATAAATTGAAACCACCTTAGGTCTGACCCACTTTATGGATTGTCAAATGCCTCTCTCCTGAGAAACAGAAAGGCACTGCCAAGTATCTGGCAGGAGGCAATGCTTTATAGAACGCCAGCATACAGTAGGAAAAAAATATATCCCTTTAAAGTTTAACGATCTTTCTCTTCTACAAAAGATACTGAGAGCAAAAAGCTCCTTTTAAAATACCTGCCCATTCACTTCGTTAATATTTACAATTCCTCTTCTGTTGCTAGTGACTTCCCAGATATCTAAGCACATTTCTACAATAAGAGGAAAATTTCCCCAGCCCCTTTCACATACCTTTCAAATAGTGGGTTTGGGGTCCTTGAAGCTACCCGCCTTGTATTATTCTCTCCTCAACACTGTGTTTTAGTGGAATCTATTATGAACTCCACTTGCAAAGGAAAGTGTCTGTGTCTCCTCAGCACTATTTCCTAGATCACCCTGGTAACTTTAGCGCCTTTGTGCCAATAGAGTGCTGCCTGGTATGTTGGAAAAATAAACTAGTTCCACACTGATGGCAGCTCAGGCAACTTGGTGTTATTTACACAAAATAAGATGATACCCTTCCCTGTAGCAGCTGCAGGCCACACATGCCCAGGCTAGTGGGCTGAGTAAGACAGGCCTCAGCACTTCCCAGCCCTCTTTGAGGGAGCTGGTCAGAGCATGTTCAGGACCTTAGAAATCATGGGTCGGTCACTTTCAACTCTATCTTCCACCTAGCCATGTTCAGCCAAGCTACTGTGACCTAGGAAAAATATGTGTAATGAAATTCCGTCCTCTACAGCTCTCTCTGAGCCCAGCTTTATCTACCAAGTGAACAGCAAGCCTCTGCTGCCAGAGCCTGAATCAGTCATACCTCGAAAACTGACAGCAGTGGCTTGAGGAAAGGAACGCACAATGCTATCATTCAGTTTCCACATCTGCTGTCATTGTGAACGTGAACCGTTTGCTCAGCATCCCTGACCTCAGAATCCTGATCAGAAAAACTGAGGGAGGAGCAGGCATCTCAGGGCTTCCATGAAGGACATATGAGAAGTTGGACGTGCGATTTTCAGCATGAGCTGCTGAGAAGTCTCCAACTTGACTCATCTGTTTCTGACATGTATGATATAAACATCACACAAAGAATTTTTTTTACCTTGGTTGTCTACACATACAAATACAGAAAGAGTTTTCCCCTGACATAGGATCCTATGTCACCCCAGCTGTCCTTAAATTTTTTATGTAACTGAAAGCTAGCCCTGAAGTCCTGGTGGTCCTACACCTTCCTTCCAAGTCCTGGGATTATGGAAACATATTGCCCACATCTGGTTTTATGTGGTATTAGAGATGGAATACAGGTTTTTGTACATTCTAGGTAAGAATTTGACTGAGTTGCATCCCCAGACCCCCTTGAATGGATTAAAAACATTTTGTGTGTGAATCAATACTTTTTGAGCAACTACTAAGTGCTAGGCATTTCTCTAAGAAATCAAGGAGATTTCTATATGATCTTATTTGAATTTCCCAACAGCCTTGAGCATTAGGTACCATTATTCATGTTGCTGAGGTAATGAAGCTGGAACACAGAGGCTTGCCTTATCCGGGATTACACAGTTCATGGGACCCATCAAAAGTGGGGTTTTATGACTGTAAAAGAATTCCTTACTACTACACCATTCCAATTTTCCTTTCCATGCAATGCCGAGCACTCTGGCAATCTGGGCTGCTAAGAGAGAAACCCCAGGAGAAGCAAGCGTTGGCATTAGTATTCCGGAGGGAAGCAAAGTTGCTAATAAAAATCTTGGTTAACTAAAAAGAGCTGGAATGGTTGTGTGAACAGGCTTGGACCTCTATCAAGAGAGGCTGGGAAGAGAAGATCAGTACAGCAGAGCTGGGACTACAGAAGATACCTCTGGGTACTGCAGGCTCACTTAAGGACTTGCATGGGTTCTGGCTTCAATATACTCCTACCCATGGCAGGCTCTGACAAAGCTGCAAGCTTTTGGAGATCAGCCCAGAGGTGGGCTTCTGTGCAGTAGAATCACGCTTACTTCATAAAGGGTACTCAAGGCATTTTCACTACCAATTTAAAAAAATTATTTTTTATCACTTTATAATTAGGGGGTTGGGATGGTATGCATGTGGGGGTGTGCAGATATGAGCTCAGGTGCCCTCTGAGTACAGAAGATGGTTTTAGAACCCCTGATTCTGGAGTTATAGGCAATTAGAAGCTACTGGGAACTGAACTCAATCCTATGCAACAGAAATATGCATTCTTGTTGTTTTACTTTTTTTTTTTTTTAAGGCAGGGTTTCTCTATGTAGTCCAGTCAGGCCTAGAACTCACTCTATAGACCAGGCTGCCCTCAAACTCAGAGATCGGCCTGCTTCTGCCTCCCTAATATGCATCCTTAACTCAGCTTTTTCTCCAGTATCTCCACAGACATCTCATCCCATTTTTTTCTACATAAAGATTCAATGTGACTGTGTAGCCTGATTAATTATATTTTAAATAATGACTAATTACGTATCCTAGCATATTCTTGGACTATATTATAAACCTTTGTAAATCTTTGGCTCACTAGGCCAGCTGTGTTTTCAACTAATGGCTGTCCACTCAAAGACCAGGAATAGCATTTCACAGCTATGTCTGTGGACCATCTGGCATTTGTACAGGACTCAGAGAAGCACTTAATATTAAAAAAATCGGGGCAAGCAGGACAGCCAATCTACTCAACAGTTGGCAACAGAAGCCTGCATGGTGCACATTATGCCACATAGTCAGAGCACCCCTTAACTTACATGTACAATTCTGGGAAGGAGTTCTATTCCAAGTTCCTCATGTGCTGGCCTCCATACTTTTGTAACACTAGTGTTGTTGGACTTTGCAAATTAATTTCTAGACATTAAGGATATAATGTAATGTTAGGTTAGAATCTGAAAGACACTGACAAGTCTTAGAGTTTTGTTCAGTATGTATGACAATTTGAAAAGAAGACGGTATATTTGGGAATGCTTTGTGTACTGTTGCTTTCTGCCTTATGAATCTACAGTCAAATCCACTGTTATGGGCAGTGGTCACTTGAGGCACCTGCTGGTTTCTTACCATTGGACTTTAGACCTCTGCTTCCCCACGCTGTTCCTCCAGTATGCTACACCTCTGCACTGCATCAGTAACCTAAGGACAGACGTCTGTGCTTGAGCCTTGGATGGTTGCCTCCCCAGGGCATAATAAAGGGATCTTGTTGTGGTCCCTTGGCATTCTGTTCTTGCCACTGACCTATCATGAAATCATATGAGTATGTCCATTTGGATGCACAGAATATAGAAATCTCCATAGGGTGTTTCCTGTCATCCTTTCATTCTCCCTATTGGCTGGCACAAATTCTTGTATATCAATACGCCCTAAGAAAGGTTTTCTGGATGAATAAGGATTCTGGCAGGCAGTTAGCTAAGGCTCAAATACATCAAAGCAAGCTCCGGACTGTGAGGGTCACCTTCCATAGAGGCTTGTGGAAACCTGTCATTTCCAACACGGGTCTTTAAACTAGACCTTTCCTTCAACACAGGAAAGGCAACTGTGTTATATAACATGTCTCCCCAAAATGTTCTCCGCATTGTGAGAAGCACGGCCATAGATACCACGAGGGAAGCATCCTATTATCCAGGCTGGCCCTTCATGTATGGTAACAGAGGAAGCCTTTTTTTCTGCAGAATAAGCACATTCTTATTTGGGGTCCTCTTCCTCATTCCAGACTGTCCCTTTCCAACCCAAGTACCCGGCAGCCCGCCAGGCACCACACTGACAGAATCAAGTGTTCCGCTCATCACTCCCCAGTCACTCCCCACCGAGCATATTTATTTCCATCCTGAGCAATTCTCTCTAAAGGCAGTGATTGTGAAAATGGACTCTGTTCTCTGTGTTGATAGTGATACGCTAAAAGAATTATTGGGGGCCATGACCTGTGAGTAAAGCCAGCAGAGAGGGAACAAGGGTAACCCACAAAAGCTCCACAGAACAGCATTGCTGTAGGACTCTCCCCAAGTCAACCATAAAAATACTTTATAAATGGAAAGAAGTTTCTGAGGAATAACTTGAGGGTCATCTAGAGACGAGAGATTGAAGAGAAATCTTCGTTTTAGTAAGAAGGAAACAGATAGAATGATCAGAATATTTAAATCTTGATTCTGTCCTACAGTACACATTTTGGGTTTCCCTTGGAGAAATAGTAACTGGAAACAGAAGTTCATGAAAGCCATTGTTTAAACTAGCAGATCATGTTTAAAAAAAAATCTATGATGTGGAGTGAGAAAAAAAGCTAGATATGAGGAGTTATGTGGTGATTGACCACTTACTGACAAGAAGATGTTAACTCATTCACAGAGATGGCCACTAAGGACCACAGTGATGACATCTTTGAACAAGCACAGGCCAGCAGACTATGCTTGAGGCACCAGCCGGAGCACTGTACATGTGTCAACTCATTTAATCTTCAAATATCCCTGGGTGCTAAGTGTTTCTTCAGCAGTTTTGTTTTAATTAAACATTTTATTAAAAAAAAAAAAAAGAACGGTGTTTTAAAAGACAAGTGAGGAGTAATATTTTCTTAACTTTTCTTAAAAATGAAGGAGGCAATTTAAAAAGAAGAGAGAATGGATTATGTAGTTCTCTGTTCTAGAAAATAGGAAACATCAGTCTAGGGAAACAACATGATAGAATAATTTGCAATTCAGTCAACAAGAATTGCTGAAGTATGACTGAAGTCTACAACTTGAAATAGTTGAGTTTATAGCAGCCATGATCTTAGTAAGTAAAAATAAAAAATAAAATGCACTCAGAAATCATACACAGGAGAACATTTTATATTAGTATACCGGAATATTTCAACCTCCCGCTGCATTGTTAGCCTTTCTAGAACGGAAGGCACAGAGGCTAATTCCCTAAAATAGCAGTCTCTGCCGTTATATGAATGGTGGTGAAGCATCAACACTGATCCCGTGTGCTCAATTTCAAATCATCAGCTACACAGTCTGTGAATTCAACCAAGTTACAAAAACTTGCTAAGTGTTATTACCCACAGTTCATACAAGAAACAACTAGGGCTCAAAAAGATTGGATGACTGGTCTATTGTAACAAAAAGCCAGTAAGAACTGAGATACAGATCCATGCTGTTGACCTTTAGAGTCCTGCTTCAATTGTTGTACACAACTAATGTTGAGTTCATAGTTTGTGCCCAGGCTTGTGTTGCAGAGCTATGACACCTTTCAATTGCTGTAAACTACATTCATGTCTCTTTCTCAGGGATACAAACAAGAGTAAAGCAATATACAGAAACTAGCTAGAGAAAGACGGTTTGACAATGACAGCTCCTGTTCCTGCTTAGAATTCGCGACTACAGCATCCAAGTGTTTAGCAGCTACATGGTTCTAGCCTAGGTGAATAAGGCAGTGCACACAGCCATACAATGCATGTGATAGCAGTGTCTTTGGCTCTATGTGCCACTGGTGAATTAAAAAAAAAAACCTTTGTTATAAATTGGAATGTCCTACATAAATGTTAAAATATAATTAATAATAATAATAGTAATAATAATAATAATAATAGGAGGAGGAGGAAGAAAAGGGGAAGGAAGGAAAAAAGATAAAAGGACGAATAGAATAAGGAGGAGAGAAGGAAGAGGAGGAAGAGAAGAGGAAGAGAAAGAAGGAGAAGGAAAAGAAGAAGAAAAATGATGCCTGATGACTAAGTCAAATTTCCTTCACTTATTTTCATTTCTGGGGAATGGATCCAGGGCCTGGTTCAAAAGAAGCCATCACTCATCTCCTGAGCTTCATGCACAGCCATGGCCCTTGTTTAGTTCAGGCTGGCCTTGAACTAGTGAATTACTTGCCTCTGCCTTTTCCATACATCATCCCAGCACAACAGGCTTTAAGGTATTGCCAATATACTTTCAATTCAATGGCTAAAGGATGTGTTTGCTTTAACTTTGCCCCTCCCTAGGATTTTATCTAGGACCTTATGAATGCTGGTCATGTTCTCTGCTACTAAGCTACACCCTCCATTGATTAACAAATATTTTTAAGCACTTACTGGGAGTTAAGCAACTATCTAGGAGCTGGACATTTTCATTTATCATTAAAGATGATTCTTTTTTTTATTATTATTTTGAACTTTCTTTAGGTGGCATATGAAAATTTTGTTTATTTATGAGAAACCATGTGACATTTACATATGTGTAAGCATTATGATCAAATCAGGAGCAACATATATGCATCCTCAAATATCCAATCATTTCTCTGTGGTAGAAACATTAAGTCTTTCTGGCCTTTTGACATGCGCTGTATATAGTCACATGGCTATGCAAGTAGCAAATCAGAACTTTATGATAGATCTTTTAATTGAGCTGCGTTATATGCATTTAAAGGATGCCCAAGGGGCATGTCCCATGAAAGTCTTCACTAACCAGGAAACTTGGACAGAGGGGAGGACATCCTATTGGGACTCTAGATGAGAGAAGCATGGGAGAATGGCAAAGTTGAAGGATCCAGAGGATCCTAGAAACCTAGAAGAAGAACATTATGACAGGCAGATTTGGACCCAGGGGTCCTGCTCAAACTATGACACCAGCCAAGGACAATACAGGCCATAAACTTCAAACCTCTACCCAGATCTAGCCAATGGACAGGACATTCTCCACAGTCGAATGGAGAGTGGGGTCTGACATTCACACGTACTCTGGTGCCTCATATTTGACCATGTCCCCTGAATGGGGAGAGCTGGTGGCACTCAGAGGAAGGATAGCAGGCTATCAAGAAGAGACTTGATACCCTATGAGCATATACAGGGGGAGGAAGTCCCCCTCAGTCACAGTCATAGGGGAGGGGAGTAAGGGGAAAATGGGAGGGAGGGAGGAATGGGAGGATACAAGGGAGGGGATAACCATTGAGATGTAATATGAATAAATTAATAAAAATTTTTAAAAAGGATGATTCTTGAAGCAACCCCCCCCACCCAATTACTCAGATCTGGAAATCACATTTTCATCTTGCCAAAAAAAGCTATCAGCAGCACCTACTGGATTATTTTAACCACCTAGTAAACAGCCTCACTGCCACTATCTTCATATCCTTAAGCCTGATTTCAATATCATGACCCATTAGCCTGACAACCTTGCATGGGACCTCATCTCATACTCTTCCATGGCTTTGTTTTCAGCTCCCAGCAAAGCAAATGCTCTCGCATACAGCTCACTTCCATTGTCTCTGAAGCCACCTGCGATTGCTCTTCTTCCGACCGACTCCCTCTGTCCTGAGCACCATAGCATCCATAGTCCTCACACATATCCCATCTTCTGATTGTCATGCCTCCCATAGCTGGAAATGTTTCCTATAGTGACCCCTTGCTTCTTTCTGACATGAGTATTCTTCCATAAGTACATATGTGAATGTGCATCAATTCTCAGGTAGCCCAGCTTCCCACACAGAGCTCTGCCACTTGTTTCCTCTTCTTTTCCCTTTTCCTCTGAAGCAGATACCTTTATTTATATAACATATGTACTTAAGAGTTGATTGTCTGCCTTCCCAGCTGAAACGTTGTTTCCACAAGGAGAAATTTTTCCACTTACTCTATCATATGCCAGAAACATAGGAGATGCTTATATATATATTTGTTGACTCGAAAAGTGGATGAATAAACAAATGAACAATGATTACCATGATCAATTTGGATCTTGATGAAAGAGTAGGAGTGTTTTCTGGGGATTATTTTCAGGAGATCTTGGCCCTTACCTTCAGACCCCCCACCCCCATGAAGCTTGTATCTCCGTATCCACAGAAAATGCAATCATTTTGCTAAGAGTGGCAATTTTCCTGGAAGAAAGTATGAATTCTTTTTATCTGTAAATGAAGACTAAGAACATCTAAAGGAGACTAGAATAACTGACGTGGCTCAGCTCAGCAGGAGAAACAAAATCACTTAAGGAAATAAAGACAGCGATTGGTTACAACCCAGCATCTTCTAGTTAGACTTGAAGGTAAGGAAACAATGTGCATTTTTGTCATCAGGTTGGACCCTTGCTTCACCCTGAGAAACATAGCATCTGGGATGAGTATATTGAAGAAAACTTTTCAGAAAATCATTTAAAAGACAATACACGTAACAAGCAAATAAATTTTAATTGAATTTTTGAGAGATGTTGGGGCGGAAATAATAGAAATCTATGGGCTCAGACTTCAGCCATGTGGGGAGCCCGGATACAGGGCTTCACCATGCCGCAATAGCTCTGTTCATGGAGCACTATGTCCTGGGAGAAGGACCCAGGCTCTGTGTTACAATGCATCTAGCTTCTGGCTTAGTCTGGCATTTCCCTTCACTTCGACCAAGCCATGTGTCCTAAATATTCATTTCAAGGTAATATATTCAGATCTTGCCAATGAGCTTTAAATGCTTCCCTTAACCAAAACTGGAGCCCATTGACTCTGGTGGTCCGACCCAAAATGCCTCATGGGGCTCCTCCTATATGGAATGTCTCTACCCAACCGAGGTTTGCACAGGAGCAGTCAGGGTTCAAACCCTGAATCTGAGGACTCCTTAATAATTACTGATAATGAGGCAGCGTCACATGCAGCTCACCACAAGGGCTTATGAGCTCCGATACTTTATGTCCTTATCTGGGATATAGATAAAGTTGCATAATCTCTGCTCTGTTTCTCCTACTTCTTAGTGATCATATATTTCCCTTTCTACTTCATAGTGGCCATATATGTCCCTTTCTTAGAAAACTGACTAACACGAAGAAGGTGTGCATGAGTACTGTGACCTTTGATAGCTTTTGTTGAAAACCTAGTGAATAAAGTTTTCCTGCGGTGAGAGTGCCATTTTCCCATGGAGCTCTACTCAGTAAGATGCTCAAAGTATGAGCACCATGGAGAGGGTGTCAACTTTCTGAAGATATATCTCTTTGGGCTGGAAGCTGTTCATTGTAACAAACATATTAACAATTACTTCCTTGTTCCCATCCCTCTCTCCCTTTTCCATCCTCTCTTTTGTGTGCGTGTACGCCACATGGGTGGGAATCAGGGGAGAGCAGTAAGTAGTGGGATCGCCCATAATGCATACAGTATAGCATGTATACAGTGAGCACTCCATATATGTTACCCACTGTGGTTACTTATCACTTCTGGGTATTTAGCTAGTGAACTTAAGGCAGACCGGGTTGCATATGAAGGCTTATGGAATATGTGGCAGTTCCGACAGATTCTTTTGCTCATGGGAAAAAAGGAATGGAGGTGTTTGTGTTAGAAGACAGACTGTGTCTTCAGTCAAAGACCTTAAGAACCTCGAACCTAGGTAAAACATCCTGACACTCAGATCTTCCTATGGAATTTAAGATATTAATCCCAGACACAGATACAGAGAAGGATGACTTCAGTGGCTTGCAGATCTTTAGGAAATAAGCAGAATAATCCCCCCACACACACTATCCTTCATCTTTCACAGATAGTCAGATGTTAGATGGGGCAGGGACAGAATGCAGGGATAATATATTTAAACACTGTGACTTAAGTGAGGCTTCTGATTTCCATACAAAACTCTATCCTCCTGATATACAGTCCAATCTTACAGGCACTGCCCCATCCTAAAGCTTCTCAATCGGAGTCATTTCTTTTTTTTTTTTTTTTTTTTAATTTATTCTTGTTACATCTCAATGGTTATCCCATCCCTTATATCCTCCTATTCTTCCCTCCCTCCCATTTTCCCCTTATTCTCCTCCCCTATGACTGTTCCTGAGGGGGATTACCTCCCCCTGTATATGCTCATAGGGTATCAAGTCTCTTCTTGGTAACCTGCTGTCCTTCCTCTGAGTGCCACCAGGTCTCCCCCTCCAGGGGACTTAGGCCATCTTTACTGTGCTGTAAGGACAAGAAATGCAGGCACAAAATTTGGCATACAATACTTCAGCATTTATTTTCAAACATAAAAAGTTATCTGTAAATGCATGTGCTTGGGTGTATAAAAATGTCCATGTGCATGCACATGTGAGTGTGTGTGTGTGTGTGTGTGTGTGTGTGTGTGTGTGTGTGTGTGTGTGTGTGTGATTCTGTGCACCTTCATATTCTCTGAGCTAACATTTTCAGATTGAATAACCCCTGGATCTGGGGTACTTTTTGTTTGTCAACTTTCAAAGTGACAAAACTCAAAAATAGGAGCATCCCAGTAGGTCAGCCCAACAGAGTCGATATGTGATTTCCATGAAACACTCACATTTCATGAGAGTGTGATTATGCCCAGAGACAGAGGAGATGGCTTCCTGGGTGAAGTGCCTGTAGGAAGACATGGAGGTCTAAATGGATGTAAAAAGCCAGCCTAGTTGCACCCTCTTGTAAGTCCAAAATTATGGAATCAGGATCAGTCAGAACCCTGGGGCTCACAGTCCTAATCAGTGAGCCAGGCCTGACTGAGAAACCTTGTCTCACAAATAAAAAGAAGAGGAGGAGCAGGGGGAGGAGGGAGAGAGGAAATAAGGTGTACAGTTCCTGAAGGGTACGCTGAAGCTTGAACTCTGGCCTCCATGTGCACATACACAAATGTACCCCCACCTTCACATGGATCATCACAATAGCCTGTGTGTGTGTGTGTGTGTGTGTGAGAGAGAGAGAGAGAGAGAGAGAGAGAGAGAGAGAGAGAGAGAGAGAGAGAGAGAGAGAGAGAGAGAGAGAGACAGAGAGAGACAGAGAGAGACAGAGAGAGACAGAGAGAAAGAGAGAGACAGACAGACAGACAGACAGACAGACAGAGACAGAGAGGGGAAATGAATGACTCCTGAAATGAGATACAGCAGGAAAAATGAAAAGAATCATTCAAAGACACTTCTTAAATTTAATATGACAATCATTTATGCATCCCCCTTGAACATTTTCTCCCTCTGTATTCACACTAAGCTCCTAGGTGGGATATTACTGCCCAGAAACTAGTTATCATCTTTTCTGAAGAGTGTAGGGGAGACAGACGGTAAACATGGCTTCGGTGGAACCTGAGGCGAGGAAGATTCGATCTTCCCAATGAGAACTCATGAGGACTGCGAGACGCAACTTTTCTGATCGATGAAGCCTAGCGACAGGTTTCAAAAGAGTTAAAATGCCGCGACTGTTAGCTAAAAGCAGGAAATAACTGTCTGGTATTTGAGGGTAACCTTCTAAAATAAATAGCTCCAAAGTTCACACTGTGGCAGCCCCAAGTGGTTCGCCTGCTTTTCAAGAATCTCTCTACACATAGTTCACAGTAGAAGGAAAACAATTGGCTTTTCCTCAGCAATAATATCAAAGCCACTTAAGTAAATATACAGAGTTTCAAGGAAATGTCCTCTCTCACTGCTGTGTTCCTCTCCAAAGGTCACGGTATACATGGGGAAGCATAGCCACATTTCATTTCACAAACCCACCAGCTTGTTCGTGTTTGGGGTAGTGATGTCACCTGGGTTTTAAAGGTGGGGTAAATGCTCACTACTAGAGTCTGTTTTAATTTCCCAAACATGGTAACAGTCCACTGCCTAGTGGATTCTACTTTCCTGGAAATGTGACCTCATCAACCTTCTACCACAGTTCAGAAGAACACCCACACTGTGAGGTGTTCAGCAGTGTGAGACATGGGCCAGCGCACAGCAGCATAAATGATCATCAAGCACAGGCTCCAAGTGTAAACATACAAACATGTGCATGTGCATGCAGGCACAAATGACCAAATACTAATTCGTTCCAATTTGGTGAAGTTCTAAGAATGACCAAGAATTAGAGCAGAGGGGTAAAAGGGAACCTCCTGGAAATGGGAGTATTCTGTACACCGCTGTGAAAATGATGGTTAGATGAATCTGTACATTCATCAAAACCCATTGAATTACAGCCATAAAGTCAGTGATTTCAAATGAATGTAAATTATACCTCAGTACTGCCTGATTTAAAAAAAAACTATAAAATTAAAATGGTAGAAAGTACATAAATGGTTCCCTGAGTATTTGATGTTAGCAATTATTTCCATGAGGAAAAAAGATGCATGTCCTCATGGCTATAATTTGTTGGATTCTCAAAGCTAGTAAGTTATTCACAATTTCAGCACCATCAGATGCTCATGTGAGGGGCAATCACCTGGGGAACCTGATTCAATTAGGACAGAGCAAAGATGCCACAGCTCTCAAATGGTCCTCAGAGATGCAAATGTTTATTGTCCACAGATGTAATCTAACAGACCCAAATGTTCTCCTCCCAACAGAAACTCTGTGGCCTTTGCTTTGTTTTCTGTACTGAAACTTGAACCCAGAGATTTTGGCATGCCAGACCAGTATTCTACACCTGAAGTATACCACAGTATTACTATGACTCTGTATCTCACACTGGCTTTATTAATTCTAAACATAGGTTAGGCCAGCTTTACTCGATATTTTGACAGGATAACTGTATCAAATGTGTTACATACGCATTTTAAGTGTGAAAAAGAGTTGACTTGCTAGAAACTAAGGTGATATTTTGTAAAGACCCAATAATAGTGAGATAATATACCCATGAACTGATGGAAGGCAGGAAATAGAAACCCACCCAACTAGGAATAAAACCTGTAAAGAATATATTTAAATGTAATGTTTGTATTGATTGTTTGAAAATTTCATGCATGCATGCAATGTATTTTAATATTCACCTCTCTCACTCCTCCCAGATCCACACTTCCTCAACTTCATGTCTCGACTATTATAATCACCTGCTGAGTCCACTCTATAGCACACATATACGCTTGGGTGTAGTCACTAACAGAAGGATATTGGACCTAGCAGGGGCCACATTCTTGTAGAAAACTGTTTCTTCATCCCCTATTAGTCATCAGTTGTCCAGAGCTCTCCAGCTAGAAATAGGAGCTCACCATCCTCCCCTCCACACTCACAACATCTCTGCTGGAATACTGACTAGTTTGATCAGGTGCAGGTCTTGTGCAGGCAACAACAGCTGCTGTTATGTCTTGTCATGTCCAGAAGATGCCTTGTTGCCCGTGTCTTCCTTGATTGCTTTCTCTTAAGATAAAAGTAGAATCCAGAACTGTGTATCTCAGCTTCTCATCTATCTCATGAACACATGGCTATCTCATGGACACGTGGTTATCTCTGCAGACTGTTTCAGTAATCACTGTGAGGAGGGTAGAGAGGGGCTGCTGGCAACTGATAACTAAAGATCTAAGATGTACACACACCCTATATGACACAGAAGAACCTCTCAGAACAGAAGGCAAGCTTTGGCTGAAAGAAAAAACAAACAAGCAAATCTGACTTTTAGTCTATCCCACAGTACTATAATCCACAAATCTCTTAGCAATAATGCCTCTCTTATACAAGTTTTTCCAATAAACTAATATATATTGTATGTTGAGAATGTTTTAAAAGGTTGGAGAGGGTTAAGAGCACTGGCTGATCTTCCAGAGGACCTGGGTTTGATTCCTAGAATCCACATTATGACTTACAATCAATTACCTGTAATTCTAATTTCAGAGTATACAGTGTCTTCTTCTGGACATCATGGGCACTGAAAAAAAAAAATATATATATATCCCTTAATCTATGCAGGCACAGCACCCATACACATAAAATAATTAAATAAATTATTTTAATTAAAAAATAAAATTAAAAAAAATCTTCCTATGAGATGTTCCCATCAAGAAACCTAAGGTTAGGTGGAAGTTTTCTTCACAATAAATTGCTTTAAACTACTATCTGAAAGCAATTTCAACAAACTCTCAACAAGACAGATAATTAAAACATTGATGTTGACACAACTTTGGTTAATAAACTCTCACTTATAATCACTGATGACAATAAAAGTCAGAAATTCAAGTCAAAAGTATATAACAGGGGGTTAAAATATTAGTTTTCAAAATATATTAAACAGAATGTTGTAATTACAATTGTTACTGCTCTCTGTCTTTCTTTTTTTTCTGTGACTCTCTCTGTGACTCTCTGTCTCTGTCTGTCTCTCTGTCTCTGTCTCTGTGACTCTCTGTCTCTCTGTCTCTGTCTGTCTCTGTCTGTCTCTCTGTCTCTGTCTGTCTGTCTGTCTGTCTGTCTCTCTCTGTGGTGTGTGTGTGTGTGTGTGTGTGTGTGTGTCCCTCCCTCCCTCTCCTTCAATTAGTAAGCCCTCTGGAACTTTGACACAGCAAGTATAAGCTAAACCTGATTGCTTGGTTTATAGAGCACAGGGAACATTATCAAAAGACTCAACAACAAAACCATATATTCACTTAGAACCCCCCAGCAACCTGCTGGCTTTTAATCAAGTTTTAAAGGCACAAGAGTAAAACAAAGATTGAGAATGAGTGTTTTTCCTCCTATCAGAAGGTAAAGAGGCATGCTGGCAATTGTTCCCCTAACATCAGCCCTGAGATTACAGTCTGTAAACAGAGAAGCTAACACATTTTCTTTGAGGCAATTCTTCCCCCTGACTGACAAGTTCTACAAAACCCAAAATGAAACTGTGCTTCAAATCCAGTTTTGCCCCCACAAAAATTGCTTTGTTGCACCACAGCTGTAGCAAGACAAAAAGCGCTTAAAACAGTTTCTCCTCCTAAACAAGAGACCTAAAATAAGACCCAGGGGTCTCAGCACTCTGAGATTCCAATTCATTAAGTTTTTCTTCACCATTATTAATAATCCACTCATAAGTAACAGCACCAGCAGAGTTTCCATCTCTGTGACGTTTCTATCCTTCACATTCAACTGGTGTCCTTTCTACCTGGATCCATGAACATTTTGCATAACCAAAAAAGAGTTGGGAATACATCCAGTTCACACATTACAAGTAGGGGGTGGGGGGCGGATTAGAAAACCGATCTAGAACAATCAGAATGCAGACTGTGTGACCCAGCACATTTTCCTGTCACCTGGACAACTCTGCCTCATGCATTGAAAACTGCCCTGTGATTTGCTTTAATGTCTATTCAGTACACCAGGACTTAAAAACAACAATGATGAAAGTCTTTAAGAATCACTAAGATACCTCACTGCTGGGATGAATTGTGCGCTTCCTGAATTTCTTTCTCTTTCACGTTTCATAGTTTTGTTATTACATTTGCTCTTTGACATTGTTAATTTTTCTTTTAATTCATTCACTTTACACACATCCCATTTTAGCCCCTCCCTTATCTCCTCCCGGTGCTACCCTCTCTCTCTCTCTCTCTTTCCTCATACCTGCCCCCTTCCCTTAGTCCTCAGAAAGGAAGAGACCTCCTCCCCTATCATCTGACCCAACCTATCAAATCTCATCAAGATGGCCTGCATCCTCTTCCTCTGTGGCCAGGCAAGGCCACCCTGCCAGGGGGGGGCGGGAAGGAAGTGATAAACAGGTGGGAAACAGAGTTCATGTCAGAGAGAGGCCCTGCTCCCCATATAGAGGGGACCCACATGGGGACTGAGCTGCCTATTGACTACATCTGAGCAGGGGGTCTAGGTCCTCTCCATGTATGGTCCTTGGTTGGTACATCAGTCTCTGCAGGGCCCCTTGGGCCCAGATTTGTTAGCTCTGTTGGTCTCTTTGTGGAGCTCCTGTCTCATCTGGGTCCTTCTACACACCAACTCTTTTATAAGACTCCCTGCACTCTGTCCAAACTTTGGCTATGAGTCTCAGCATCTGCTTTAATCCCTTGCTCGGTAGAGTCTTTCAGAAGGCACTATGGTAAGAAGCCATTCTGTTCTCTCTCTTCAACTGCTTCCAGTGTCTATTCTTATTTGTCCTTCTGAATGAAAATTAAGCATCCTCCCTAGGGCATTCTTTGCTACTTATCTTCTTTAGGTCTGTGGATTATAGTGTGGTTACCCTGTATTATATGGCTAACATCCACTTATAAGTGAGTATATACCCTGTGTGTCTTTCTGGGTCTGGGTTACCTCACTCAGGATGAGGGAGTGTCGGTGTGTGCATGTATGACAATTTCCTACAATATCATACATATGTATAATGCAGTGCAATCACCGACACTCCCTCTTACCGCCTTGCCACCTCTGTCAATGCTCCTTCCATCCTTTCCAACATTTCTACCATTCTGTCCTGTGATCCATTGAGTTTGACCAGGGCTCTCTGGGAAACTCTAAACTTGAATTTACCCACTGGAGCCTGGAGGGCTCCCCACTGGATATTATAAGAAATAGAACATCAGGGTAGAGTTTCAAGGGTTCCTTGAGGAACTCTAGCTCCAGCTCCAGATGATTAAGAATCATTGGGCCCCTACTTACATCTGTTAGTCTACCTGTTTTTATTCAAACAAAAGCATTAGAGTAGAAAATTATTAACAGTCGAACATGTCTAAGGACTCATAAAAGTGACAAGGTCAGGCACCCAAAATCTGTCACAAGTAGGACGTAAAGGATGGAGATGAGCCCATACGTGATCTTTGTTGAGGAATAGACAAATGCAAGTGGCAGATGACAAAAAGACTGCACCCAGCCCCAATTACTGAGGCAGTGAGAAAAGGAGGGAAGATAAATAAACGCAGGGTCACTGAAACTTTTCTGCACTTCTGAGGCACGGCTGCCTCTATATCTGGGGCTAGTGTCCGACTTTGCAAGAGCATAAGATAGACAGCCCTACATTCGCTACTCTGAGTCTCCAGAACTTGTTGATGGGACTTTTTCATCCACGGTTGACTGTTGAGGAGCCCACTCTCATGCAGGCCCAGTGCAGGTAACCAAAGCTGCTAACATGTGCTTTTATCTATTTAAGATATTTAATTGATGGTATGTTGTAGGCAAATAATAATTGTATGTATGTCTGAATAAAACATGATATTTTAACATATGTTCATGATGACATATAATTCATTCTTCTAGTTAACATATCCACCATTTCACCCATCATTTCTCAGGAGGAAATATTTAAAATTTCCTCTCAATTATTTTTGAATAATAAATCCACTGTTCTTACTATGATCAATTTATTGTACAACAGGCCTCAAAAATACATCCATCCTAACAGAAACTTTTTGCAACATCTTCCCTTCCCCTCTGACCATCATTCCACAGCCTCTGGTAATAACCTTTCTACTCCACACTTGTATTATATTTTTGCATACAAATGACATCATTCAGTAGTTGTTGTTTTCTGCTTAGCTTACTTTACTCAGTCCTCCAGATCCATCCACATTGTCTCAAATTACAACCTTTCTCAAGGTTTGACAATATCTGTTGTGTATGCACGTCACATTTTCTCCATAAATTCATCTGCTTTGGGCTGGGTTGTTTCTGTGCATTAAATATAACTGCAGCATATATGGGGGATAGGCTTTTATTACTAGATACTGTTCCTTTACGTAAATATCTAGAAATGAGATCACTGCTTTTCCATGGAGCCTTCATACAAGTTTTCAGAATGGTTACAATAATGTACATGCCCATCAAAAATGTGCAAAAGTTTCCCATTATCCACACCCTTTCCAAAACTTGCCTTACGTCCTTGTAAAAATTACCTTAATAGCTATGTGGAGAGATTTCTCCTTGCAGCTCTCATTTGTATTTTCCTAATTCCTCATTATGATGAGCATGCGATGATGTACCCTTTGCCTGTTACATATGTCTTCTTTTACAACATGCCTGTTCAGGTCCTCTGTACTTTACATAGTTTTCCCTATTGAGTTGATGGTTTTATATCTTCTTGATATTAACCTTTAATCATATATAATATTGTAAATATTTCCCCTATTCTTTGTACTGTCTCTTCACTTCCCAAAGTCAACAGTCATTCATTTGACCAAGATGGTGTTCAATGGTCTGTGTTTTCACTTCCTACTGCAAGAAAAAATAATGTTCAAATTTCTTCCATTCTTCATTCTTTTGGAAATGCAATACTTAATTGGGAAGATTCCTTCATTAAAATAATCTCATGGGGCTAAAATTGGGATGTAAAGTGAGTACGTGTTTTAAAAATAAATTAAAATTAACAAATTCAAAATGAAACAAAATAAAATAATCTCATATATAGCAGGGAATTAAAAATACAGTTAAAGTGTCACCTTCAAGAACTTATAATAAAAAAACATGTTAAGAAAACTTGAGAAGCACCTGAGCTCTCAACTTATTAATTTTTCAAAAGGCCCCAATGTACATACAACAAGAGCAAGGTAGTAAGATTATGAAAATGCCACTATAATTTCAATTCTGTTAACTTCAAAGTGATTAGAACACTTTAAACATTCAATGAATGCTCATTCATGAATATAGGCACCACTCTATAGCAAAAAATCAAAACAAAACAAAAAATATCTTCAAGGAAAAAACAGCTTGGGAGATGACAGGACATTGTATATGGGAAAGGAAATAATAGTTCTCAAATTTCAAACAATAACAACAACAAAAATCTCATTACATCAACAATGATTATCCCAGAAGGGGTATGAACCATTCTATCCAGCATCCCTGTCCAGGATGAGAGAACTTCCATCTGACCCCTGCCCCCCCATCTCCTATCATGTTGCAGACCTGCTCTAGTAACTTCTGTTCAAATGCAGAGGAACTCAGAAAACTGCAGACAAGTATAAGAATATCAGCAAAGCCAATGTGCGGTAGACACTGACGGAAAATACATGTCCCCAGGACACTACTAGAGTAGCACTAGTGGAACTAGATTCTAACCAGGAGATGTGGGCTGCAGTATCATACCAGTTAACACAATGCTAACATCATGAGCTCCAGAAACAATCAAGATGATACTATAAAAAGAAACAATGGAATCAAATCTGGCAAAATAAGCTGCTAATCTATACAGAGGAAAAAATAATAAATAAAAAGATCCATCTATGTGGCGAAGGGCCATCAGTGGGTGGAGCATTTACGGTGACTGTACCTGTACAACAGCAATACTGGGACCACTTTCTATCTAGACTTGTGAATCTCTGTAATTCCAAGATCAGAAGTGCTCACTAACCAGAGTAAACACCTGCGCCTGACATACTCTTTCATAGATTGATGTGTCTCAGTACAGGACAGACAAAAGATACTGTTGGCTCCTCTGATGATTCATTACTCAGGGCATCTAGAAAGGAAAAGCGAAACAAATCTGTGGATGTGGCTGCTTGAACTAGAACTGCTTTTGCTTCACAGCCACAAAGAACTCTTTTCTCTTTCATCCAAAACCACAAGGAGCTCCCCAGGCATTGTTCTTTCAGAGACCTGAAATGCACTGCCTCTACACAAAGCCTGATATTCCTACTGATGTGGATTTTGAGAGCATTACAGACCAATCCCAATGACTACCCTGTATTTTGTCAAATTCACACCACATTTGAAAGGCAAAGTCAACAATCTGATATGTAACTAGTGCTGGCAAAGACAGGACACACAGGGCACTCCTCAGAAAAAGAAGGCTTATCCGCCATTGGAGATGCAAATTAGTGAGCCTTCTAATTATCTGGTACCCTAAAAATAGCATAAATCAGACGTAATAGATATCCTTTGACAATAATAAAAATATCACAGCTCATTAACTAATGTAACAAGGCCATCGTCACCTCATTCAATCTATTTTCAAACAAAACAAAAAGTGAACTTCCAAAGTTCTATTCATGTCTACCTCTGGATGAAGACTTCTTGAAGGCAGGGATTTATAGTTCAGGCATCTTTCAGCCTTCCCACCTTACCATGTCCCTAATAATATTACATCTATGTGAAAGAGGGAAAGGGAAGTATATGGGTAAAAGGAAATCAAGTGTAGAGGCAAAGAGAACACAAGCGGAAGATAAAACCTGGCAGGGCAAAGCCTGCACCTGCCACACACCCCACTACAGTGTCTACATAGTTACTCAGCGAACGTTTGAAGAGCTGCAACCTCCAGGAATGCTGGAGTCAGTGACAGATCGCAGTACAGACTCCTTTGATTTTTTTAGTTGGTCCACAATGTCACTTTTGATCATTTTTTTCAATTCACTATCCTTTCATCAGCCATAGTAAAGTCAGCTTACTCTGGTTCTCTTATTTTGGCACCAACTTGTGTGTGTGTGTGTGTGTGTGTGTGTGTATGTATGTATGTGTGTGTGCGTGCGTGCGCACGCGCGCGCATTTTCTTGAGCTCACTGAAAAAATATTCCCTTGTTTCTTCCTCCAAGTAGGATTCTTATCCCCCTCTGAGTCTTTTTGAGTCTAGGCAGGTTTCAGCAATATCACCAGTCCAATAAGGGCCCTTGGATAAAAGAGCTGTCTGCCTAAGCTCCTCAATTTATCAGAGCTTTCAGACATGAAAGAGTAAACCGATTCCTAGTCAGCAATGTTGCACTGCAGAAAAAAAGCAAATACAACCATCAAATGGATTACATACAAGCCCTGAATGCGAAATTAAGGGATATGGGGAAACAGGGTACTTAATCAATTAGGATGAGCCCAGTGTTCTCTTTACAGCCAGAAACTAGCCAATTAAACAAACAGCAAACAACACACAGGCATTCAATCCCTGGTATTTTTATAGCAAATGATATTGTCATTCATTCTAACATCCCTGTTTAAAGTCTCTGACTTCATTCTTCAAATATATTGAATTAGTATCATTAATTTTCTTAACTGTGTCAACCCATCAAGGTCATTTTCTGTCACTAAATTAGAATGTAGTATCTTTGTACCCCCACTAACATCTTGTACTTCTGCCAGTTACAATATTCTAAAGGGAGGTAGCATTCTGGGTGTGGTCTATTAATATATATAAACTATTCAGCACTGTCAGGCATAATGGAACGATATAAACAGAATCCATTTCCATTTTAATGCAAAGACAACATATCTGATGTCTTTATTTTAATGTCCTACATCTCTCACTGTGCAATCCAAATTGCTGTTCAATCAAGAATAGCGTGGCTACTGCCATTACTTCTCCTAATGAATCAATATCTTTCCAGAGACATTCATGAGAAAGCAAAGTCTTAAGCACAGTTCTTACCAGTAATGATTGCAGAAACTAGCGTTTGAGAATGCATTTTTGAAGATTCTTCATTTGTTTTATAGGTGTACCTAGTTAAAGTGTGTGTGTGTGTGTGTGTGTGTGTGTGTGTGTGTGTGTGTATTATCACATTATTACAGTTTATTACAATTTTTTCCTAGAATGGATGATTTCAGTTTAAACATCAGGCATTTTTAGCCCAGTAATATTTAAGTTCATGAATGCAAATAGTTATAGAAGAGAAGGAGGTGGAGTAGGGGTGAGAAGTAAAAAGAGAGGTGAGGATAAAAAGCCTGAGGGAGGGAGAGAGAGACAGAGAGAAAGAGAGAGAAAGAAAGAGAGAGAATAAACTAGAGGGGAAAAAAAGCTTCTACAAATCCTTAACTCTTCCTGAACAGTGTTCATTCACCCTGCAGAATTTGGCTTCTATTACAACATTTCTCATTTGTATCTTTATAGAACTTGAAGACAACGTCTGGCTAATTTAAACCTTTTTCACCTTAGGAAAATTATGATGCACATATTTCTAATGGCAACTATTCACTACTTGAAGGAAGATACTTTCTTTGGGGAAATTAATGATTGTGTTGATGATGTTCCACATTTGCTGCTACAATATTCCTGACTAATGCCACTTAAGGAAGGAAGGGATTGCTTGGGCTCACAGTCTGAGGGAGCAGTCTATCACATGGGGAAGCCATGGTAACAGGAACATGAAGCTGCCAGTCACAGTGCATGAGCAGTCATGAGGCAGAGGAAGATGGATGAAGGCTCATGCTCAGTGGTTTTCTCATTTTAACAGAGTACAAGACCCAGCTCATGGAACGGTATCACCACACTGACGGCTGGTCTACCAACTTGCATTGACCTAATCCAGAGACTTTCTGGCAGAAACGCTTAAATATTTGTCTTCAAGGTGATTCTAGATCTTTTTAATTTGGCCATCAACACCAATCGTCATAAGCTCATTCATCATGAGCTTGATGCCTAGACACAGTTTTGAGTGTAGAACTACTACCCTATGTTTCCATAAGCTTACGGCCAACTCCTAAGGGAAAATGCACTTAATTTAACTTCATAAGTCCCCATTATCTTTAACAGTTCCAATGCCATTTAAAAGTGTCTACACAGAGTCTTTCCTGAGACTTAGGTTATCTCTGAGCTGTAGGCCCCACACAACTAGAAACATGTTACATAGATCTGACAAACAAAGGCACAGGATGAGCATGAGACCATTTCAAAAGGGAAGAATGACGGCACAGCAAGCGAGGACTGCATGAAGGCAACACAGAGACCTAGCAAGGTAAACATGAAATCCTGTAGCACTGGTTTCTCTAGAACAGAAGACCCGGGAGATTAGCTTTATCCCATTCATCCATTCATTCCAGGAAAATTAACTGAGGCCTAGTCACTTTGAAGATGAAGGAGCCACTATCCCTGTTTTCAAAGGGTTTGTCATCATGAAGATCAATGATCTGCTTATGTACATGGCCGCCATCCCTTCACTCTTTGGGGGCCTTGAAAGCGTAGGACCCTAAGCTTAGAACAATATCTGCTGCTGAAAGCCCTCTCATCTTTCTCTTGTCGGGAGAAACTTTCAGAGTCTATTGTATGATCGGTTAGTCAAGAATAAGGGCAGGACTACAGTAAAGAGCAGACAGCTTCTGTGTGGAATCTGGACCCTTAGCTACAATGGCTTGAGCAGCATGGGCCTGAACAACTAAGGACCAGAGCTGGAGGGACCAGTGAGCAGCTTGCACTTTCAACAGAATGCTTTGCGTGTGGCTCCTCTGAGCTTCCTCACAGCAAGTCAGGCCTCTGGGTACTCAGACTTCTTACACACTGCCTCGGAGCTTCCTGACATCAAAGTGGAAGCTGCTGGGCTTTTTAGAGGGAAGGCCCAGCAGTGCCCCTGACATCCCTTCAGCTGCACTCTATTTGTCAAAGTCATAGGCAAGTGTGCAGTGGGGGGAAGGAGAAGCTGTGCCTCAGAGAAAGGCAGCTTCTTTATTCACTCCAGTCACCTAAGTCAGTCCCAGATAATTGTGTCACAAGGCAAAATTAAAAGGTACCAGGCAAGGAAATAATGGCAGCACCAAAACCAAAACTTAACAATGGAACTCAGGGGTTCTCAACCTTCCCAGTGCTATGACCCTTTAATGCATTTTCTTATGTGTGGAGATCCCGAATCATAAAATTAATTCATTGCTACTACATAACTGTAAATTTGCTACTATTACTAATCATGATATAAATATCTGATAGGCATGATATCTGATATGCAACCATTAAAGGGATTGTGACCCATAGGTTGAGAGCCCCTGAAACTAATGTGATTCTGAGGTCTTGTTCATCATAGATATATTATCATAGATGGGTACCCAGGAGATAATTATTGCCAACTTAAGCAAACCCCCAAAATCTTGTTTTTCTCAAATGTATATTAATTTTTTTGAAACAGCAAGGTTCTCCTGCCTGAATAACACAGGCAAATGGCTGAGAAAATGAGAAAAAGGATAAAAGAGAAATAGCAGTACTCTGAAGAGACTTCATAATTCAGCCAGCTGTGTGTCCTGATCCTTGCTGGACACCAGCTTGACATGAAAAAAAAAAATGGGTCTGCATATAATAACTTAGGTTGTCAGGAATTCCGGGTCTCCACCTTCCTGTAGGTCAAAATGACGAGAAAAAGACATTTGATAAGTTTCTAGGACTGTCCTTGCTTTCTGCCGATTTGAGCTACAACTGTGAAACACTTCTAGGCCTTCTTTCCAGCTGCAGGATAAGTGGGGTGCATCGGTTATACACTTTTGGAGAGAGTTGAGAAATTAAAAGGTGGGAAGGTTAAATCACAATCATGAGCCTTATATTGTGATCCCTGATACTCCTGCAAAAATACACGGTGGAGCAAGCGCCAGTCCTGTTCCTTCTCACCACTACCCAAACCGTGGCCACGCCAGAATGATGCTATTGAAAGACAATAGGGTCTGGAATTTGCTCACCAAGATTTGGTAGCACAAAGCGAACCTTGAGGATGCTAAGTGCATTGAGCTGTTATCTCTTTGATGCCGGAAGCAGAAAGACTAGCTAATGTCACCCATCCATTAAGTGGCTTGTTTCAGATCACTCAGAATTAACTGCCTTGTTCTAGCTTTTCATGTGGATTCCGAAACCTCTACTATGTCATTATCTTCACTCCACTATATTCTGTGCACCTGAAGACATTTCTATCCGAAAAAGTCAGTGCCAAGCAGGCTTGCAGTGGGAAGCAATTCAGAAAACACTTGCTATAAAGATGAATTCTTTCTCTCTTCCCTCTACTATCTAGTCTTTGCATTATTTCCATTAGTTTCAGATGTTTTATCTGGATCCTGGGGGCAGAGGGGCTGCACAAAACGATGTACCAACCAAGGACAATGCTTGGAGTAAACCTAGACCACCTGTTCAGACCTAGCCAATGGATAGCTCATTCTCCACAGTTGTGGGGTGAGCAGGGACTGCCTCTGACATGAACTCTGGTGCCCTTAAACTGATCACTTCCCATTGGTGGGGAGGCCTGGTGGCACACAGAGTAAGGAGAAGCAGGCTATCTGGATAAGACCTGATAGGCTGTAGTCATATGGTGGGGGAGGAGGTCCCCTTCTGCCAGAGGTCTAGGGGACAGGAGTATGGCAAAAGGGGGAGGGAGAGTGGGAACCAGGACAACAAGGAAGGCAGTAAGTGGTCACAACAGATGAAAGACACGAGGCCATGTGAATAAGGAATGAAAAAGGAAATGACACAAACCCTGGTAAACAGAAGGACTCTAGGAACCGTGTGTAATTTTTCTCCTTTTTTTCCTATCTACTCTAAATTTTTCAGATAATTAAATTTAAAAAGCAAAGTATCGGTGTTACAAAAACATCTTAGGTAAAAAAAAAATTTTTAAAAGATAGCTGTGTTTGTTTAAAGTCCAGCACTGTATTCATCCAAGTGCTTGGATGTAGAAGAAACATACTTCGAATTAGATTGAGGTACAGTGCTGTGGAAGGCAGGGCAGAGGTAAGGTGATTACGAGATGGGCACACAGGTGCCCAGTGGAACAAGTCCATAGGAAGCTGAGTGAAAGTCTGGAACTGAAAACTGGAAGTTACCTGCACACACAGCGTCATAGCTGCACTGTGACCAGAGCATCTGCAGGAGCATCCAGGCCCTGTTCCTTCTCCTAGGAGGATAGGCCACATGAAGCAGAAGCCATGTCTCTTGTTTTCTTCTGGTCTCACCCTATCGCACAATGAACAAACACAACTGACGCGTATTACAATGGTATTGGGTAACTCCTTATAGAGTTGTCATAAGCAGAACTCTACAGAGTTCAAAGAACTGATATCACTTATGAATGCGAAGCCGAGTTCATCTGTGCACATGTATCAGGAAGAGAGGAATCCTTTTTAAGGAGAGGAGAACTCAGCCTTTGGGCCTATTCTGTGTGGATAACCCTGTATATACATGACTTTGAAGCCACAAATCTCCTACCTTTGCCCCCTTCAGTGTGTGCATCTTTCTGCATGGGCTTCATCTGGATTTAATAACAGATAGTTTCCTTATGCCATGCCATGCATTTTACTCATTGCTCTAAGAAATAATCAGGTAATGCATAGTTGAGTAGAAATTTATGTTCAACTTGCTGAGGAACCACTAGCTATTTTGCATTTACAAGATGGAACCTTTCTGAAAGATTTTCAGGATCATTCTTTGATAATCACATTTTTTAACATGTACCTAAACACCCTAGCAAAGCACCCATGTTAAGAATCTATGGCTTTGTACAAGTACGTCTCTGATTAGTAGCCATACCAGAGGATGGAATAGATATGAGAAAAAAAAAAGCATAGTGTTTAACCTAAGATGATAGCACTGGGAAACCTCTTACTTGGACTTTACAAGTCTAGAGTCAGTTTGGAGAAGAAGTCATATCACCACTAACCAGACACCATTAATAACCATGAGCACAAGAAGAGACAGCAGAGACAGATGACACTTTGATACTTAAAATTATTTTTAAATTAGAGGCATTTTTGAGGTATCTGTTCTGTTCCTATTTTCATAGTTACGAAGAGGGGAGTTGCTAACAAAGACTTCAACTCATTCCATAGCTGGGGGCACCCTTTGTGCTCTTCTGATTTTCAAAGTCCTCCATTGGCAGTGGTTCCCTGAGAACATGGCTGCCAACAGAGTTAATACCAATCAGCACCAGTAGACACTACAAAGCATCCTTCCAATCAGAATGCCTTTGTTTAGATCAAGCATCTTTTGGCTATTTATTAAAAAGTTAATTCAAGTAATGATTTTAAAATAATAAGGAATTATCCTTGTGTGCATAATTATATCTTCGACAATCATTAAAGAAAAAATAATTTGGGGAGTGAGAGTTGGGGGATATGGGAGAAGGTGAGAGAGCAGAGTGGGGTAGACATGTACTAAGCTTATATACCAAGTTCTTCAAATTTAAATGAAATAAAAATAGCAACATTTCTAGCTCATATGAAAATGTTGTCCAGAAGGGAGGCACAGATATATTGATAAGACCTAATATTGTTTTATGGCAATCTTTCATGTTTCATAATCAGTCTCTCTATGCTTGTTTCCTATAGATCAGCTTCACAGGGTAAAAAAAATTACAAAAATGTATATACACTATATATTGACTATTAATCATGCTACTGCCTTACTCAATCATTTATTTTAGCTACAAAACTACAGTTCCCAAAATAGAAAACTGTTGTTTAAATGTTGACACATGGACTCAAAGGAGCAAAGGAAAAGTCAAAATGCCAAAAATTGACAACAGTGGGAGAAACTCTTGAGAACTGGTTTATCATGATGTAAAAGCTTGGTGGTGTAGCTATGGAGCTACAGTCACTAAGACGAGGTGGGACTAGTGAATGACACAAGTAGAACAGAGTGTCCAGTTATGTGTCAGTATACCATGATACAGTCTTGATCCAACGAATCCCTTGAAGATTTCTCAGAGACACAGGGACCTAAGAATACACACTGCTGGGAACTACTAAGTCAGGCTTAACTTGTGACTTACAAGGTCTGCAGATGAACAAACTATTTGCTCTGAATGAACAAGCCGAAAAATATAGAATGTGACAAACTACACAATGGTGATCTAGTTTCTTCTAAAGTCACATTATGAGGAAAAAGAAAGTTTAAATGAAAGGAGATTATATTTATTTACCAAATTCCACATGAAATTCTTGTTGAATCATGGTTGAAACAAAGCAAGTAACTTGCAGACATACGTTTTAGAAAACTGGCAATATACAAACAATGATTATATACTTGACAATATTCGAGAATTGTTAGAAGCTTTTCCATAGGGTGATAACTTTCTGGCCATGTGCTATGAAGTGGAGCTTATGTTTTAGACATAGGAGTGCTTTGAAGTGGTCCCCTGGGGAGGAAGAAAGAACAGTAGCAAGAGCTGAAGTTGGACAAAGAGCTCATGAAGTTCTCTACAATATTTTTTTTCTAATTCTATACATGTCCTGGTGTCCACCGGGATGTGGTGCCCAGAAATTCCAAAGGAGGGCTAAGTAAGGGCAGCTACAGTGCCCTTCAGGAAAGCCTCTGCTTTCTAGTGCAGAAATGACTATTAGAGACATCAAAAGGGGGATGCTGATGTCTCCAGGAGGAAAGCAGTCTGTATTTTGTAGATTGAGCTTTAAATCTGTTTATATGACAATAGCCCGTCTATGTATTTCTGCTTCATTCTAAATCCAATGCTGAAGCTAGGGGAACATATATATTGATGAGACAGCATACATACCATAAACAAATCTTAATCAAGTGACTAATCGGGACATGGTATTTGTAATCTATTACAAAGAGTGTATATTCACAACATAAAAATCAGATTCCATACTTAAAATACCATGAACCAATTCCAGTATGTACACTACATATCGATAAATAAAAATAATGTGCCCCAAACACTATGCTATATTATCCTACTCATGCAAACACACATAAAATAAAAGCTATATTTTGTAGATAAGTGCACTTGTGTATATGAAAGTCCTTGACTCTGTATTCAGTGATCACAGTTTCCTTAAACTCCTTCTTCCCTTTAAGTCCAATATGGTACCTCACTGCCCCTTAGGGGAAGATGTCACACAATACTAGAGACAGAAAATATCTCCAAGTCAGGAAATATGAATGTTTAAAAGCTAAAATACACATGGGAAATGTTCAAAAATAGCTTTTGGATTACACTCTTTCTTAGAAGGGGTGGTTACTCATTCTCTGGAGATGAGAACAAGGAAAAAGAAACCTAGTCATAATCTGTGACAAGAGATGTTCACTCTGTCCTCGCCCTTCTCTTGATCTGGAGGGAAATGGAAACAAAGAAAGTGCAAAGTAGCACATGGTGAGCAAGCAGAGCTGAACGCAGCCTGCTTTCTCTCCTCCCCTCCAAACTTCGATGGTGTTCACTACCAAAGAAGCTGTTCATGCCATCAAGGCAGGAGGAATTTGACCAGGCATGGCTTGATAATCCATGTGCTACAGGCAGGATGCTTCAAGGCAGCCCCACTATGTTCCTCCACATCCTTAAAGAATTGTTCTTTATTATGATGCAGGCAGACAGAAAATCTACACAGCTGCAATGTTCCTGGATAGGCCAGCAGATGGTGGCATAAACGGTACAGCTAAAGGCCAAATGGTGTTGCCACGGCCTAGCTGGGCACCTAGGGAATGAATGGATGATGCACCCCCTAGCTAATTCTAACCTGACAGAGCCTATGAAGGCCCAGCTGTCTTTTTTACCCCTGGAAGCCACAATAATCCTTAAATCCCCAGCATTTAGATAAGGTCCAGGGATGAGAGAAGGGGGAGCTCAGGGGTTAAATTTGTGATAATTCACTAGGATGTTTCTCATGCTTTTTTTGTTGTTGTTGTTGTTTAGTGAGGTGAAGATTATGGAGAAAACACTGAAACTTTGAATATAATATTTAAGGTATTAATTTTAGATGTTCTTGCCACTAAAAATGTAAATTTTTAAAAATCTAGAATATAATTTTTCTCTACTATAGTAATCATTCTATTAGCTGTTCAATGGTTCCCCTGTCCCTTGTCTGTGCATGACACATTCCCACTGATGTTAAAAACCACAAAGCGCATGGACTTTCCATGCTCTATGAGATTCCATATGCATATGTATATGAGTCATATGGCTTAATCTATAAATTAGTCAAATTAAGAGATTCACATCAACAATCATAAGTTGAATAATTATGACAATATAGCGCGATAGCAATTCAAAATGCATGAATTGCTTATTATTAGGATTATTCATTCAATATTCTTACCATGAGGTTGACATTTCTTAGCTAAAACCAGATAAAGCAAAACTGTGGATGAAACAAGACTACTATGTGTCAAAAATTGTAATGTGAGCCAGACTGGCATGCCTTGTCAGTCCAATTTTTGAGATGGTGAGGCAGGGGGATCATTGTGAGCCCAAGGTCAGTTTGAGATACATAGTGATTTTTGAGGCCACTCTGGCCTAGAAAAAGACCTTAGCAAAAGCAGGGGCAGGGCTAGGAGGAATCTAAGACTAGATAGGTCTTGGAACTACTAGGGTAAAAACCTACTACTAGCACTAAGACTCCTAGTGACATGTTATGGTGTCCATAGAGGATCAGCCAACTTGTCAGAGAATCTGCTTCTTGCTTCAGAGAGGAATTAACACAGAGATACCCACGAATGGATGATGTGTGGGTAGAGTGAGAGATTCTGGAGAGCTCCGTCCTACATGGGCTGTTTTCATCAAAGTCCTCTCCTCAAGGCTCAGTGGTCTATGCAGAAGAAGAGGCAGGAGGATTGTAAGAGCTAGACTTTGTGGACAACTCCAAGGAAATAATCTCTCCAAGATTCAACAGGACTGATGCACACCCAATTCACAGAGACCATGACAGCACTCATAAACACGTAAGACCTGCACAGGTTCAAACCAGAGGAGATCCCAGCACTGAAAAGAGGGAGTAATGACTTTGGAGTAAGAAGCTATTTGGAGTGGATACCTGCAGGGAATGGGGAAAATCAGTTATCTCAAATGTATTGTCTCCAGGTATATCAACCACACTCCAGGGTGCTCCTCATCCCTGGGAGTAATTGGCTAGCACAAAGAGATACTACATTGTTTTGTTTTGTTTTATTTTGTGTGTGAGCTTTTTGTTTTGGGTATTTTTTGTCTCATTGTTTATTCTAACTTTTGTGTTTGGGTTCTGGAGGTTTTGCTGTTTTTGTTTGTTTGTTTTACTTTTTGAGAGACAAGAAAGAACAAGAAATTAGGTAGGGGGAAGATGGATAGGATCTAAGAGGATTTGAAGGAAGGGGAAAAATGGCCAAAGGGAAATCACTCAATGGTAAAGTGCTTTCTGATAAAGCACAAGGTTCTGAGTTTGAGTCTTTAGAACCCATGGAAAGCCAGGTGTGGTAGCACACACCTGTAGTCCCAGCACCCTACATAGAGATAGGAGGAACAAGCTGAGGACTCCCTGGGAACTGATGAGCTAGCTAGAGTAGTTTATGCATCAACAATCAGCAAGGAGACTCTTTCTCAAAGTGAAAAGTGGGAGCCAAACCCCAAGTTTGTCCTCTGACTACTGTGTGCATGCCACACTCACACTCACTAGCATACCCAATAACACATGTGTGTACACATCATGCACACAAGTAAATATGCATTGCACACATACACAAAGATTTTAAAGCATATTTAGTCACATCGAATATATACAATGAAACTAGAAACAAGTGAAAATAGCACACACCTATGTGCACAGGTGTGTACATGTACATGAATACAAATGAAGTGAAGAGAAACCAGCCAATTTTTTAGAAGAAGTGACAGGATTTGAAGAAAGTGGATGATCCCCTTTTTCTCCTTTGAGAGTTCTGTAGACCATTTTTACGTTTCACATAGAACACTGTAAACAACCTTCAGTGTGAAGGCTTTTCTTTGTCTCTGAAGACAAAGGTGAGAAGAGAAGGGGCTGCTGTTGTTACCATGGACAGTTCCCTTTGGGCACTGCACCTCTGTCATATACATGGTGTCAAATGGAGAGTTATTCTTGTCAGAAAGAAAAGATAAGGGGAAGGTGAGATGCCTCAACAGGTAAAGATGATTGCTTCTAAGCTTGGGGACCTGGGGTAAATCCCTGAAATCCACAAGGCTGAGGAGGAACCTGACTCCCAACAGTTGTCCTCTGATCTCTGCAAGCACAAGGCCACACACAAACACACACACACACACACACACACACACACACAAAATAAATACATGAATGAATACATACATATTAGATTTAAAAAAAAAGGCAGCTACCCTAGAAGGCAGAATTTCCTGAATTAGAGAGCAACTGATGCCTCCCCCATGCAGGTAGCTGTATCTCATCCTTCACACATCCCATCTATGTCATTGCTATCTACTTGTACTGACAACTATATGTCTACGAAGCTATAGAGCTGCCATCCTGTTTACCCAAAGTTCATTACTTACACACAGCAATGTTTTCAAAAGCCCTCATTTCAAATAAATAATATGTACATATATTGTTTTTATTAAAATATTGCTGGTACATATCTATTGTACATGGGGACTGGTTTCATAAATGTGATTTCTTGTAATGGTATCACTAAGCATCCTTTATGTATAATATACTGGCGCTGGGAAGGGAGCATATAAAGATGAATGAGAGATTCCTGCTGTGGAGAATTTATAGTCCTAGAGGAGGGACAGATAAGAAAGCAAGTGATTATTATGCTAGGCAAAAGAAAACAAGTACCATTGGAAATTATAGGAAGATGGCTGAACAGAATATGAAAGAAAGACCTAGTTAATTCTAGGTGGGTGTCTGTGCAGGCTTTCTGTGGATGGTAAGGGGTAATTAGGAAGAGAAATATCCAGGGCTCTGTTGTCATGGCCAGCGAAACAAAGGTGTGTGAAAGGAAGGTGAGTGTCCTTCTACAACTGAGTCAGATCTCCAGGCAAATGAGTTCTTTGGGCCCAAGGGGTGAACTAATGGCTCTATGTACCAGTAATAACTGATAGCATGTAGTCAGAAGCCAAATAATAGGCCCCTTTCGAAATGGCTAGAAATGGGAAGTAAATGACACATGTATGTTGCAAATGCGGTTTCCTGAAAAGCCTCACTTTGCTCATCTACGAATCAAGAACAGCAGAGGAGGCTCTGAAGACAAAGGGTTGTGAACTAGACCCGGGCTTCCACCTGAAAAAGGCTTAGAAACATGACCTGCAGCAGGACCACATCTTGCAGGAAGCACAGGTTTTCCCTCTTTGTTTAAAAGTCATCAAATTGGGCTCCAGCTGAATATAAATCAAAAATCCAGAGTCAGCAGCTGCAATGATTTTGGAACTGGTCATCTGATGTCTTTTTCTGTTGGAGTTCCTAACAGCCTGTGGATAAGGAGCGCCCTCTGTTGGAAAGGAGGCCTCTTGACTTCCCTTTACTGTCAGGAAAACCTTCCTTGGGCATCTGCATTTGCACAATGGTTCTCTCGAATTTTAGACATTAGTATCCTATGCCTTTCTTAGAAACTGACGTATATGTTCACTGACAAGGTCCATAGAACCTGTGGAAGGCTACTAGGAAGAATATGACTGCAAGGATGACTGAAAGGAAGAGTGAAGTAGTCTACACCACAAAATACTCTTCTTGAACTATAAGATCCTATGCAAAATAACATTTCAGAAAGTGTATCTACTGCTTGCTCATTCCACACACTCATTCAGTATCTCTCTGCATGCCTGGTGTGTCCTGCCAACACAGCTCACATGAGGGTAAAGGATGAAGCAGGTGACCTTGATGATAGAGTGGGGATATACATAAGGTAAGCACTCCTAATTAAATATGAGGTTAGAGGCATACACAGGTGGAAATGTTTGCTTTGTATCCTAAGGAAGAGATGAGAGTCTACTATTTAGAATACAGCTTCCTAGAAATAAGGAAGAGGAATCTAAAGGCAAAGGAAAGATACTGAGATGCTGTGGGACCATGAAGCCACACACATGACAGAAGAGCAAGAAGCTATACAAAGGAGATGATGACAGGCTGGAGGTCAGCATGGGCCACTATTCTCACCCAATAGGGGCAAACCATGACTGCTTTTCTAAAAGACACTTAGCACTCGCGTGTCTACAATGTCCTCCCTTGCACACTTGGCCTCTTGATTAAGACAAATCCCTCTTCCACCTACGTAACTAAAATCCCCTTCGATTGGAACAAACATGGAACTGGAAACTGACTAGCTATTAAGAGTTTGAGGCCTAGAGAAATGGTTCACTAGCTAAGAACACATACTCTTACAGAGGACTTGAATTTGGTTCCTAGCACAAGTATTCTTTCTGGGTGGCTCACAGCCACCTGTAATTCCAGGTATAGGGGATCTGACTATTTCTTCATGCCTCCACATTCACCTGTACTCACATGCACACACACACACACACACACACACACACACACACATACACTCACACTCACACTCAAAACTAATAAACTCATTAAAATAGGATGTCCTGACTAAAGAGAATTGGAGAACAGGTCTGGAGTTGAGCTAGAGTCTCTAGAGTTATGTGCTTCCCTTTTCCAGCATCTGTACATTATAACAAACACCCAAGTCTCTGACCCCAAAGAGGACACTTCATTAGGCCCCTATGGCTCTTATAAATGCCACAAAACTTCTAAGGGATAGTGAAAAGGGTCATTATCTAATCCCCAAGGTTCTTGCCTCAGGCTCCTCCACATGGCTACCCTGAGAACCTCCACTCTGCTCCTCCTGAGTCAAGAGACCATTCATCCCAGCTCTCCCTACAGACTCTGTGAGCCAATTGTAAAGTATGATAGTGAATCTACCAATCAGACTTCTTTGAAATACTGGGGAACAAAATGAGCCATGCTAATTACAGCTGAGCAAGTCATAGAAGGAGGTGGGACTTGCCAAATAGAGAAATCACAGCTCCTTAGAGAAAGCAATTCAATTTGCAAGCCCTAATTGTACGCTGAAATTAAAAATAATGGAAGGCACAAAGCAACTGCATACAAAAGTCCAGTTAACATCAATGAAAGGGGAAAGCATCCCTCAGTACCCAAACACTCCTCTCAACCTGTTTTCTCTTATGAATCTGACAATTACTTCTATATTTCCCACAATTTAATAGTTCAGAGGTTAAAAGGAATGATGCAATTAAACTTGGGAGTGAAACATAGTCACATCTCTTCCCTTTGTATTACATGCCTTGTGTAAGACAATATAAAATAGGGCATGTGGAAAGGAGGGGGGGGGTGTGACAGTTACCAAGGAGAAGCAGTCAATGGCCACAAAAGCCAAAACCGTAAGGGCAGGTGAAGGGTAGTCTTGGCAAGAATACAAATACAAGCCCAACAGCATAAGGACAAAGGAACTGCCTTGGGAGTAGAACAGAACCAAAGACATTTACCAGCTTCAATTCTTCCCTTGCTCAGTGACCTTGGGGAAATTATTTAATCAGGGAAAGTTCAATGTCCTCATTTGTATAGCCCTGTCAGCATTGAAAGACTGAGTCAGATGCAACAAGTATGTGGGCATGTAAGAACATATGACCCACAGCAAGCATTCATTTACTTAAAGCTTGGAACGGCAATGCCTGACATGCATCAAAACAAGCTATGCTTATTTCTTAAGTAAAATCAAAAGAATAAATGTACGTTTTGGTGTTTGAAGAAGGAGGGAAATTATAAATACTATTAAAAGATGAAAAACTGACATGGACCCTAGATGTTAGCTTACCTTACATTTGCTTACCTTCATAACAAGTATAAGAAATACTACTAATTTAAGTCTATCAATAGTCACTGATTGGATATGTGAATTAAAACATATTACTTTCATTTTTTATAATGGGAAAGATCTTTAAAACATTTAAGTTTTTTTGTTTGTTTTTCAAGACAGGGTTTCTCTGTGTAGCCTTGGCTGTCCTGGACTCACTTTGTAGACCAGGCTGGCCTCGAACTCACAGCGATCTGCCTGCCTCTGCCTCCCGAGTGCTGGGATTAAAGGCATGCGCCACCACGCCCGGCTCAACATTTAAGTTTTAAAACAAGAAAGTTAATGTTTTATACACGAAGAACATAGGACTAGAGAAATCACAATAATTTTAACCAAAGTCTTACTGTGAAATAAAGAGATGAATACACTGGTTAAGTTCATGCATTCTACTTATGAACTAAAGTTTGCCGCTTTTCAAAGTTTATATACAGAAGGACTAACCTGAAAAGATATTGCATTTGGGATAGGGACTTCAGGGGGTAATAAAGGTTTAAATGAGGGCCTAATGGTAGGGGTGTGATAAACTTGATTCATTATTCTTACAAGGATAAGAGCCAGCAGGAATGTAGACACAGAGAGCAAGACCATGTAAGGACACAGCACAAAGGAAGCAGGCTGCAAGACAGGAGGGAAATCTCAGGAGAAACCCTGACTAGAAAACATTGGTCTTGGACTCACAACTTCCAGATAGGTGAGGGGGAAAATTCTTTGCCTTGAGTCACTCATAATGTTAATTAACCTTCTGATTCTATAATAAAGTAATATCATCAGCCTATGAATACAAAAGGTTTTGACTCTAGTTTTGGAGGCTTCAGGTTTAGTCTTCCAACACCACCATGTTGGGTCTGTGATAAGATAAAACACCATGGTGGGACACACAAGGCAAAGCAGAGGTGCTCACTTCCATGCAGGTAGAAGCAAGCAGAGACAGTTCACATTTATAACAAAGCTTCCCCATCCCCTACAAGCTGGTGAAGCTAGCAATCTACACCTTGATCAATCCCTTGAGGATGTTTGGTAGCTCATGATCCCATCATTGTCAAACTGGAGACCCAGACTTCAGCATATACTGGGATGGTATTTAAAGACTCAATCCATACCTCACATACTGTAGTATTTTTGTGATGCTGTTATCAGACAAATATATTATAATTTCTGACAGACAAAATTCTAAATCTCATCTCTGTCACTTGCTAGTAAAGGAATTTACTCTGAGACAGTAAAGTATTTGAGCCTCTATGTCTTGGTCCATAAATAGAAATTATGGCCCTGACTACCACACTATTATTTTACTATTATTTTATAAACTTCATTGTTCTCATTCAAGTTAGGATAATAATCTATTTCTCATTGAATTATTGTGGGTTTCACCACTGTGTATATAGATCCACAACAAACAGTGAGATGCAATAGGCAGGCATTAATGATTCTTACGGTTGTTGGTGTCATACATACATTGGAGATTTAAAAACAGACATGGAGAAATGACAGCCCTGCTAGGGCCTCACAGCTAATATGTGGTAAATTCAGATGTGGTAGGAACTTATAAGTACTACTCATTACCAATGCTTTTTCATAGTGATTGAACTTGTTATAATGAATCAAAATCAACATGCTCAGGAAAAAATTATCCTACATTATCCAGACTTCCCCTTTTGCTATAAAAATATCAATAAAGTACAAAGAGACGAATTGGATTGAATATCCAGAGAAGTGTACATCTTGCATATGCCATTTGAGTCGTATTTACCTATTTGCCTAAAATAAAGACATGGTGGCTGAGGGAGCTTCAGCGTAAATATTCACATAAGAGGCCATTCTAACAATAAAAATTACATGCTAAGGATTCTAGAATATAAGGGTAAATGGTCCTTAACGAATTTTGAGATGCTACATCTCCATATAAACATATTTTTGAATTTGCCTTTTGTATAAAAAAAAGTACCAAGATACTGCTATTTATGGTTTCTACTACTATTGGCTAAATACTACCCTCAATGATATAGTAGATTTTTTATGTTAAATATGGGGTAAGCCTTTAAAGTGACCTTCTCTGTCTTCACAATTCCACTATCCCAAGGAAAACTCTAATGACCAGTCCTCCAGAATGCATGCTTCTTGGAAGCACATTCTGAACTCTTATTTGGAAAGTTCACCTGACATAAGAGCAGCTTGCCTTACTGTGTCAGAAAGTGAGTAATACTCTGGGTGAATTTAGCTGCACAGGAGTTTCCTGAACACCTGTGTTGAAAGTAGCAGAGAAGAGTCAAGGACAAAAATCCAGATCCTAAGCTTAGGGTCCTGAACTCTGAGTGCAGTCAATGATTGACGCCGAATCATATTCACTGATTCAATGAGCAAAGTGTCTTTTAGTATCTTCTAAACATCTGAAATGTCAGCAGGGACATGACACCTGAGCTTGCACTGTAGTTGAGAGAGATACAAGCACTAAAGAAGTGCACAAAGGAAATACATCCCTGTATTTAGGGTTCTACAGATAAATAGCCTTAAAAGAGAGCCGGGAATTTTCTGTGTGAAAAGGTGATATTTAAACTGAAGTCTCTGTGACAGGAATAACTCAGTCAAATATTAGCCCCAGAAGGTTCTCTGGCTGCTTCTAGGGTCAGAACGAAAGCTCATGAGCACAGACTATCTGGTGTGAGGGTGGGAACACAAAGAGGGGAAGTCATATGGAAAAATGTCAGCTCTGTCCCATCCCATAGACCAGGGTAGTAAATTTGGATTTTTTATCCTAAGTGCAGTTGAAACAGGAAACTACTGGGAGATTCTAAAGCACAGACATAAGAGGATCGGATTTATGTTTTCAAAGGGTGACTCTGACTGATGGGGACTGAAAATTTTGTTGTAAAGAAAGCACTGTGGAGCCCAGGGCTGTAATCATATGAAAAACAAAGATGGAGGCATGGTACCAGATATTGAGGTTGAAGAGCAAATGGCACATTGGGAGCTTAGATAGAACTAGAGCCACATCGCTCACTAATGGGGTGCTTTTACACCAGAGAAAGGATTCGTGTTCTGCACAGAAGGTTCCCTTTAAATTTACTTTGTTGCTCACAAACTCACAAGTATGAAAAATCTCGATCTCATACATCCCTTGATCCTGGATTGGCCATATAATAATCAGTGCACAAAATAACCATTGCTTTATAAACAGACAAAGTTTTGTGCCTGTGACATATTTTCACACTTTTAACTTTTTCTAGTGTTTCACCTTAAACAACCCCGGCACCATATGGGAACATAGTACCTGGAGCACAGAGTCTAATCTGAGCATCTCTTAGACAAAGCCTTTGTTCCACAATCAAAATGTTAATTCTGAATAAATTAGAAAACCTCACAGGATGGTATAATGCAGAGCGCCAATTTACCTCTAAACACATGTTCCTGCCTTGCGTCTATTTTTATGTCTTAAATACCTATTTTGTGAAAGCAGGAAAATGACCTCATTGTTATGGAGCCTGTCTCTTGCTGCTCAGGGGTGAGTAAAGTCTGCAGCTTGTCAGAGTTTATAGAAAATAGCATTTCCCCCTGTTCCTCCGCACTCTCATTCCTGCCCGCTTCCTCAGCAATGAACAACTGGGCATAGAATTCTATGGACTCCAGACAGTCCAGAAAGCACTGAAATGAACTACTGATAGGATTTCACTATGAAAATGGAGAACCTGTGCATTATCAAGAAGAAATAGGGGAGAAATAAAGGAATAGAGAAAGTTCTTTGAGTAGCCAACATATGTGTGCACCCAGGATCTTGTCTCACACGTGTTCTGTTTCCCTTTCCATCGTCCCCACAAGTCTCTCTAATATGTACAGGGAAGAAAACTGAGACTCTGATATCAGTTTGCCTGCAGTAGCCTACAGGAAGTGAGGGTTCACAACTCAAACTGAGATTCAAACAACTTTAAAATCTATACACTTTTCTTACATCAGGCTGTGGCTCTACTAGGTTGCAGTGATCCATCACTAGAGACTAAAGGCTTAATCACGTGCACATTCAGAGACCTTCATAAATAAAGCAAATTCCAAGACTTGTACCTTCATGGGTCTTGGAGAGATTAATAAATGTGAAGGCACTAGATACTCTAAATCTCATCATATGTCAATTCAAATTTGTAAGAAAGAAAGAAAGAAAGAAAGAAAGAAAGAAAGAAAGAAAGAAAGAAAGAAAGAAAGAAAGAAAGAAAGAACAAGCATATTATAGTCCATATAACAATATTTGAATGTGTTTTCCTTGTAAGAAATCTGACCCTTAAGAACAACTACTTCCTTGAGTATTTATTTCATAATATAGGCCTTAATAACGAAAATTTTGATAATGAATATAGCTCACAATACCTGCCAACTTTTATTAATCACTACGGTGACAACAGCATTTTACGATGAATAGATAGCCTTTGCCAGGTCATACTTAAGTATTAATTCATCCATTGTAAAAAAAAAAAAAAAAAAAAATACGTAGGCCACAGACATTTATCGTGGTCTCCATTTTACAAGTGAGGAAACAGAAGTCTAGACTAGAAGTAATTAATCAAGCTGAGATGTCAGGATGAGAATCCAAGTATCCCTGCTTCCCAGTTCCTACTGAATCACTATGCAGGACTACAGTCCATGCATCCCTATTCTAATTCCATTATTCTTCTGGAAAACATGGTTGTTTGATCATGCCTGTCTCTGTTGACTATTAAAATCCTTTTTCTGGGTTCTGAAAGTGGAGTGGAATTACTGGAGATGAATACCTGAAGGGCCTTTGTTGACTTTTCACAGCAGCTTAAGCCCTTCCTAATCAGACTTTGCATCAGGTCCTGGTGACTCTGGACAGGCTAATGATTTTCTCCTGGTAAGAGCTTCTCTCTCCTGCTCTGCTCCTGCTGCCCATGTGTGATAATCTGGGATTAGAACAGCAACATTACAAATGCATTTGCAGCTGAGCAGTTCTGATATCCCTGAAGGAGAGAGTAAGAAAGAGGCAGTCATTGTGGGGAACAGTCAACTGACTAATGGAGACACTGATGCTAAGACCCACTGCTTACCTTTTAGGTTCACAGTCGAGCACTGAACGTGCAGCTGCTCATAGGAAAGTATTCTGCTTTTCTTTGGGCACCTTATGGTTTTTCCTGGACCCCTGTGCTAATATGCCGTGTGTCCATGGAGCCACATCAGTCACAATTAAGCTCAAGAGAAGATTCTCTACTGTGACAGGACCAATGATTCTTAAAGTTCATGGTTCCTGTTTTCACTACTTAAGTGGTCTGTGTGGATCCTAGACTAAATCTCGTTTCTTTGTTTGCCTGTGATGGTGTTACCATACCAAACTCAATTTTGAATGAGGGGACTCGGTGAAGTAGGTTCCCTATGTGTGAGCATCATCAATCCATTAAGAGCCTAAGACAAAACAGACAAACAAAAAAAGGAAGAAAAGAGGATTTGAGCCTTTTCTGTCCGCCTTGCTATTTCAGCTGAGACATCTTTTATGTCCCACTCTAGGACTGAATTGCACTACATACATCCCTGGTTTTCCATCTTCCAGAAGGAAAAAGATGGGCCACCTTGGTTGCGAAACCATGACTCAGCTCCTTTATAATAACTGTCTTTGAAAGATAGAACAGATTAATACACATGTGCATGTGCGTGAGCGTGCGCGCGCGCGCGCACACACACACACACACACATTCACATACACATATATTTCTATTTCAGGGTACACATACACCACATAGAATAAACAAATGTAATAAAATTAAAATTTAAAATATGAACAAAGTACAATGACTATGTAAGTACGAACAAGAAAAGTAATGATTTTAAAACAATATTTAGGAAATGTCTACCACACACAAGTCTCAGCAAAGGTGCTTTTCCACATAGTTTCGAATGTGATGTTCCTAATAAGAAGGCTACTAATTCCCATGAAGTTATGGACACAATTCTAAAATATAATGTGGAAAACTGCAGCTGTACAGAAGCATGTTAGCATTCCTCATCCATCTCTCACTCCACAAGAGAGATTACCCAGACAACTGCCCACAGGATTTTCTTTTGTTCTGTCTTTAATCTAGTTCAGTATTTTTCAAACTTCAGTCTGTGAAATAATTATTGTCTGGGGTTATAGACATTGACTCTTATTTACTGTGCTTCACGGTCAATTTCAGGACATTTCAAGGGTATTTCCAGAGCCTCTGGGTACAAGAAAGTAAACTGCACCCTGACCGTGACCATAAAACATGCTCTGCTGAGGGCAATGGGGCTGCATACCAGCCTGGCTCCCACCACTCAGCTGGTTCCCTTGGAAGAAGCAGGTACCTTATAGTAAGGCATTTCCCTAAGGAAGCCCCACCTTTTTGAAATTCCTACATCAGTACATCTGAACAGTTATAAGCCTTTTTATTCTGACTGTAATTCATGCCTTAGGAGCTAACTTTGGAATTTACACAGTAGGGCTTTCTCTTTCTTACTTCTATGACTTCCTCTCACTCGATGGCCCTGTTTGATCATTCCTCAAACCTCATTCTTTCTCAATTCCTTGACTACAATACAATCTCATTAAAGAATAATGAATGTAGGATGAAACATAAATAAAATGTAAAAAAAAAAAAAAAATTCAACCTACATCCAAGGATGGAGCCAATATATACATAAGGCATGTGGCATTCCATACTGTGATATTCATAAAATTATTCTAAGATTGATATTGTCATTAATGTTTTATCCTCATCCTTAGCTGATAAAAATCCATGGTGTATAATTTATATTTTTATTATGTTTTAATGGTATTACAATCATAATTTGATCTTACATTTTGTTGCAATACTAAATACCAAATGCCCCCATCATTATATATTCTTCTGTAGCCACTTTCTTAGTATTCCATCAAATAACAGTCCATCGTAATCAAAGTGGTACTCCTATGTGTTAAAATTCTCTTAGCAGTCTGGATATTCAGACTCTGTAATCATCACTTCAATGACTATTCATATAGATAAGCCTTCCCTTAATCCCAGATAATTAGCTTAGAATACAATACAAGATGTGAAGGAAATGGATCCAAAAGCATAAGCTTCTAAATATGAGAGAGATAATTTTTTTGCAGAACTTATCTTGTATGTTCTGTGTGCATTGGAGTGGAGTGATGCATGCAGTCTTGGGATACATGCTGGGTAGTTTATTTAGAGCTGCTTTGCTGCTTCTCTGACTTTTTGCTTTGAAAAGTTTTTTTTTTTCTATTTCAATCACAGTCACTCCTATATAAAAAGGTAAGGGCTCACCTGGTACTCACTGTGCAGCTGGGTTCAGCCATGTAAGATTTGCAGCTAGCTTAAGAGATCAGTGTGCATGCTAATTCCACATTGTTTACGACATATAGAGCTTTACAAATGGGACTATTGGTTGAAGCCCTGGTCGGGCTATTATATTTCTGATCCTGATCATCTATCAGCTATTTTCAATAGCAGACTCAGTAGTCCTTTAGAGTACAAAGGTTAAAGTCACACAACTATCACCTTTTCTTTGTGTGACAGCTTAAAGATCACAAAGCATAGCTAAAGATGCCCTTTAGTTTATTACCAAATCAAGTGCATTTATTGATGGTCTTTCTTATATTTTTTTCAAAAACTACACTATGTTATCTATCAGAAAGAGATGCAGAGGTGTGTGTGTGTGTGTGTGTGTGTGTGTGTGTGTGTATAAACTTATTTCTCAGAGTTGAAAAAAATGAATCAAAATGCTAGCTCCAAACATGACTCAAGATGTTGAATTTCATGACCACAGTGTCCTAAATAACAACCATATCTATTGGCTTGTAGAGCTCCCTAACACAAATCAACACTATCACAGTAGAATAGCTATTATTCAACACTCCCAAACACAGTCAAGGTAAGGAAAAGCCTTATTTGACCAGCCATACTGATCTTCGAGTCACAGAATTCCACAGCAAAATGTTGAGGTTAGGAGAACAGCAGTGACCCAGCTGATCTCCCCACACTCATCAATTCCTTCCTATGGAGAAAAAAATCTTTGTGTTCCTAGAGACAGAATACAATTTCATAGATATTTCCTCACCTGGATCAGGGAGCAAAAAGTACCATGTGGTAACATCATATGACTTCTCAGTAATTTCCTCCGGCATTGCCACTAATTTGCTGTCTGTGCTCAGAGCTGATACAAGATCTCTATGGCTGAGTCCCCTATCTGTGATGTGGGGATTAGAACTGTGCTGGATCTCCCATCTTGGGATACCAGCTTACGTGTGTCCCGTTGTGTTACTCTTTATTATGAACCCTTCCTGTCAATTATCACCTTTCACATGGTAGTTTCCTACTACTAAAGCCATCCACTGAGGAGGTAGCAGTTAATACGATTAAACCCTATAGAACTCATGACAGCCAATGGATTTGTTACACTAGTCTTGGGTTTTTTTCAGCTGGGGAGGGAAGTGCTGAAGATTTCAAAGCTGCAATGCAAATAAATGAGATTCTAAAAATAAAATTTCAGACATGTGGGTGGGAGATACACATACACACAAGGAAAACAATTCCTTAAAGTACCTAAAAGCACACAGATTTTCAGATGTTCAAACTGAAAGAACCTTTGGATACAGAGTCCATCCTTTCCAGTTTACATGTGGGGAAGCTGAGCCCCAAAGACGTAGATTTACTGACACCCAGGACCCAGAGTGCCATGGCTATAGTCCAGAATCACGCTGCATAGTCTCCTTATCTTTCCAGTATTTAACACATTGTTCTTTTTTCTGTCTACAATTCTGAGTATTGTACATATCTGAAGAGACTGTGTAAGGGCAGAAGATGTATTAGGAAATTTGACTACTTTTAAATGCATACTGAAAATGGAGTAGAGGTACCTCCAACCTTGGTGCTACCTTCTGAAATATCTTTATTCTCATATCAAGAAGACTAGGAGTCATATGCCATACTTTTCACATCTCTCTCTTTACCTTCATGTGCCCACTATGGGCCTGACACCATGGCTGGAGAGATATGCAAGCAAACCTATGGCCTGCTCCTCATTCTCCCCTCCTCATACATGGTGGCACTGTGACTTGTCTCTTGTCCTTTCTTCTTGGAATGCCCTCCTCCCAACTTCAGTCCTGTCTAGTAGAATACTGTCATTACTGATAAAGAAGCTTTGCTTGCCTCCCAACCCAGTAAAGCAAGTCTCTTCCCTTCTATATGCAAATTTTATTTATTCCCTGTCAAAGAATTCTCCAATAGCTCAATATCTTGCTGTTATTTGTCTATATAGTTTACCTCTCCTGCTACATGGAAAGTTTGTTCAAGACTGAATCACAACTATATTCATTTAGTATCCTTCCAGCAATCAATATGTGGTCTTTACAAAATGTCTATTTTTATTTTTATTAACCTGAAAGGGAAATATATATCCTGGGTGCCTGATTTTAAAAAATACAGATAGTGCATGTATTCTCAAGAATATTTGACTTCAACTTATCAACTAAATATTAGTCATGGATTATGTTTTCAAAAATACATATATTTCAGTATAAAAGAATATTGAATTTATTTTGCTTCACCAGCCATAACAGTAAAGAGTCCAAATAAACAGACCTACTTCTTACTTTCAGAACCTGACACAACAGTAAGCAGTGCAATTAGACACATACGTACATACAAACAAACATATATAGGTAGATAGATAGATAGATAGATAGATAGATAGAGACAAATGATAGAAGATGGAAAATAGATATATAGGTATATACTACGATTGGTATGTAGATAGATTATTGATAATTGATATAGATAGGAGGATAGGAAAATATATAGACAGATGATAGATGATATACAGACAGATGGATAGATACATAGATAATAGAATTGATTGATATAGATAAATGGATAGATAGATAGATAGATAGATAGATAGATAGATAGATAGATAGATAGGCAAATAGAGATAGATGATATATGGATAGCTGTGTAAATATTGATACAAAGGATTGTTAGTGAAGAGATAAGGAGATGGTATACAGGTAGGTAGATAGACATAGAAATGATAACTAAGTTAATTGATTTATGTATGTTCAGTTTTCTATGAAGAGAACAAAAACAGTCTGTTAGTTTGATCTTGTGTTACTATTTTTCTTGGTACTTACATAAAGTCACATATCCATTCAATAATTTTGATTACTTGGGAAGGAAAAGTGGAGTTTGTTTTTGTTTCTGTTAAAACGCCACATAGTTGGGTGTGATGGCACTTGCATTCAATACCAGCACTCAGGAGGCAGAGGTAGGTACAACTCTATCAATGTAAGGCTAGATTGGTCCACAAAGTAAGTTCTAGCACAGTTGGGGCTACAAAGAGAAATTCTGTCTCAAAAACAAAATAAAACAAAACAAAAAAACACTAAATGAGAGTAACATATACTTTACCTGAGTTAAAATTAAGAAAATGAATGTTTCCAAATAAGAGAAAAATCCTAGGCAGATCGATACTAGGCTAATGTTTGAACAAAAAAAAAAAAAAAAAAAAAAAAAAAAAAAAAGAAGCATTTCTAATAGCTAAACCTACTCTTGGCAAAGATAATGTTTACTGGCTTTGCCTGTAGAAGACCAATGTTTACACAATCTCAACATCAGAATAGTAAAGTGGCAAGAACTGTGCCTACCTTAACTGCAATAAGTCTATTTTTGTGGCTATGTACTCTAAAAATAGTTGGATGGAAGAATTAACAGAATTTAATTTATTGGCACCTATTAAGAATAAAATAAAAGAAACACTCTAAATATGAATAGTTCAGTAATGGCAATAGATCAACATTGTGGACGTTTACGTTGCTAAAATTATTGTAAGATACAGAAACAGAGAAAATATTTACGGCAGAATTAAGTGAGAAGTGCAAAATATAAAATGATATACACAATACAACTACAGTAATGTAGTAATGTAGTGCCAGTACAAATCCACAGTGCAAATCACATCTTCAACACCTGCTCAAAGTTTGATTTCCAGTGGTGCTAATAGTCTCATGGGCTCCATAATAACACATATACATAATAACAGGTTTATTTGTATTATTTGACATGTGTTTATCTATATTTTAGGCATTAGGTTATATGATTATTAGTTAAACCTGTCATCTTGAAACAATAAATAATTACCTGGGAAAAGGGTCTCCGTGAAGGATCATTTACACTGGACTGGTCTTTAGACATGTTTGTGGAGCACTGTCTTACTCAAGTTAAGTGATGTGGGAAGACCTAGCATACTGTGGGTGGCGCAATTCACTAGGCAGGTTAATGAACTCCAGAAGAGTAGGAAAATGGAGCTGAACACAATCAAGCAAGGATATATGCATTTATTTCTCTATTATTGACTATGAATATGATATGACTAGCTGTAAAGCTCATTTCTTGACTTCCTCTCAGCGTTGGATAGTAACCTCAATTGTATGATAAAATAAACATCTTTCCCCAAATTGCAGTTGGTCCAGAGTATTTTATTACAGCAACATAAATGAAATGAAAATAGGTTACATGTGTAGCTGTCTTTCAAATAAATGATAAAATCTTGAAAGAACAAAACCAGGTTTTCTCTTCCACGGCTATCCAAGGTACCACCCTCTCTACACTCAGCTGAATCACGGACACTGACTCTCATATAAGGAATACCAGTGTGATTTGATCAGTGGACCAAATTGTAAGCTTCCTAAGTTCACAATATTTATCATATGATATATAAATGCATTCAACAAAAAATGCTTTCCCACATTCTCAACCTAAGTACATGTATTCAGTTTGGGGTTTTTTTTTTTGTTGTTGTTGTTTTTTTTTTTGTTTTTTTTTTTTTTTTTGGTATTTTGGGAAGTGGAGGTAGCTTTGGTATGCTTTTTATGCCTGATTGCCAATTTTTATCAGTAACATACTTGTCTCTGATAACCAAGGCTAACAATACTATTGATTGTGATTTCACTGTACCATGTATATGCTTTGATTCACTGTTCAAACAATAATCCCAAGAAATTTATGGTTCTGGAATTATATTGAGGGTTGCTAATTAGTTCAATTTCAGAGATTTAGATTATAACATTCCTAGGAAGCTACTGCCTTCATTAGGGTTTCTATAGTTTTGATAAACATACGAGAAAAAGCAACTCAGGAAGAAAATGGTTCATTTTACCTTACATATTTCTATTACATATTATATATGTTTTTTCGAGACAGGGTTTCTCTGTGTAACCTTGGCTGTCCTAGACTCACTTTGTTAGACCAGGCTGTCCTCACAGTCACAGCGATCAGCCTGCCTCTGCCTCCAGAGTGGTGGGATTAAAGGAGTGCGCCACCACACCCAGCCCTGCTGGTAGACTTAAAGTAAGTGAGGTGAACACTTTCTAACAGGTACACCGAAAAAAAAAAATAAGACTAACTGAAGTAAATATTAACTCTTATCATTATGAAAAGTGTTGAAATTACTAATAAGGTAGTGTAATGTTAACTCCTATCAGAAAGGATTATATATATGGTGGTCAAACAAGAAACAACCATAGATTGTCTTGTTAATTTTTTGTTAATTATCTTTAATTAAAAATTTCCTGTTTAGAGTCAGAAACATCAAGCAAGGACCATGTATGATGTGGACCTAGACCCTCTGCTCGGTTGTAGTAGCACAGTCTCCTTGTGGGTCCCACATGTGGAGAGTACGGACTACTTCAGACATGCACTCTAGCGACCGAACTTACATCACTTCCTCCTAGCAAGACAGCCTTGCCAGGCTACAGAGGAAGAGGTTACAGCTAATACAGAGGAGACTTGATAGGCTGAGGTCAGATATTAGGGGAAGGGGACTCCCCTGTGTGAGTACTAAGGGAAGGAGGGAAAGGAGACAAAGGAAGGAAGGGGGATTAGGAGGGAATGAGGGAGGGGGTTACAATCAGGATGTGAAGAATTTAAACTGCAGAACGAGCAGGTAACTTACATTGCTAACCCCACCATATGGGACTAGCTCTGAGACTGACTGAAACGTGAATGTCTAGGCTTAGACAATGCTTCATGTTGACTACAGAACCCCTATGAATTACTATTAGATGCCATTCTTCATATGGCATGAATGAAGATTTACAGATGTCTTCTTTTTCTGCTCATACAAAGAGCAGAAATCCAGCCTTAATGGTTCTGTGCATCATGTGCACCTTACACACTTATAATTTTAGGACTGTATAATGCTTGTGAGAAATTATATGCTTTCAGAACAAAAGAACCAGACACTGACATTGGATTAGACCTGACAGGATGCATTCCTTGCAGCATATTGGACGTTGACATCCTGTTTGAAGAAAGGAGTTGAAAATAAAGAAGGGGAAATATAGATATATATAGGAAAGATAGAACAAAAAGTAGATTAATGAGTCTACTCCTCAATTTAATACCTCAATTGTCACTCACAAGGTATTTTTAAATCACTGGTATAGAAATCTGTATATAGATGCAAAATAAGTTTAATTTAATACAGTGGTATAGAATTCAAATGTAAGGTTATTCATATATATATATATATATATATATATATATATATATATATATATATATATATATATATATATATTTGTACTCTAATATGAGTTTTTGTACCCATGGAACTCAATTATAATACAAGGTTTACTTTCAGTGCTTTGAAAGTGCTATAGCAAGCTGTTTAGGAGAAATAACTTATACAAATTAAATGTTAGTAGATTAAGTCATGGTCATGTCAATTGCTAGTCTACTTTTATCACAATAATATACATTTTAGGTGCAGCAGATAGATATGACTCTATAGAAAGATAAGGAAGACTAGGTAGACAAAGTCTTCAAAAATCTCAGAGACATACAGAATATGGCATTTAAAATGTTTTTGTTGCTTTAAAGATTCATTGAAAATGAGACAGGTTAACTCCTGGCAACACCGAGCCTATCTCAAAGAGGATGATGAGCATCAAAGAACCTCCGTATGGAGATGGCTTCAAATGTGGCAAACAAGCCACTGGGCAAAAAGTCCTCATTTCTACCACATTTCTGCAAGCTTGGGTGCAGGCAGAGTCAATGGGCAAACTCTGCCAAGATAGGGTAAGCAAGTCCTCAATAGTTCCTGCCTCATAAATATGTCTGTCAGATATTTTGTGCCAGAAGGCTAAAGAAGATGCTCCAACATTATAGAGAATTTTGGGTAACTATTCAGGTAGAAAACTGTCTCTGTCATCTTTTCATTTGGAAAGCTACTAACCTGCACTCCCGGCATACTCAGGTAATCAAGTTTATTCCTTCTCAAGTCTCTAATGGAGTTGAAGACCAGTAGCTTAATTTTACAATGAAGCTTAGTTGTTTAGAGGTTAAGATGTTTTTAGGTCTAGATAAGTGTTTTAAGTTGATAATGACAGTACGTGATGGAGATTGATTTACATTCAGAAATTTAGATGCACCAAGATAGGAAAGATGTCTTCTTCAAGGCTGTCAAATACAAATAGCCAAAACACTAAGAATGTAACATTTATATAATTCCTGATTGTGTCATGGTTCTTCTTGCTATAGGTAATATATTGTACATATGTATAATAATATAATTGTAAATGTAAAAAAAAGAAAAGAAAAAAACAAAAGGAAAAAATTTCCCTTTTAATTTTCTCACAATTAGATTTACATTCAAAACAATTTCTTCTGAATGTAGTTCATTGAAACATTTTCTTAATAATCAGCGATTGTTACCATTATAATCAATGGTATTTAGCTAATGCTTGATAACTTTTGATCCTAAAGACATGTTGGGCTTTATTTATTTTCCTCAATGCATCTTTAATTCTTGTATTTACCACATCATGTTTATTCATTCAATTATCATATAAAGCTATATACTAAGTGCAATTTATGGGTTATGCAGTGTTAGAGTTACCACAGTTGAATGACTCAGCCTTATTCCCATGAACTTTAGAGTCTAGAATGGAAAATAGAAGCAAACAAAATTATGAAGATATTTGGTTTTAAGATTGATAAAAATTGGAGAGCAATGAGATTAACAAATCCTAGAAGATGAAATAGGCTTCTTAACAGACATCACATTCCAAGGGAAATTCTGAGGAGCTAGCGGAGGAAAGCCAGAGCAAATAAAGGGATGATTTATTCATGCAGAAGGGGAAAATGGAACTCTGGGACAATGGCATCTAGGTATGTTCAAGTTGCTATTGGAAATGAGAACAGAAAAACTCTGAGGTGTAGAGGACCTCATACATGCATCATACTGTCAGAAATGAGAGCAGTGTGACTGGCATATCCAAAGAAAGTGTGGAACAAGGTGAGACTACAGCTCGTCAAGATGTGGAGCCTAAGGTTGGATGGACTTAAATTATTTTGAAAGAAAAATAATTTTCCCTAGTTCTAATACCTGTCCCTTCACATTTCACGTGAAACTTTCTGTCACATAGTCCTAAAGTTCCAACATTTTGAGTGACACCTGTCACATGATGGGCATTCAATGCTTGTGAGGAGATAAAAAGAAAGGTTGATTTAGTCTTGATCTCCCTGCAAAGCAGTAACACGATTATAAGTTACTGAAACTCTGGTTTACTAGGGACAGTGGAAGGAAGATTTTTCTCATTGTTGTTATGGGTCTCTTTCATGGTAGCATGTACACTAACAAGCAATTATACTGCCCACTAGATACATTGACAGCCAATATCAGAAGGAATCCATTGAGAGACTGACAGACAGGTGGACTCCTTCTAATTAAAGCTTAAATTTGGCTGAGATGAGGATCCTAACAGAGTCTCCCTAGAATACAATCAAATTTCAAAAAGAAAAAACATTCTTAGGTTACAGAGCCAAAGAATATTATCTTCAGAAGGGTACCAGAGCTGAGCAGCATAGAAAACATCTAGAAGAAGAAGAAAAAGCCATGGTCCCACACTGCTTTGTAAGCATGATAAGAAATGATTATTTTGGGGGTTTTCATAAGATCCTGCTCTCAGGATGTTTTTCCTACCTGTGGCTGTTTTGTTTTGATTCTGCAACTGGCAACTGGCCTTTTGCTCTCAGCAGAATCCAGGCGTGTACAGAACTCTTCTCATGCATGCAAACAAAAATCTCTTGCAGTTTCCAATGGTTTGCCCTCCCTACTGCAGTCCATTTGATAGTTTGACTTTCTTCTTTGAGCCTCTGAAGATAAACTCTGATCATAAGACCGCCCTGCTCCACCTTCAGTGGCTCACTGCTGCCGACAGAATAAAAGAGCTCTAAGCTCACTACACTTCTTACCTTGCCAACATGCTTGTCTAACCCCTTTTCATTTCTTCTCCAGCTGTTCACCATAATGAAGCCATTATTTAGCTTATTAGATGCAATGCTGAACACAGCTGGTTTCCTGTTTCCATTTTTTCCTTTTCACCCTCTTTTATATTCTTTCTTCAAACAGCCACATTGGCAACAGAAAACACAATGCCTGAAGGCTCTAGCCCAAAATAAAAATCTAACCAAACATTCCAGGATCTCATTTCTTCCTTAGACAAAATGCAGAGTCAGAGATATCTACTTTATTCTTAGTTAAAAATTGCAACCCTGTATTTGGGGCATAGGTGTTCAGGATTGATATATCCTCTTGAAGAACTTTTCTTTTGTTGGGAATGAAGAACCCTTCTCCATCTCTTTTGATTAATTTTGCCTGAATGTCTGTTTTATTAGATATTAGGATGGATAATACATCTTGCTTCTTGGGTCCATTTGCTTGGAAACCCTTTTTTTTTTCCCCACCCATTACTTTGAAGTAATGTCCATCTTTGTTGCTGAGGTATGTTTCTTATATGCAGCAGAGTGTTGGGTCTTCTTTACACATCCATTCAATTAGCCTGTGTCTTTATTGGAGAGTTGAGCTCATTAATATTGAGATATATCAATGACCAATCATTGTTAGTTTCTTTTACTATGATGTTGGTGGTGATAGTGTGTGTATGACTGTCTTTTATTGGTTTTGCTGATGTGAAGATTTTTATATCCTCTGTGTTCTTGGGTGTAGTTGACATAATTGGTTGGAGATTTCCTTCTAGTATATTCTATAGGGCTGGGTTGTGCATAGATATTATTTAGCTTTGGTTTTGACATGGAATATCTTGTTTTGTGGTTGAAAGCTTTTTTTAGGTAGTATTCTGAAGTGATATCTGTGGTCTCTTAGTTTATGCATGACATCTGCCCAGGCCCTTCTGGCTTTCATAGGGAAAGTCAAAGTGTATTATGATAGGTCTGCCTTTATATGTTACTTGGCCTTTTCCCATTTCAGCTTTTAATTTTTCCTTTCTGCTGTACATTTAGTGTTTTGATTATTATGTGGCAGGAGGAATTCTTTTCTGGTCTAAACTATTTTGTGTTTTGTAAGCCTCTAGTATGTTTAAAGGCATCTCTTTCTTTAAGTTATGGTAATTTTTTTCTATGATTTTGTTGAAAATATTTTATGGTCCTTGGAGCCAGAGAATCTTCTATTTCTTCTATTCCTATTATTCTTAGGTTTTTTTCTTTTCTTGTCATGGTGTCCTTGATTTCTTGGATATTTTGTGTCAGGAATTTTTTTCTAGTTAGCATTTTGACAGATGTATCAAGTTCTTCAATTGTAATTGTGTCTTCCATGCCTGAGATTCTCTGTCTCTTGTATTCTATTCATGATGCTTCATTCTGTGGTTCCTGTTCTCTTCCCTAAGTTTTCCATCTCCAGGATTTCCTCATTTTGAATTTTCTTTATTGATTCTATTTTCAGATCTTGAACTGTTTTATCAATTTCCTTCACCTGTTGTCTTTTCCTTTATTCCTTTAAGTGATTTATTCAATTCCTCCTTAAAGGCCTCTATTTGTTTGATTACGTAAAAGTGCCATAGTTTCTTTGTCCATTTTTTGACTGAGGGACATCTGGGTTGTTTCTGGCTATTATGAATAAAGCTGCCATGAACAAAGTAGAAGAAATAAAATGCTCAACATCTTTAGTCATCAGGGAAATGCAAATCAAAACAACTCTGAGATACCATTTTACACCTGTCAGAATGTCTAAGATCAAAACTCAAGTGACAGCACATGGTTGTGAGGATGTAGAAAAAAGGGAACACTCCTCCATTGGTAGTAGTGATGCAAACTTATACAACCACCTTGGAAATCAATCTGGTGCTGTGTCAAAAAAATGGGAATAGCTCACCTCAAGGCCCAACTCTACTGTTTCTGGATATATACCCAAGAGATGCTTTACCATATAACAAGGACATTTGCTCTTCTATGTTCAGAGCAGCTTTATTAGTAATAGTCAGAAACTGGAAACAACTGAGATATCCTTAAACCAACAAATGGATAAAGAAACTATAGCACATTTACACAATGGAATGCATAGCTATTAAAAACAAGGAAATCATGAAATTTGCAGGCAGATAGATGGAACTAGAAAAGACATACCCAGAAAGACATACATAGTATGAACTTACTTATAAGCAGATATTAGTCATACAGCACAGAATAAACATTTTATAATTCACAGACCAGAAGAAGATAAGTAACAAGGAAGACCCAAGAGAGGATGATTAAATCTCACTCAGAAGAAAAAACAGAATAGACAGTGGAAGTGCCTGAAGCAAGGTGCCAAGGAAAGAAAGGAAATGCAGAGGGAAATGATGTTGGCTATCACATCTGGAGAGAGCAGGAGTGGGAGGACAGGGGGCCGGCAGAAAGAAGAGAAACCATATGTGGATGTATCTCTGAGACAGCTGTAGATCTCGGACAGGATAAGGCTTCTGGGAGGATATGAACATGACTCTAGTTGAGATTTCTAGTGGCAGGGTTCATGGAGGCTAAAGACGACAGTTTCTAGCTAGACAGGACTCCTAGTAGAGGGAGGAGAAGACGTCAACCCACAAAAACTTCAACCCAAATTTACCCTGCCTAAAAGATATGCAGAGATAAAGATAGAGCAGAGATTGAAGGAATTTACAACTAATGCCTGGACCAATCTGAGAACTATCCAATGGGAGAGAGCCAACCCCTGACACTATTAATGCTATCTTCTATGCTCACAGACAGGAGCCTAGTACAGCTGTCCTCTGAGAGGTTTCAGGGAGCAGCTGTTTGAAACAGATGCTTAGAGTCAGCCAAACATTGGACAAAGTTTAGGGACTCCTGTAGAAAAATGGGGGGAAGAAAAAGAAGATGTAGAAGTGACAGAAGCTCCATAAGAAGGCCAACAGAGACAATGAGCCAGGGCACAGAGTAGCTTGAGGAGACTAAAGCACCAACCATGAACCATGAACGGACTGGACCTAGGCCCCCTACACAGATGCAGCAGATGAGAAGCTCAGGCTTCATGTAGGTCCTCTAGTAAGGGGACCAGAGGCTTTCTCTGACATGGGCTCAATTGTCTGCTTTTTGACCATACCCCCTCACCCTGCCTTCAACCTCAGTGCCTCAGGAAGCCACAGGAAAAGAGGATGTGCTCAGCCCTGATGCAACTTGATGAGCTGGGGTGAATGGGTAGGCCTCCCCTTTTCTGAGGAATAGGGGAGAGGGAATGGGGAAAGAAGGCTGGAGGGTGGGACAGGGAGGGGAGGAGGGAAAGGGCTATGATTAAATGTAAAGTGAATAAGCAAAATACTGTTATATAGGCTTTGGTGGCCTGGACACAAGCATTTGAATGTATATTGCACATGTTATAATAAAAATGGTTCCAAGGTAATACTCAGTGTTGGGGTGAACTTCCAATGTTTTCAGCTCCTTATTCTCATTAGTTTGATTTTTTCATTGATATGTTGAAGGCAGGATTGGCAAACATATCTGGTTTTGGTTAACTACATTTTTTTTCTGAAAAAAAAAATAAGCATTGGGAATAATTCTATAGTAGAAATGTGTGGCAGTATGTTTTTAGTAAATCAAAAAATGTTCAAGGCCCACTTAAAGCCTTCAGTATCAAATTTTGCTGAAGTCAGAGTGACATTGCTCTATAGCACTCTTACAAAGAATACAAGATTTGTTAATGCTTTTGGGGGTGCAGATTTATTCTCTGTGAAGCATTTTTCTTTATAAAAAGCCAGGGTTCTTTCACAAATACTTGACAAGTGCCCATTTCCACCCGTGTTTTTAAAACCCAGCATTTCATTTTGGTTCTAAAGAACAGACCTCTTCTATCTATCAGAATGGATATGTTGGTTAAAAGCACACACTGCAGGAGAATCACTAAGAAGAAACTCTCTGCCCTAGAAAATTACAGCAGCGACATCTGGGGAATATATCTTTTTCTCTACTCTTCCCTGCAAAATCTTCCAAGTTTCTACTTTTCACATGTTACAAGGTTTTTCAAGGAAAAAAATATGTTTGACATGTTTAATCGACATTTAGTTCATTCTGTCTCCTCTTGGCATAGGAAGTTACTTAATTGCAACCACCTGGAAGGCAATAATCACCAATGAAGCAGGGGAGAATGAATATCATAATGTGAATAGAAGAAAGAGATAGGGTGGAGAAATAGAGGAAAGGGAAGGGGAAAGGGAGGGATGAGAATTTGTCCTCTTAAGAAGCTTCTTAAAATGAGTTTGGCATTTGGGAATATATATGAAAAATAAACATAAATAAAATACAACACACATCCTATTGTATAAGCAAAGTGTCTTAGTTTTCTGTTGTTGTGAAAAGAGACCAGGACCATTTTCATTCAAACTACCACACACACAAGGTGTCTTGTTAAAGTTTTGCTTTGCTTCAAACCAGCAACAAACATTATTAAAAGGTGTATTGGCTGCTTCCTTGAAGTAGACAGGAGGAAAGACCATCTGCTAGGAGGGAAAATGAATAAAGTTCAGAAACACATGGCTTAATTAGTTTAAGGCAACAATATTAAACTTTATGATGGCTAATTTTATTGGCTATTTAACAACTTTAAATTAACATCTTTATTCTCTTCAGTGAAAATTAAAATATCAAAGCATATGTATTTCTTGTTACTTACATATAATTAAAGTAATAACCCTGAATTAATTATAATAGAAGCAATCTATGATCAACATTTAAGCCAAGAGGCAGATTAGCAGAAGGTTTAATCGTAACAATGTGGCTCTATTTTTTTTTTTTTTAACCAAGCTTTCATTTTACAGAAAAAAACAGAGGCAAGGAATGACATTGACCAATCAGGACTATGCATTCAAGAAGGTTGACAATGAGGGAACTTTTCTGTTGTTATGCTTTATGCATTAGGCATAAACAAATATGGTTTATGAAGTATCAGTAAATATCTACTCAGATATGTACTCAATTTTTGTTTTGTTTATTAGCTTTGAGGTGGGAACTCACTATGGCACCAAATTACTTTCAAAGACTTAAAAGCATTTGATGTTGACTTTTGTCTTGCTCTCCTGAGGTGCTGTGACTACAGGGCTATCCTGGCATGTCTGGCAGCCTTCACCAGGCTTTCACATTGCTGATGTTCATTCAAGCTCAAGCTTTCCATTCACTTTTCCAACCCCTGGAATGTTTGGTTTTTGTTTGTTTGTTTGTTTGTTTAGTTTGGTTTGGCTCTTTTTTTTCCCATAAGAAAAAGCTCTAGAGAGGAGTCATTTTCTGCTCCCCAATTCCTCCTCTCTGTTTTCTTTTTTCCTCACCCTGTTTAGAGTTCTCTGTTACCATCCACTGCTTTCTTTCATTTTTTTCTCTATTTGTCTATGTTAATGTCATGACCATACATTCATTTAGCCATCAGAAAGAGGAGAAAGGCAGCAAAATGGTGATGTATATAAGGTAATAATTTTAATCTGACAATTTAGTGAGAAGCATCTCTCAGAACAATAGTCTTCATATAAATTCAATACCCTAGCTTGCCACACTCTTGACATATCTAGGAATTATCTTTAACTGTTATTATTTTGGGTACATATAATGGGTAAGTGTTGCAGCCCCAAGCTCTTGAAATAATTACTCATGAGACTCAAAATATATATTTACAAATACCATTATATATACAATATATTTACAAATACAAAATATATATTTACACACACACGTGTGTGTGTGTGTGCTCTTTTCTGAATAGCTCCTAACTTAAAATAACCAAATAATACTAATCTATATTGTGCTACGTGGCTGATTACCTATGCTCAGGCACCATGCCTCTGTTCTCCTCACATCTTACCAGTTGGATCTCCTGCCCCTGGCTCTATCCCAGAATCCTTTCCACCTACTGAATTCCCTACCTTCTATTTCCTGCCTTGGCTATAGGCCATTAACTTTTTATTGGCAGGTGCTGTATCCATACAACATATAAGCTATACCTTCTACATGTATGTACAGAGATATGTGTGTCACAGCATGTGTATGGAGGTCAGAGGACAAGTTCTGGGGTTCATTTTCTCCTTCCAGCTTCATGTGGGTTCCAGGGAATAAAGTCAGTTTGTCACTCTCACTTGCATGGCAATACAGATTTTTTTTTTAAATATGGGAGAGAAAGCAAATGCTTTCACAAATTATGCTGTGGAGTTCCCCATATTTGAGGGGATCATAGGAGTCAGCACATCTCGAGTGCACTGCATAACTTATCTTTGGGGAAACCATCTTCATCATCATGGCATTTCTCCACTGATTAGGTAGAGAAATAAGGTGAGGTGTAAGTGTGCATCTCAATGGTGTTAATATATAAACCCTGGTTTGTTTCTCACCTTGAGGATGCTCTTGGAGATATCTCACTTCAAGCTTGTGTTTGGAATCAATAAGGCCAATTCCAAAATCCTGCTGAAAAAGTTCCCACCAGTTCTATCTTGCCTACATGATCTTCCATGCATCATACATGCCAGGCCCTCCTAGATATCTGGACACATTCATATGCCCACTCTGCACAAGAACTTTCTACCACACAGACTCCAACCCTTAAGCAATTCAATTTCATGCATCATACCTATGGTTTTCACTGTTTTTCCCTCCATAGTAGATTCTCACCCAGAGGCTACTGTAATCTCCACAGACTCGTTTGCAATGAGTGGAGACACTTTAGTTGCCACATAAGGATGAGTGCTGGTGGTTTGTAGTTAGATGCCAGACATGAGCTTAGCCTTAAAAATTCACAAGACAGACATCTACAGCAAAGACTATAATGCTCCAAAATAGCCATCTGAAGCTCAAATCTTTTTTCTATTATTATAATTTATTCACACTATATCCGAAATGTTATCCCCTCGCTCTTATTCCTCCAGTTCCCACCTTCCTTCCCTTTTCTTCCCTATTCCCCACCCCCCAGACACTGATGAGGGCTCCTCCCCCACCATTTGGTCACAGTCTATGAGGTCTCATCTAGGTAGCCTACATCCCTTTCCTCCGTGTGCCCCCAAGACCACCCTGGCAAGGGGCAGCAACCAAATCTCTGGGACCAAAGTTCATGTTAGAGGCAGTCCCCTTTCTTTTTCCCCTCCATACAAGTGGAACATGAGCTGTTCATAGGCTACATCTGAACAGCAGGTCCAGTTACCATGCATGCCTTGTTTGATTGACTCATCAGTTTGTACATGACCACTGTGTCCAGATCCACTGTCCCTGGTGGTCTCCCTAGGGAACTCTTGACCCCTCCATTTGCCCCCTCCCATCCTTCCCTACAACTCTCAGCTCTCCTCCCAAGGTCCAGCTGCAAGTACCATCTATCCTAAACACCCACTAGGTGGAGTCTCTCAGAGAACATCTATGTTGGGCTAATGTCCACTTACAAGTGACTATATACCATGCGTGTCTTTCTGGGTCTGGGATAACTCACTCAGGATGATCTTTTCTAATGCCATCTGTTTGCCTTCAAATTTCAATATTTCATTATTTTTGATAGATAAATTACTATCCATTGTGTAAATGTACCACAAATACTTTATCCATAGACCAAAAACTCAAGTGACACCACATACTGGCAAGCATGTGGAGAAAGGGGAACCCTTCTCTATTGCTTGTAGGAGTGTGAACTAGTACGACCACTTTGGAAATCAATTTGGTGATTTCTCAAAAAATTGAGATTAGTGCTACCTCAGGACCCAGCTATATCACTCCTGGGCATATACCTGAAACATGCTCGCTCCAGCATACAGCGAGGACATATGCTCAACTATGTTCATAACAGCTTTATTCATAATAGCCAGAATCTAAAATCTTATCTAGTACAAATGGTACCGAGACTTGATTAGTCCTCTACAGACACAGTATATGTTAAGTGACTACGTATCTCTTATCATGGTTTTCTATTTTTACTTTATACCCACACTGTCAAATTTTTATCTGTTAACATGTATAATACTTTAATTTATATACAAGTTTATTGAAATTAAATAATATTTAAATTGAATTTTGTAGTTGTAGCAGTTACAATTCAAGAGCTACACATGTAGACCTGTGTAGTGGTTGTAGTCCTGGTTCATGCCCATAGCTCTGCTACACTGTGCATACGTAGACACTATACCCCATCACAGATAGAGACCACATCTGTATAGACATACACAGCTATTATATAGTCAATATTTCATAAATATCCTCATGCATGAATATAATAATGAGACTCATGTGTGCTAAATCCTATTGACTCTAACTAGATGGGGCATAAATGCACATTAAAATCAACACTCCCTGAAATGTCATGTTTTACTATTGGCCACTACAAAAGGTTCTTGGTTGTGTGTTGCACGTCATGGTCATAGTGAGCAGTGAAAAATCAAGGGTCTGAGAGAAATGACAGGTGTGTGTGTGTGTGTGTGTGTGTGTGTGTGTGTGTGTCGGGAAATTAACTTCCTAGATGCCAGATGGTAATACCATTGCCTGAGTCTATCTTGATGTAATATCTGTACATTCCAGTCATCAGTAATCACAGTTAGAAAGGTATACAGATTCTGCAGGCACAATGCATAATGTAGACCCCAGAGGAAAGACGTAAAACCTAGGCAAAGTAGGGATAGTGAAAGTGGAGCAGAGAGGCCTCAAAGCATGCTATGAAAGGACAGAACTTAAGAATCAAGGGAACGGGAGTTCTTCTCCCATCACTTGTAAGTCAAATAAAATATGGGCAGGTTGGCATGTGTTTTAAATTTCCTGCCTGATGACAAAAGCTATTATCTTCCACACTGCTGCACTCTACTGTGAGGAATAAAGGTGAAGTATTTGTCAGCACTAAATAGAAAATTGTATTGTCACGAATCCTCTCTGCAACTTGCCAAGGATTGTCCAATGCTTTGCCAGAAATCCTTTAATGACCTGAAACTTTCTACACTGTGAGGTATCCTTATACATCCAAACCACTGTAATCTGAAGTTGTCATGACACATAAAGGGGGATCTGATATCATTCTTTATTTGCTGGTCATAATGACTATAGATATTAATCATTCACCTGTATTCCATTCTAGATCCCAACAGCACATACATATCATCACCAAGTGACCAATAAAACATATAAGTAGATGATAGATAGATAGATAGATAGATAGATGCATAGATAGATAGATAGGTAGACATAGATATGTAGATAGATAAATAGACAGACAGACAGATAAATGAGAGAGACAGAGAAAGATAATACAAGAGAGATAAGCTCTTACACATTTGTTTTTCCAGGTCCCCAAGACATATAGTACTAAAATTTGCTTTTTAAAAAAGTCACTAGCCAAGATAAACTCCCTCCTTTCCTTGGGAAAATATAATGAGAACACTAAGAAACTCCAATGTTTCAATAACTAATTCAAGTAGAGTTTCTCTGCTTGTTCTTAGAACTTGTTCTGGCCCCTACGTTGTTCTGTATCTTAGAAAAGTGGGACCACTGCTCACTGAATCTGGGGCAACTCACCCTACAAAGGATACTGGATATGGACAAAATCCAAGTACTTGTCTCACTTACTATCATGTGCAGTATTTATCTTGTCAGAGGGAGCATCTTAAATATGCCCCTGTCCAAAGGCCATTTCGAGGAAGAACAATCTCTCCTATGTTCTATCCTGTTCTGGTGACTGGAATGTTCACTTTGATAACTACCTCACCTTCTCCTTAGTCTCTCCAAGCACCCTACACATCCCTTCACACATCATGCTCATGGCTGCTCTTGTCGTCTTTCCAGTTACTTACATACTATAGTGTCATCTCTTCTGTAGAACTATACAGGGTGGCATTCATTTTCCTGAGTGAAAACTCAGACACAAAAGGAATTTTTTCTCCTAATTTTATCTTCAACAAATGACTGCAGAATAATTCAAATGGGGAATATCTGCCTTTTTCCATTGTTTATGAGGCCCTAAAATATGGACTTTGAAGGAAACATGCTTTTGTGGCATCTCCTACCTGCTAATATAAGTTTGGAAGAATCTGTTCAAGGAGCAGCCATTTTCTTATCCAGAGACACACATTTTGTTATTTAATTAATTTATTCAGATTATAACTCAATTGTTATTCCATCACTTATATCCTCCCGTTCCTCCCTCCCTCCCACTTTCACCCTATTCCCCTCCCCTAGGTATATGACCGAGGGGGACCTCCTCCCCAAGTGTATGGTCATAGGCTATCAAGTCTCATCTTGCTAGCCTGCTTATTCTTTCTTTGGGTGCCACCAGACCTCCCCACCAAGGGGAGGTGGTCAAATATGGAGCACCAGAGTTCATGTTATAGTCAGTCCCCACTCTCCACATCACTGTGGAAAATGTCCTTTCCATTTGGGTAGATCAGAGTAGGGGTTCGATGTTTACTACTTGTATTGTCCTTAGTTAGTGTAATAGTTTAAACAGACCTCCCTGGGCCCTGATCCACCCATCACAATGTTCTTCTTGTAGGTTCCTAGGACCCGCTGGATCCTTCTATTTTTCCATCTCCTATATTTCTCTTATCTAGAGTCCCAGGTGGAATGCCCTCACATCTATCCCAATCTCCTGGTAAGTGAGGACTTTCATGAGACATGCCTTTTGGAGTAATGCCCAATTATAAGTGAGAGACACATTTTTATGACAAAAATGTAACATATTTCTGTGATAAAAGAGACTGATCATTGGATAGGAGGATGCCAAGGTGGGGCTAAGCACCAAATGACCAGCATTGCAGCTGGTGTCCTTCTTCTCCATGTCTTATCTAACTCTAAATGTAGGGGAGAAATAAGAAATACTTTGATTCTCAAATGTAGCCAGTATCTCTCTATATACATGGCTAAAGTAAATGCTTCTATTTTTGAATAGAATGAATAAGACTAATAGCCCTGGCTTAATATAGAAATCTGCTAAAGCACAAAGAAAGACTATATCAAAATTAGAGATATACTCCAGGATCTATCTGTCTGGTTCTGTTTTGCTTCCAGGACACTTCCATTTTCATTTTCTATACATTTTCACATTGTTAATTAGGCAAACAAGTGTCTTAGGTATCTTCCAAATTCAAGTCACAGGAACTCACATAAACTACTGCAAATATACAAAATAGAGGCTGAATGTGTCAACTTATAGAAGCTAGCCCATGAATCCCAGGAAGAGAAAATGCAGTCAAGTGTCAGAGGAAAGATGAGAACCAAGCACAAGAGAACATCATCGGGGGATGCTCTACTAACCTCAGATATAGCTGATCTCACCTTTGTGGAAATGGTCCCTGGCTTCTCCTTGTGGGTTGTAGAGATGTCTCATATCCTTGACATCTAACTTAGCCAGGCACTCATTCCCTACCAGCCTGAGGGCTGCGAATGATCTTTACTTTCTCACCCTTAAGCACAGCAACTCTATCTGACCCGACATGAGTCAGGTATCCACTTCCAGTCATTTGGGTTTTATGTAGGGAAAGAAGGGGTCATAGGCTATAAGCAGTATTGCACTGATTGCTCCTATCTGCAAAATAATCATAAAAGACCAGATGGTTTCAGTGGTGGGCATAGCACCTCTGCTGTATCTCATCACGGTAAAGCGGAAGCTGCAGAAGCATGTTGATCTGCATTTGGATTCTCCGGTGCCACATACAAGCCAGGCACAGAGGCACAAATATCTAACCTGAGAATGGGGAGGAGGGAAAAGACAGGTGTGTCCCCTCAGTGAGTTGACCACAGAGTCTAGCCATTGATGAGCTCTGATGATTCTATGAGAGCCTGCCTTAAAACACCGGGCATCAGTCTTCAACCTGGACATATATACACAGAGGTGAGTGCACTCCCACACCGACAATGTTCCCATATTTAAATACACACACACACACACACACACACACACATGTACAGACATAAAATCTATGTACTAGAACCTCTAAAGTGCTTAAGAACTGAGCAAATATTATATATTAAAAAAAAAACATGGCCACATATACTATTTGTCCTCTTCCACCAGCTCAAATATCTGTCTCTCTAAAGACTATTAGGCTATTAGGAGTCCAGTAGAACTTAGCATCTACTGAAGTACCTAAGGACAGAACATGAAATCAATTTTGTTTAAGAGCAGAAAGCTTCAGAGCTTTGTGTAAAACATACTAATTGAATATTATAAGGCCCAGCAAAGCGACTTGACTTTTGAATCATTTTGAGAGCTGTAGAGCCGGGAAGGAACTAATCAAAGATTTGTCTCTTATCTCTCCTAGCTTAGGAAGAGAACAAAGACAAGATTACAAAGTGGCTTCCTACTGTTAGAGGACAGGTAGTTTAATGACTGGCCCTCTGCCTGCTACCCACAATGTAAGGAGCCTCTCGTTTCCAAATACAAATACAAGATGTATACTATTGAGAGTATTTCAACAACCAAACGTGAATCCTGGTGAGTCAATAGATATCCAAGACTGTCTTTCCTGCAAAGCCAAGAATCCAGAGGTGGGGGCAGTGTACCTAAAGTCCGGGCAGAACAAAGAGGATGAGGATGAAGGACAATAATGACGGGACTCCCAGTAATTCAAGGGGAGAAAACCCTGGAATTTAAACATCTGTTTCTTAGAGCTGAAATTTTAATAAAGCAACTGAATCTCAGAAAACTGTTAACTAATGAAATCACAAAAAAGTGTCCAAGATGATATATTCACTTCAGGAAATACTGCAAAGCACAAGAGCATGGTAGATGTCACCAAGGAAAAAGAGGTAAGGAGGCCAACTTGACACAATATAATGGAGAAAAGAGAACAGATGGGGCAGAGAAATAATAGGTATGATCGGCCATCACAGAGAAAATAAAAATATTTGTTGATCTGAGCTAAAGGTCTAAACCTGATAATTGGACAGGGCAGTGAGATCCAGCAGGATTGATGTAGACAGACACAATTCTGGGTATGTTCTAGTAAAATGTCTGAAGCTGTTATATAGAAAATACATAAATATTATAAACATTCAGACAAAAGAGAAAGTATACCTTGAAGATAGTGAGGACCAGCAAGTCAGTCCCAACACTGAAGTCGAAGGACCTCCAGGAAAATACACAGAAGGGCCACAGTGCGAGGACCTCTGCCGTCAATAAGGATGCCAGAAAACAAACCCTCAAGTTATAGTCAGCCGGAGAACGTGCCCTCTGTACGTCCAAAGTGACAAAGTGGTTTTTTTAAAGTATTTTGAACCCAAAACAAGCATGTCTAAACTAATTTTTAAAGAGGAAGATGAAATAATAAAAGATGGATAAAAGATACCACATGAAACACGAATCTCAGTTCAGACTCTCAGAGAGCTGGTAATCTCTAAGCTAAGAAAGGATTCAGAAAGTACAGCAGACATCTGTAAAGAAGATTAATTTTATTGGACTATCACAGAAAACATAATAATAAGAAGTAGAATCAGAGAAATGATAAAAAAGTAATATTTGGAAAGAATTATTTGGAGTAGTATAGAAGGCAGAAGGAAATAGGGAAATAAAAGAAGTCTAGGCCCATTGTCCGTTGGAGAAAGGAATAAGTAAAAATAACATTTTGTTTGTAACATTTTCTCAATGTAAAATACTAGTCATCAAAATTGTGTTAAAATAGCATAAAAGGGGGATTATGAAGAAGGCCCCCATCCCTGGCCTAACTCAATCTGTTCTCTCTTCTCCAGTACCACTTCCTCTCCTTAAAGGTTTGTCCACCTCCAATGCCGAGCCACCTGCTTCTGCAGTTTCCTTGGGTTCTATGGATATGGGAAATGATCAGCAAACATCTTACCAACCACAGATGGTAACTACCCACACACAAACGGAATTTCCCAAAGCTGATTGCCACCCACAATGAACCCGGTCACCAAGATGCAGAGGCTGCCACGTGGAGCAGAAGGGATCCCTTTGAACAGACCAGAGAGCTTTCCCCAAGTGGCCACCAGAACCATCTGCAAGACCAAAGCTGAACGATCAGTCAGAGTCCTGGCCTTACCAAGAGGCCATGAAAATACTGGCCACACTTAGTCTGTAAGGACCCTCAGAGACAAGGCATTTGCTTGCAAACTCTGGTAATAATTACTGTTGTGATAAAGCAAATCGATAGAACTTTTCCATGAAGAAGACAACTGTTAGCCTAGTGTGGTGGCACACCCCTGTAATCCCAGCATTCAGGGAGGCAGCGGCAGCCTGATCTCTACGAGTTCAAGGTCTAGAAAGTGAGTCCAGGTCAGTCAAAGCTATAGCAAGAAACCCTGCTTAAAAAAAAAAAAAAAAAAAAAAAAAAAAAAAAAAAAAAAAGAGACAACTGCTCATGTCTCAATCTCAATCTTTTTAGTATAAAGATACATGATATTTAACATTTAAGAAAAAAAGGCACATTGCATATCAGCAAATGTACAAACAATGAATCATGACTCAGACCCTGGGAAAAATATGTTGTCCCTGCATTGGTGAGTTGTCCTCTAACGAATACTATCTACTTTAATTATAGCAAATAAGCAATAAAGTATAACTACCACTCAAGGAAGAAGCTGGAAAATGAAATAAAAATAAACTAATGCCTAAGTCCAAAATGAATTCCCTCCAGGGATCTGAGCAAAATAGTTTCAGGAACCCTGGTGACACAGTCTATTTTTTTTTTTTTTTCAGAACCAGCAGGCAGTGGGCACAGGGGGAAAACAAGGGACACACTCAGACCACTGTCTCAAAACCTCGCCACTTCTTTCACTCCTTCAATGACAGCCACTACACAGCTGTGTCTTGATATTCCCAAGTCTCTCTCCTTCCACAGGCAGAGACAGAACTCACTGATCAAAGGGTCACATTAACCCTGACACCAGGAAGTGTCCCCAAAAAGGACAGCGTAGTAATGTCTTTTGATATAGATAAACTCCTGTAGAGCCGGGTTTTAGCAAATAGCTACAATATATATTACATAGTCACAACTGTCTCAGAAGACTGAGAACAGAATGTTTGGAAATTCTATCCTAAAAAACCATGTAGCATAGGTAACTGCCACCAATAGAAGGTAAATCTTATTTTTTGAAGATGAAAAAAATCATTAAATTAAATGCTCTATCAATTTTTTTAGGTAGAACTTGCAAAAAGAGAAATGGGCGGACACAGTTTTTTCTTAAGTGTAGAAGTAACTTCATGTCACTATATTCAAAACAAAATTCCTAAGTAGGATCATATAGGTTAGAACATGTGTCTGCTGATGAGAAATGAAAACTGATGAGACTTGCTATTTCTGACATTCTCAAGGCAAAAAAAAAATTGATATTTGATACATTTTTAAAGTTTTTATTTTATGTTTAATTATGTCTCTCTGGTAGGTGGGGAGGGGGCGATAGGTGCACATTGTTACAGGTGCCTGCATAAGCCAGATGACACTGAAGCCACTGAAAGTAGAGCCACAGGCACCTGGGAGCCGCCTGGCATAAATGCTGATAACTAAACCCAAGTCCTCTGCAAGAACGTTACAAACTCTCCACTGCTGAGCCATCTCTACAGCCCTGTGATACATTCTTTTTTCTCTCTTTTAAAAATTTTTTAATTTTGTTAATTTATTCAGATTACAACCCAATTGTTATCCCATCATTTATATCCTCCCATTCCTCCCTCCAACTTTCATCCTATTCCCCTCCCCGTGATACATTCTTAAGCAATAAATAAACAAATAGATAGATAGGTAGGTGATAGATAGATAGATAGATAGATAGATAGATAGATAGATGGATAGATAGATAGATAGATAGATAGATAGATAGATAGATAGATGTGTGGAATATGGGAACTGTGGATGCTGGAGACGGGGAAGGGTATGAGTGTAAGGAGCATCCTTAAGTCTGTGGCCTACTGTTGGGTGTGGTGGCTTTCCCACTTGATGATTATTAACTCCTATTTCTGCAGGCCACCAATGGGAATCACAACACAAGGGAAATGGTTGGTTATTCACTCCAGTGATGATTTCCCTTGTATTGATGGCAGTTATGAGACCTCATTGCTTTCTATAACGTCCAAGTCTTCCTATTTTCAGGGGTGGTCTATCAATCTCAGAGACAGAATAGAAATCACATCAAATCATCAGACTTATATTTTGGCCCAATTGCTCCTTGCTTAGATGAAATTTTTTTAATGCCCAGAAATATTTGGCTACTTATTTAAGGTCATAGAGAATTGAAGCCCAAATTAGAATCTGAGTTATCTGAACTACAAAATAATGTGCAATTCGTCACCACATATTTGTCAAAAAATATGGAGTAAAATTTTACTAATGGAATAAAATTGAAATGTAGTTCTCTGAACCTTTTCCCACTAGTGTAAAAAAGTACTGAAATTTAAGAACAATTATAAAGAAATTTCCTCTATACATTATCCATGAATAGGCTGGTATATATTTAAAGTGGATTTAACTAAATTTCCTTATCCTAATAAACATTGTTTTAATTTTTATTTTATAACACACAATAATGCTTAAGTTACTAATTCAATTAACATTCTGATGTTCTTTCTTTTTAATTAATCATTTTTAACTGAAGAATGATACCTATTTCTTTCACACAAAGGATTATGAAGATTCATTTAGATTTTAACTGCCTTTGTTGAAAGATTTTAAAGAACAAATCATGATTTCCTTTCACCTGTTCCTTTTTGTAAGCATTGTTCCTCTGGGTATTAATATCTTGATTTTCTAATTCATGTATATTTTATCTTTCATCATTTTAGGATATACAAAGCTGTCCTATCCTTTTTTAAAACTTTTGACATTGGTAATTATTTTCCCTAATTAGTATTGCTATTAAACTTATGAATATTTATAAAAAACAACTTCAGTATTTATTGTTTTCTCTATCAAAAATTTGTTTTCCCTTTAAATAATTCCTGACCTTATATCATTCTTCCCATGTATCTGTATTTTTTCCTTGATTAATCTCTTTTTTAAATATATTTTAGTAATTTATTCATATTACATCTCAATTGTTAGCCCATCCCTTGTATCCTCCCATTCTTCCCTCCCTCCCATTTTCCCCTTACTCCCCTCCCCTATGACTGTGACTGAGGGGGACCTCCTCCCCCTGTATATGCTCATAGGGTATCAAGTCTCTTCTTGGTAGCCTGCTATGCTTCCTCTGAGTGCCACCAGGTCTCTCCATCCAGGGGACATGGTCAAAAATGGGGCACCAGAGTTCGTGTGAATCTATTTTTTATGTTTTTCCATTTACTTAAAATGTAAGCTAAGATAAGTGCTACTTAATTGGTTACTACTTTTGAGTGTGAGTTTTAATCCCTAGATTTCCCTTGTTCACTATTTTAGCTGTATCCTGCAAGTCCCAGTGTCATAACTTCATTAAAATCTAGATCAGAGAATTTTAATTAGCATTGTGATACCATTTTGAGACCCATTATATAGAAAATAATATTCAATTTCTAAGCTACTTGTGACTTTTTAATAGTTAACATTTGAGTTATATTTCTATGTCTTTGTATGAGTAATTTTAAACTTTTGATATTTGATGAGGTTTGCTTTATGAACTAATATGGTCATTTTTGCTGACAATCTCGATGTAGGTGTCACCTCTCTGATGGTCCTGGAAAGTGTTTACCAGAAGTGTGTTAAATATGTTTTTAGAATTCTCAACATAGTTCCTGACATGGAGAGCATGTTCTAAGAAGGTATGGCTAAGTCATTCACTATGATCATGTCTCTGTCTCTGTCTCTCTGTCTCTGTCTCTGTCTCTCTGTCTCTCTGTGTCTCTGTGTCTCTGTGTCTCTGTCTCTGTCTCTGTCTCTCTCTCACTCTCTCTCTCTCTCTCTGTCTCTCTCTCTGTCTCTCTCTCTGTCTCTCTCTCTCTGTCTCTCTCTCTCTGTCTCTCTCTCTCTCTCTCTCTCTCTCTCTCTCTCTCTCTCTCTCTCTCTCTCTCATTTTCATTTGATACTTGAAATGTTTTAAGCCAATGGTGCTGGCCTGATCCAGCATAGGTTTCTTTGGCTTTATGTACCACCTCTGTTGTATAGAGATCTCTTCCAGTGAAAACATTTGCTCCTGGAAGCGAGAGAAGCTCCTTCAGAATCAGGAACTGTGTGAAACTAGAAAGAGTTAAAAAGTAAATGAAAGTCACCAGTATCAGACAGTTCCTGAAACTTGTAACAGTCACACAACTCTCCCTAGCATTGTATGGGGACAAGAGAGAGACTTCTGGGAAGCCATTCTAGGAAGTACGGCGAATGAGCTTTCATGGGTGTCACCCATCCTGGGATAGGCTTATCCACTATGCAGCTGCTTTCGGGTCACCCATGGTCCAATATGTAGATCCTCCCTATAGTCCCTCACATCATTCCAATAAACTCACATGCTCAGTACAACTGACTTGGTAGAATTGTTTCTTTGCTCTGTTGTTCATGCCTTATCTGAAACAAATGGATGGATAAGTTACAAAACTTTGTTTTGAATGATTTTCTTAGTTTAGAATCTATTTTTCGGATCCTAATAATGCCCCCAAATTTTCTTTTGCTGTCTATCTCTAAAGCTCAATTTTCATTTTCTTAATATCTTAACGCCTGTATATTTGAAGTGAGGCTATACTAAATGTATTTGGAGTTATCTTAAATAGACTCTGACAATTTTAGTCATTTAATTATTCTTTTTAAAAAATTATTCATTAAATACACAGGGCTCTGCCTGCATGTATGCCCGCATGCCTGAAGAGGGCACCAGATCTCATTACAGATGGTTGTGAGCCACACTGTGGTTGCTGGGAATTGAACTCAGGACCTCTGGAAGAAGAGCCAGCAGAAGCTCTCTTAACCTCTGAGCCATCTCTCCAGCCTCGTTATTCTTTCATTTGATAAAATTATACTTTTCAGCCTATGATCAATGACTTACTTATACCCAAAATAAAATGTTATCATTTATTCTCTACTTGACTTAGTTGTTCCTATATCCCCTCCCTTTTAGATTAATGCGGCATTATTTGTTATTATTTCTTCCATTAAGTTATTAGTAGTAGATTAATGATCAGTATTTTTTTGGCTACCCAAAAGTGTGCATATCCTCTCCACTAATTATGTTGCACAGCATCGCTTCTACTTTTTGACAATAGTATAGCATGTGACATTTAATTTAACTAATACTCTATGAAGAATTCATGTGTTACTGTTACTACTGTAATTTTTACATTAAATATATATATATACATCCTAATCCTATAAAACTTGGTTCTAATTCCTTTGTAAGTCATCATTTTATATTTGGTCATAGATTTCTCCTTTCCTATTTCTATATTTCTTCCTCATCTCCCTGAGTCCACCTTCTTTCACTATGTATCTTGGCATGAGTGTGGCAGGAATGCCCTGCTTCACATTCTGTCTGAACTGAGCTCATGCAGTCTTTGTTTTCACTTGTTAAAGAAATGCTTTAAGGCATATTTCCATCATCTTCAAGTTTCCATAATTCCTATTAGGATGTTAGGTCCTGGTTCTCCTGTTGCTAGACTGAAAATAATAAATCCTCTTTATATCTTGCTGTGTACACATCTCACTACTTTTATATATAATTCCCATTGGTTGTTATTCATTTTACAATGATGCAGTATTGCATACATTCTTCACGCAATGCAAAGAGTTTCTAGAATGTGTGCAAGACACACTTAAAGCCATTTTTCTTTGACTATTGAATCTGTCACATTATCTCCCACTTTCCTCTGGTGCTGAGAAAGTCCAGTGCTAGGTAGACATTTACCTTGTCTGTTTGCCTTTTTGGTTTCCCATTTGTGCTTAATTCCTGTGCTCAGTTGTTCAGATTCTCTTCAGCTATCTCCTAGTTTTTGCTTTTGTTTTTGACTGGGTACAATCTGTTGTTAAATATACTTGCTGATGAATTTAGGGTTGTATATTACTTGATTTCTATTTCCTTTTGTTTGTTTGTTTGTTTTTGTTTTTGTTTTTTTTTTTTCACATTTGAGACAAGGTCTCACTCACTCAGTAGCTCAGGCTGGGCCATAACTCACAATGTGACCCACACTGGCCCTAGGACTAAAATGATCCCTCTTTCTCAGATGCTCGGTTACTGCTGCTCAGCATGCTCAGCCACTCCATATTTACTCAAGCACATCAATCACAGCCATTTTACAATCATGTCATATGACCAAATAATACAAATTTTGAGATTTTCTATCATTATCTGCCATCAACAAGTTTCTCGTCGTGATATTTGCCATGATTTCTTTGAGCATCAGACCCTGTAATAATCATCACAACTCTAGGTTACTTCATTCTTGCTGAGAGCACTTCTCTGCTCTCAGAGTTGATCTCTTAAGCCCATGTCTAGAAGGGTCTTCCTACAGCATAGTTCTACCTGGCTTCCAAATGAACCTCCAGTGTGTTCATTCTCCCCGCTAGTCTTGAACAGTAATCTTTGGTTTCTCAATTTCTCAGTCCAGAAGATATTTAGCTTATCTACTGTGGTACCACTTTGTATCTGCACATCTGTTACTCATTTTATATATCAGCAAATACGTTGTGAGGAAGCAGAATCTTGGCCTCCATATATTTGCTTATTTATTTATTTATTTTTAAGCCACAAAGGTGTCTCCATTTTCTTTCCCCTAAAGCTGCTGTCTGGCTTGCCAGAACCCCATTCTTAGCTTCTCTCCCTACTCAAAAGCAGAAGCATCCCTCAGGTATAATGAGGGAGGACTCATTAACTCAACTTTTCTTAGCTCTGACTCTGAGATTTCAGTTCTTCCTACTTTCATGGCTTAAAAAGTACCGTGACACATTCAAGCAGACTTTAAAGTAAGCGCCAAATTTTTTCAGCTTTTTTTCAACAAGGCCATTACTCCATCACAAATCACTCTCTCCTACTCAGACCCTCGTTATATTTTTGCCCATGGTAAAATAAAAGTAATAAACTCTATCAGCTCCTCTATATTTGACATATAAGACAGATATGAAAGTCTTAACATTAAGTACCTGAGAATGTTTCCTCTGTGTGAAGGAATTTATGATGCTGTCAGGGTTCCCGCTCAAACTAAGGCACCAGCCAAGGACAATACAGGAGGTAAACTTTAAACCCCTTCCCAGGTCTAGCCAATGGTCAGAATATTCTCCACAGTTGAGTAGAGAGTGGGATATAACTTTCTCACGTACTCTGGTGCCTCACATTTGACCACGTTCCCTGGAGGGGGAGACCTGGTGGCACTCAGAGGAAGGACAGCAGGTAGCCAAGAAGAGACTTGATACCCTATGAGAATATACAGGGGGAGGTAATCCCCCTCAGGAACAGTCATAGGGGAGGGGAATAATGGGAAAATGGGGGGGGGAGGAAGGAATGGGAGGATACAAGGGATGGGATAAACATTGAGATGTAACAAGAATAAATTAATTAAAAAAAACAGAAATATGGTAAAATCACAGCATGGCAGCCTCAGTGTAATGCTGCAGTCAGTATACTTGTCACAGTTGTCATATAACAGACACAGAGGAACAGAAGATGTACCTGTCATTTTCTGTTGTATACTGTGTGCCTAGATATAAAGGGGGGATGGGATCCTTCACTTCTCAGCAATTCTACAATACAATAAGAAGCTGACGTAGTGAGGTTCTGAGTTGCTCATTTGGTGGAATAGTTTTATTTCACCTATGCATTTCATGTCTTTTTATTTTGTTTTTCTAAAAAAAAAAAAACCTATCACATTATTTCAATTCAAAATTTGTCATTTCCACAGATCCTTAGCGTGCATGCCAGTGCTCTTATGGCTGTGATTTCCAATAGATCTGGTCACTCTCCATGCTCGTAGCTAAACAAAGATTCATAAATGGCTGCAACTTTCTGGAATACTAACTTTTCTACCATCATCCAGAGAAGCAGACAAGGAAGGATGAGGATAGAAAGTTGCAATTTCCTTTGTGAGGTATGTTCCTTAGAAGCGTATGCTATCTTGGGCGATGTTCCTATATCTCCAAACATATGGCCTTCTTTGTGCAATTAAGTATTCCCAGATTGATAATAACTGAACATCTATGGTGGTATCTTTGAAAGCCAGAAATTTCCAACTTAACACTAAGAAAAAAAAAAGCAAAACTATATTTACAAGACTCAGCTTTGGTTGGCTTTCTTCACTTTTTTTTTGGGGGGGGGGTAATGAAAAGGTAAATATAATATTGTGAACATTTTTAGAGAAGATAATTCAAGATCCTCTGATCCTATTTCTCCTTGAACTTATTTAGAGTAAAAAAAGGTATGGCTTCAAAGAGTTTCTGCCCACTCACCAATAGGGAAACAGGAGATACTGATAAAACTATAATATAAAATTCAATATAGAACAATAACATCAGTACTCCAGGAACCTAGGTATTAAGTGTACTTTTGTTAATTACTAATTATAGACCACGTGGCCACTCATTTGATTTCTGTAATACTTTTGACTTCTTATTTATACAATGAATGTGAAAAACTCTTAACATACATGATGAACTCATTGTGAGACCCAAGTCTTTTAAAATATGAACTGTGAAGGGCTGAGATATGGCCCAGTGGTTAGCAGCGCTCGCTGCTCTTCCAGAGGGGATGAGTTCAGTTCTCAGTAATCATTTGGATGACTCCTAACCACTTGTAACTCCAGGTCCAGAGGATCTGATGCCTTCCTGACCTCCTTTCTGTGAGCACCTGCACACATGTAAGCGTATACACACACATGCAAATAAATAAGTAAAATATTTTAAAAAGTAAAATATTAACTTTGAAAACTGAAATGCTTCCATGCAAATTCAAAAATTGGTATCTTTTTTTATTTACAAGAAATACTTTTGTCCTATTGTAGAAGATAAACTATATTCAGCCACTTAAAAACTTCATCAGCTTTTATTTGAACAAAATTACTATACTAATTACAGAATTCTTTTCATGTATTCATTAAAGCAGGTTCATCACGGCGTCTATTAGGCAAGTCTTTATTAGCATAATTCAAAGTATGTATATGAAAGTAATAAAGCCGCATTTCTCTTTCAATAATCATTCTAAAGTCTACTAGTACAAGCATTTCTCCAAATGTTATGCAGCTGTGTGACTGTGAGAGAGTGAGGTCTGACTCTGTCAAATAAGTTTAAACAAACTCTACTACACATTTATTTATACACTTCAGTGATAATATCTGCATGTTGTGGACATATGGTATTTTTTTTCTGTTATTGTAATTTGACTTTAGAGAAATAGAGCGTATGCTCAAAGAAAAGTGATACACAACAGCGTGAATACACAGCAGCGAGTAACCCACAGAGGCCAGAGCTCCTCCCTCATCTCTGCCTCAACTATAGCCTTGTTAATCCCAGCGGGATGCAGGTAAGGAGTGGGAAGTTGCAAAGACATGTATCTCCTCATGTTTAAGTAAGGTTCATAAAAGAAAGCCCTGCTTTGTGCTATCACATCTTATTTCTTTTTCTCGTTCTTCACTCTCCATTCCAACCACATTCGTGTTTTCTGAGCATGGCAGATATTTGAACTACTGTGTGATTCCGCAATTATTTTGTACCAATCGCCCTTCTCTTTGACCTTGAGGCTAGATAGCTAGGTTTTCCTGTGGTTCTGCTCTGGTATGGGTGAAGCCGTTCACTTATTTTTCCCCTACAAGAAAATAACCAGTCCCTGGGAGGCAAATACAAGACCATATTTATCATTCTACTGTTTGCATATCCTAGGAGTTGCCATATGATTAGATGGAAAGAACTGAATTACACATGTGAATAAAAGAATAGATAAATGGCTGCCAGGTAACCTGGAGGTCTGCAATCGCTTAAAGACACAAATTGATCTAAGACAAGGATGCTTCTCAGAGTACAGAAAACTCAAGCTTTAAGAAAGCTAACATAACTTTATCCTAATATTGAAACAATATCATCTAATTTTACTTGGTATGAAATTGCACATTATTACCTATAATATGATTCAACTGCTCACATAAAACTGCCTATGGACATAAAGCATTAAAAAGATTTACATTCCACAAGCTTGCTGCCATTTTTCATGTCTCTCCAACTCATATTTTTTCACCTTAAAACAACCTTAGTTTCTGGGCAAGGAACGAAACAATAGCATGATAATGAAATGTATTTTTAAAGAGTGATATATTGTAAAATAATCAACATCATACTTTTAATAGTGTTTTAAAGAGTGATATATTGTAAAATAATCAACATCATACTTTTAATAGCGTTTCATCACTTGACAAAAAAAATCCCAGTAGATGTATGTATTAATTTAGTAAAGTTAAATGCCTTAATTTCTAGGGAAAGTCATTGGGTCTATACTTCCTTCATATACAGAGACAAAGGTAGGAAAGAAATATGATATGTTTCAAGTGGCTACACATTGTGGGATAGGTTAGAGATGATTTACTTCAAATTATCTTTTTGAAGTCTTCTGAGTTCAAAGGGGGATTTGTTCCTTTGCAATATTCCACGTGTAAGAAGAGGAATACAACGAGACAGTGAGATGTGATGATCTCTGAAGGAGAGCGGACTGGTACCCTAATCATGCCATGCGAATGCAAGCAAGCCACTTAATGCTTTCAACTTTTTATTTCTTTACTTTGTTGTTGGTGCTGTTTTGGTGGTTTCTGTTGTTGTTTGTTTGTCTGTTTTTAAGGAGGTACAAGAGTCCATGAGAATTCGAATGTCATATAGCCGTAAAACCCTGTGACTCTAAATGAGAAGCAGATAGCTTTCCAAAGTCAGGGGAATCTGTTGCATCCTTTACAGCAGACAGAGCATAAACACAAGGCAAGCCAAAAAAAGGAGCCAGTTTAGCAGAAGCAAGAACCACAGAACCTCCCCCAAAGCACAAATTCTATCACATCCCAGTACTATCACCCAGTTTTCTCCACTTGACAGAGTAGCCCACTGTCTCCTGAGCCAATTTCCTTGAAGGCTAATTAATTCTGTGCTGCATGGGATATTCTCCAGATACTGGGGAGTCATTTGGGGAGGGAACATAAAAGTTACACTAAACAATATTCTGCAGTTTATAGTCTGGATGTGGCACATACTGTATTGGCTTACTTTTATTTCACAGTTAATCTCCCAGCTCACAAAAGTTTTATCGGATTGAAGGCATGTGCAGTATTCCCTTTATAAAATTTTATAGTCCCTTGCTATTTTCAGGGGTTTATTTTATAGGCACAATTTGCTGCTTTAATCTCACCCAATTGTCATGTTCTAAATCATGGTGCATAAAAATGTCCTTAAAGGAGGGATGTACTGAGGGTAATACTTAATTACACTTAGTGTCTCATTTAGAAGTGATATGGGCATCTCAAAGTGAGGTACAGTGTAACACAGGGATACAAATCTACACAAGTCAACACAAGTCACCTCTGTGCCGACTGCACAGAGCTAACTCTCTCTTCCATGCAGTGATGGTGTTCTCACCTAGGTGGGTCTGCTGGTCCTCCATCAGCATCTTACAGACTAAGGCAATGAATGGACCCCATCACTGTTCACAAATAAAGAAAATATAGGCTTTATATGTTACATCCATCAAGGCAGCAGATACTTTTAAGCATGCATTTCTTATAGAAACTTCCCTAATTCCTGTTTTGCCAATATTGGCAATGAGTATTAGACAAACTTACCTGAGTAAAGCTCATCTGTCCATGCTTTAATAAAGTTCAGAGGAATTTACATGTTTATGGTTTGTCTTCTACACTGCCTATTTAGACCTGTGGTAAGGGAGAATGACAGGAAGAAAAGCAATGTGGTCCATGAGTGCTGTAGGATTTTGTGTGCCTGTGCTATCTTCTCTTAGCTTAGCCTCTGATTATATTACTCCACTTTCTTTTTAATGAAATATTCTGATAGGTAATCCAAATATCGCTTGCCTGTCTGAATATAAGTACTCTAATCACCACGGTTGTTTCTATAATGGCTTATCAACCAAGGCTTGTCAATCCAACCTCGGCCTCCCCAGAACTCCTCTATCAGGGGAAGATGGCCTCTGAGTGCTTGAGAGGCTCATCGAGAAACCTGGGAGCAGGACTACTAAAGCCTAGGACTTGATGCACAAACAGAAGATAGACATTAACAGAATAGTAGCTTCTGGGTCTAGCCATGACGAGGACATCACCCAAGTTACCCAAACCAGTAAATCTTCCATTTGTCTACAACTCACAGGACCTCAGTTTGCCACCGACAACAAAATTCTACCTGACTAAAATGAAACATTACTGCATATTGAACAATATATTTTGTTCTGAGACACAATACACTATTCACCTTCTTTGTTTCTGTTGAACATTTCTTAAACAGCACAGTTCTAGAAAGTGAGAAAATATGATCATATATTCTAAACAGATGTTTTTATCAATGACAAATAATGCTTTCATATACCCCAAAGTCTTCTTGGCCAAATCCCTCCTGGGCAATCCAGCAAAGAAATTGGTAACTATCCAGTCAGCACTAAATAAGCAGAAAGCAGCAGCCATCACAGAAACAATACCCATGGCATAAACGTTATTCTTACCTGCAAGATACCTTATTTATTGATCTAGAAATTGTGTGTTAAACTGGTCCTTTCACTTACATACAATAAAGTGACATCAAAATATTTTAATATAATTTGTGCTAAAATGGCCTCAGTTATTCTCATGTAGGCATTTGCAAGTTTGCCAATGTAGATGTCGATACATAGTGAAATATATTTTTGCATGTTTTGTAATTTATATTCATGATATCATAGTATATTCTCTTGAGATTTTTCTTTATTGCTTGAAGTTATGCTTCTAAAACCTTTTTTAGGGGAAGAGAGACATGGAGAGAGAAAGTAAAAAAGGTAATAAGGAGGGGTGAGGAGGAGAAAGACCGCATGCATTTCAAAGCATCCATAGTATTTTATTGTGTGAATAAATCATAATTTATTCATCACTTTTCCTATTACATCTTGGTACACTTCTATCCATCATTCATAGAACATGACAAATAGCAATGCCATGGACTCCCTAGTATTACAACCATCTCTTATACAACCATATGAGTAGTTCTCAGAGGGTACAGATCAGGAGTTAGTTCTAGGAAACAGTTCTAGTTTTTTGTTTTGTTTTGTGTTTGTTTTTGCTTTTTTGTTACTGTGATTAAAAACTGATCAAAAGCAACTGGGTGAGGGAAGGGTTTGTTTGGCATACAGGTAACAGTCCATACTCCAGGGAATCCATGACAGGAACTCAAAGTAGGAACTAGAATTAGTGACCATAGAGAAATGGCATTTTCTAGCCTGTTCCCGCTCTTATACAGGCCAGATTCACTTAGGGATGGCGCTGCCCACAGTGGACTGGGTCATCTAATGTTAATCAACAGTCATTAGTTTGCCCCCAAGACATGCTCACAGATTAATATTATGGAGAATATTCTACAGTTGTGATAGGCTCAACCTGGGTGTCTCCAAGTTGTATCAAGTTCGCAATAAAAATTAACCAGTATACCTTGGTATAGGAGTCAGTAAACATGCAGTTTCAAGTGATCCATGTCATAGTAAGTGGGTATACAAAGCAAATTAACAAATTTCTATTTCAATCAGTATTTCAGCCTTTACTATTTTTGAGAAACAATAGAATCGTACTCTCATCATATTATGAACCCTACAATAGGCAAAGACTAGGGATGTCAAAACTTAAAATATTGTGTGCAATCTCACAATTTCACCCTGATTTTCTACCAACTCTTGTATTTGGGTATCTTTAAAATTTTACATTTTAAACATACATTGTTTTTTCAGGTAGCAGAGACAAGGATTCAGGTAAAGAGATGCAAAAAATGATGGAGGAAAAGATAGACTGCTAATAATATAGCACAAAACATCACAATCTAATTCCCCCCAAAATCCAGCCACAGTAGTAGGTGTGTCATCACCTCTCCCAGGGTAGAGAGGAGTCAAAAGTTCTGACATGAGGTTATGATCATCTCAGTCTTTCATGGCTATAGCCCAAGTGATTCTGACTATACAGACTGACTACTGCACGTATAATATCCCAGCAACTCTCCATTTGTATCATTATGGATATTTTCAATCCATCATGCTTATTTATAATGGTGGTTTGAGTGATAGTAGCTTCATGGGCTCATATGTTTGAATATTTGGTTCCTGGTTTGTGGAACTCTACAGGAAGGATTAGGAGGTGTGGCTATGTTGAAGGATGTATGACACTAGGGTCAGGCTTTCAGGTTTCAAAAGACTCCCCATGTGCTCTCTGCCTCCGGCTTGTAGTTCAAGATGTGAGCTCTCTGCTGTTCCTGCAACTATGCCTTCATTCTACAGTCATGGACTCTAACCCTCTGGAACTATCAGCACAATTAAATGTTTTTTAAAAAATAAGTTGCCTTGGTCATTGTGTTTTATCACAGGAACATAAAAGTAATGAATACCTTAATGTACCTAGATTCGCCTTTCACTATTTTCACTGAAATTCTAGATGTTCTTCTAGGGTCCAGCTTTATTCAGTAAGCTTTAGTTCTGCTCTCCTTTTTTTCCCATTCATTAATTCCAGGTCTTCAAACATGACCAGGAAATTTTCTCCCTGTCCAATGCTGATACTTCACTTGCTCAGGTAGCTCCATCCTCATGCCTCATACGACTTCTGCCTGGAAAATCAATAGTACCATCCCTCCAAGGAATGGAGAATAATCAAAGTTCCCAAAGACCCATGGTACTCACTGCCTCATCTAGACTGATCCCACCATGCTAGCTTGAGGCCTATGATCTCTTCTCAGTACAAAGACTGAAACCATCTACAAGAATATGAGCCTGCATTCACAGTTGTTAAATAGCCCAATGATATAAACTATGTAACAGGGAGATGTGCAGCACATACAATATAAAGAAGTAATACCAAAATATCATGATAACATTTATTCTTTCTCTTTTGCATTTTCCACTTTTAGTTTTCCCTATTACACTTCTAGCCATGAATTATTTTAATACATTTTTTCATTAATTATTTTATACATGAATACAGGAATTACTTCCTACAACAAACCTATTCAAAATAGTTCACATGCTTCATTTCCACACAGGGATAGACTAATATATTAACCTGGCTTCTACTCCCTGGGAATTTAAGGTCAGGAGAGTGACATGTTTGATTATTGTTATAACGTTCTTTATGTAATGAATCAAATCCAGGGTGAACAATTGCTAGTACTATATTTGAGACTATACTTTTTTCCAATATAGTTTATTTAGTTTCTTCATCTTTCAATAGTTACTAGTGTGATAGATACAGAATACCTTTAATGACTGATTTTAATACCACCTAGATTTCTATCGTAATAGCTCCAAGGGGCCTAGAAAGATGCTTCACTGGTTCAGAGTGCTTATTATTCTCGCAGAAGACCCATATTTACTTCCCAGCACCCAGAAGGGGGTACACAACTGCCTGTGACTCCAACTCTAGGGCATCTGCAGTTTCTGACCTCCAAAGGAACTGCACTCGAGTTGTGTCAGGGGGATCATTCCCTGGGGTATGTGCACAGATATACAGTTAAAAATAAAACAGGTATTTTTAAAAAAACACACACACAATCCCAAGACACAGATATTCTCAAAAGCCCTGGAGTGTCCACAATTCTAGACAAAAATCTACAAGGAACTAAGGAATTCTGAGAGTGAAAGAAATAGTCTTTTTAGAGAAAAGCCCCCTAATTGGTTATTCAATACCAAGTAATTTTGAACTCATATGTATACAAGTAACATTATACAAACTGAACACATAATATAAATCAATTGTAGAAGCTTTCAATTTGAGAGAGATGAAGGAATGGGGATTGGAGAGAGAAAAGAGGAAGAGAAACTTATACAATTATATTTTTACTTTCAAAAATACACATACACATACATGTGCATACACACATATGTACACAATATATATTATTTTTTTCTAGTTCCACCTAACAGTAAACATGGAGATGTCATCTTGAACTTAAATAAACCATAAACTGCCGGTGATGGTTAGTTACCATTGTTAATATGTCTGTATTTACAGACAATCTTCTCTGTGTGTCTGCTAGCTTCTCTCCAGATAGATTAACTGAAGAAAGAAGGAAGACCTCCCCTTGAGGTATGCAGCACCATCCCAAGGACTGCAGTCCTGAACTCAACAAGAGAGAGAAAGCAAGCCTTCACCTCTTTCTGCTTCTTGACCAGAGACACAATCGAGCCAGTCATATCAAGCTAGTTACCCCCAAGCTCCTAGAGCCACAGCTTGCCTGACATGATGGGCTGTGCCTTCAACTGTGAGGCAGAATGAGACCTTTCTCCCTTAGGTTGCTTTTTATAAATATTTTCTCACAGCATATCACAGCACCTCTCAGTTTACATAAAGTCCATAAAATTCTAAACTATGATTTGTAATTCCTTTACACAGTGTTTAAGTTTCCTTGGCTGTCCTTCCTTGCTGCTTTGATAGCACAGTGAATAACACTATGAACTCCTCACCAAAGTGCCTTATTATTATGGAACTCCCCTCTATAACAAATGCATGCACTGGTATATAACAAATGCATGTACTTATACAATGTACATAGAGTGTATTTTTAAATTTTTCAAACTGATTCAAAAATGATAAAACTAAATCTTTACAAAAGTGCATGCGGGTATTAATTCTTCTCCCTCCCCACGTGTGGTCTTGCCTCTTGTTTTAGGTAAGTCTTATTTGAATAGAGCTTTGTTTTACCATACGTGTGTTTTTTGAAAGTGGTTGATAGCCTTTGCTTCTGTCCTTTAGAACACTGGTGGAAAACTCTCATCTGTGTAAGAGCTCAGGCCCACGCTCACCTCTGAAATAACAATGAAAATCACTACTAAAAAGGAATTCAGTAGTCTTCTTTCAGCTCTTTGGCTCCCTATACGGGAGAGTGCAAAGAGACTGTTGTTAAACTATTTGGTAGCCATTCAGTTTTTCATGCAGGAAATCTTGTCCAAAGTCCACACATAGTAAAGGGCTAGAGAGATGGCAAAGCACTTAAGGGCACTTGTACTTACAGAGGACCCAGGTTCAGTTTCCAGCATCCATATGATAGCTGGATCCATTCATACCCTCATTCCATGGGATCTGATGCCTTCTTCTGACTTCTACGGGCCCCAGGCATGCATGTGACACACATGCAAACATTCTGGTGAAGCCTTCGTGTGTGTAAGATGAAATAAATAAATAAATCTAAATAAGCAACCTTTAAAAAGAAAAGCACAAACCACACGTGACTGACATGGATTTGGAGAAGCTAGAGCCTGTCACCCAGCCATTCACACCTCCATGAACCCTGCTTTTCTCTTCCATGGAATACTTGGTTTAGGAGATCCATAAAGAATCCTAAACTTCATAAGATGTCAACTGACTTCATAAGATGTCAACTGTACGTTCTCTTAGTCTTTCTAGGAAGCTGGGCAGAAATAGCCTGAGAAACGCAAAGTTTAGAATTCTTTTAAAATTCTTTATGAAATGTATTGGCTTATAATATGTTTATAAAGACATGACAGGATATAAATCACAGTAAGAGCTAATGTCTTTTCCTATCTTTTCAACTGAAGGATTTTGGCAGTGTGTGTGTGGGGGAGGGGGGTAGTTGTCATTGATGTGCAGGATTCTGTTACTCACTTGCCATAAAGATCTCCAAGCAAATCAAAGGAAACAAATACTTTTTTTCCCAAATATTTTTTCTAAAACTTAAGAGACATATTAAAATGGATTTCTTTCTTCTAAGTAGACTTGTTTCTCTGAGCCTCAATATCCCCAACTTTAAAAAGATTAGAATGCATGGAATCTACAGTTATTTCAAAGACAACATTCAATCATTTTGGTGGTATTATACATTTAATTTTATCTCTCAGGGTAATGTAATACACAATTGAAGATAAAATCATGCAATGGTTTTATTTAAAATATACAGGCCAGTGTGGTGGTATATGCCTGCAATCACAGAACTTGGGTGGGCCGGTGGCGGGGGGACAGAGACAGACAGATCGCTGTGAGTTTGAGGCCACCCTGGCCTACAAAGTGAGGAAAGCCAAGGTTAGAGAAAGAAACCCTGTCTCAAAGAACTAAAAAAAAAAGAAAAGAAAAGACAAACTAAAAAATAAAATAAAATATGCAGCAGGTCTTCCATATCCAAAATTCCACATTTACTGATTCAACCAACCATGCATACAGAAAATATTCTAAGAAGAAAATGTTGTTTTGTGCTTTGCATATTTAAAATTGTATGCTATTATTCCCTAAACAATACACTATACTATTTAGACATCTTTTTTTAAGTTATTTATTCAGATTACATCTCAATTCTTATCCCCTCACGTATATTTTCCCATTCCTCCCTCCCTCCCTCTTTCACCCTATTCCCCTCCCCTAGGTCTGTGACAGAAGGGGACCTCCTCCCCCACCATATGATCACAGCCTATCAAGTCTCATCCTGGTAGCCTGCTTACTCTTCCTCTGAGTGCCACCAGGTCTCCCCACCAAGGGGAAGTGGTCAAATAACAGGCACCAGACTTCATACCAGAGTCAGGCTCTGTTCTCCATACAACTGTGGAAAATGTGCTGTCCATTGACCAGATCTGAATAGGGGGTCTAGGTTTCCTGCATGCTTTGTCCTTGGTTGGTAGAGTAGTGTGAGCAAACCCCCCTGGCTCCATATCCAACAGCCTTGATGGTCTTCTTATAGGTTTCTAGGACCCTCTTGATCCTTCTATTCCTCCCTTTCTCCCTTACCTCTCTCACCTGGAATCCCAATAGGAAGTCCCAGTATCTATCCCAATCTCCTGCTATGTGAAGACTTTCAGGGGACATCTCTGTTAGGCTAGTGTATTTAGACAGCTTTTATACTATATTAGATATAAGTAAGTTACAGATGATTGGATGCACACTAGAGGAAAATTTAATGATAAGGCAATACCCTTCACATAAAGCCCATTGGCATGCTTAAGAATCATGGACCCAAGCTGGTAAACAAGGAGAGACAAATATTTGAATAGGAAGACAAGTGAATGGGACTAGTGAGAGAACAGCTCTGCATCAAGGGGGTCAAGACACCACTGTGATAATTGCAGGTGTCTTCCCCAAAGTTTAACCTGATAATGTTAAACTCATTAGGTCATATCATATTACCTGAATCAGAATCTTTGGTGATCTTTATTTCCCTTCAAGGGAGAGGCTTGGAAAAATGCGTTCACCTGGCAAGTTTGAAAATTGTTCCTAGAAGTGAATGCTAATTTAGGAGTCGATCATTCATACTGAAACATACTTTTCTAGAGACTATGTTTTCACCTCTGGACCTAATGGACCTGCAGTTGACCTGTCATCATTAAAGAATTCCGCTTCATCCAAGGTGCAACTGTTCTCATCAATTCAAATGCCACGGCACTCAGTTCCCAAGAGCAGCAAGACAAGCAAGTCTCAGCAGCCATTGCAGAGGCACCAGATGGAAACTCAAGGAATAAATAAGTACATTTATACTACAGCAGGGGATTTCAAAATTCCCTTTCAAATAGAGCCAATTAAGATACAGAAACTCTGACAGGACTTCCAGCACAGAGTAAGAATAAGAACACATCGCCCGTGTCACTATTTTAATTGGCTCCACACAGGGAGTGTTTTCTAAGCATTTGAAATCAACTCCTGCCAGAATGCATAAAATTTACTTCAATATCTAAGGCAACATGATGCAACTCTGAGGACCACAAAGATTCCCTAGTGTCTTTTGATAGTGTCACACTGTTTAGGGGAAAGACACGGGTATCGTGGTTTGATCTCTACTCTGTATCAGATGCAGGAACAGGGAGCCCTAAAATACAAAAAGCTCAGATAGAAAACTTGGACAGGCTGAGCATGGTGGTGCACGCCTGCAATCCCAGCATTCAGTGAGGCAGAGGCAGGAGGATCTCTGTGAGTTCAAGGCCAGCCTTGTCTATAAAGCCAGTCCAGGACAGCCAAGGCTACACAGAGAAACCCTGTCTCAGAAATAAAGAGGGGGGAGGAGGAAGGGAGAGAGGGAGAGAAGGAGGAAGGAAGAAAGGAAGAAAGGAAGGCAAGACAAAGAAAGAAAAACTGGGACAGAGGCTAGTAAGAGAAGTCAATTGCTAAAATTTTCCACACAAGCCTGGCAACCTGGGTTCAGTACCCATAACACATGTAAGCGTTAAAGGAGAGAACCAAGTCTATAAAGTGGTCCTCTAAAATTCTCGTGTATGCACTGTATCATGCATACCCACCCTAACACACGCATCATACATTCATAAATACACACATACACAAAATTTTAAAAATAAAATAAAACCTTTAAAAATAATTGATTAAAACTGCTCCTAAGTATATAAACAATGTAATAAAAGAAGATATGAGTATTTAGGAGATATGAGAAAATAGTCAGACTTAGTCTTTGTGAACACAAATTAAAGTAATGATTAGACACGAGAGAGGGGAGGATCCTAATTTCTAGACAAAGCTCCACAGGAGGAAATATATGAGCCTGCAACTGTAAATATAGTCAAAACTTATGGCTATGAGATCAGAGGCTATGGGAGGGAACCCTACTGTTCTCATTTCACTAACTGTCCATTTGGATAAACTCAAACTGCCTTCTAAATATTTGTGTTTATAGCCATAGATTAGTGCTTCTCCCAAGCTTGGCCAGAGCATCTTACATCAGTAGGTGGTAGTTGAAGCAGAGACTTATGCCTGTCCAAAGCGCTGAGAGTGAGCATCAGAGACTTATGCCTGTCCAAAGCGCTGAGAGTGAGCATCTGGGAGTGCGCAGCTGTAGACATTTATATTAATCTGCCCCTCATCAAACTTCAAGGAACACTTTAGAGTAAGTAAAGGACTGGATAAAAGGAATGGAAGAGCAGCAGGGTGGGGGAGTCTGTTATGAAGTGCTGCCCACCGGACATGGCATGGCTGTTGCACTCACAAACTCACAGCAGCTATAGTTATATGCAGAGGCCCTGCTCAAGTCCAAGCAAGTTGAAAAATCCCCACATGACTGGGGGAGGGGCTATTCAGGCTCCATCTCTATCTTAGAAGTTGCTGAATCCTGAGGATGGAGACAGGCCACCAGTAGGTTCTCAATCTCCTCTCTCTCTCTCTCTCTCTCTCTCTCTCTCTCTCTCTCTCTCTCTCTCTCTCTCTCTCTCTCTCTCTCACACACACACACACACACACACACACACACACAGACACACACACACACGCACATGCACACACACACCACAATACACACACACACACACACACACACACACACACACACACACACACACACTTTCCAGAGAGGCAGCACCCAAGTTATAATTTCAAAAGAGAACATGAAGAAGTTGGGAAAGAGATGTATCAGGGGAGAGTTCCAAGGTTAGATATAAATAAAATAGATACAGTGAGATGCACTGTAAACATGTTTGACATTTTTTAAAGTCTCTGTTATGTTTATTTGGTGGGTAGTGGACTAATCATCTCAGAAATCTTTCTCTTCATCAGATGTTTGAGCCCCTTGCAAAACCTTTGGTTTCTGAGCTTGAGCACGGATCATTACTCTATCAATTATATGATTTTCCTGGTCTTGTACATTCGGAAGTTCTTCCTATGAAGAAAACTGGCTTTGTCAAAAGGTAAAGCACACTTTCCACATGGCCACACTGAGAAAAATGTTCTCTCAGCTCATTCAACCCGTGACCCAACGAATTTTTCTGATAAAAGCAACAGGCTGACTAGCAATAGAATGCAGCGCCATTATCCCCATCACAGTGGAGACTGCCATGTTAAAACAGAATGAACATTTTTAAACAATAAAAATTACTATAAAGAGAAACACTAATATTCTACCATATTAATACACCATAAGGCAAACAATATCTCAGCACATCCTGCATTGTCCAGAACACAGCACCACAGGACCCAATGGGGAAGTCTTAGCTGTAACAGCTTTTTTAAAGAAGTCATTCTAGTAGTCTTCATGGAAATATGTGGGGTGGCACAGGAGTCTCACAGATGATAATTTGGCAGACATAATATCTTAATAGAAATTATGCAGATTTCATTTCTTTTAATGACTGAGTAATAAATATTCCATTGTGTAAAGTGTACCATATCACAGGTAAGTCAATGGAACTAGAAAAAAATCATCCCGAGTGAGGTAATCCTGACCCAGAAAGATAAACATTATCAGTGTCTTGCTGAGCCATTGTCAGAGAGAAGCTTCCTCCTGCAGCAGATGGGAACAAATACAGAGACCCACAGCCAGACATTAAACAGAGCATGGCTCACTTGGAACACTCAGCTCAAAGGAGATGTTTCCATCAAATCCCTCCCTTCAGTGCTCAGGGAGTCCTGAAGAAGAAGATGCAAAAGGAGTGTAGGAGTGAGAGGGGATGGAGGACAACCAGAAAACAAGACCCTTAAGTCAACAGGATTGAAGTTCATGTGAACTCACAGAGACTGAGGCAGCATGCACAGGGCCTGCAGAGGTCCCCTCTAGATGGGATCTTACAGCTAAAATAAGACAGAGATGCATGCCTTCATCCCTTACCCAGAAGCTACGTCCAATTTATAACCACTTGCAAAAGAAAACTGTTTCTTCAAGGGAGTCTCACTGGGGAAACAACTCCTAAAGGTAGGCTGCATGCCCAGCATTAGATGGCCAATAAAACAAACAAATTCAACAGAATCTCTGGAGGTTCCTTGTCTCACAGTGTCAAGTCAGGGATTTCCCCCTTTTTCAAGTTTATTTTTTTTTTCGTACTTATATAATTTTTCTTTTCTCTTCTTACCCTACAGGTCTGTTTGTATATATAGTATGGCTTCCAGTTTTGTATTTTTATGGAATTCCTGAGTGTGCAAACAAGTAGGTCTCTATTTCTTCCTCCTTTTATTTGACTCTTTTTCCTCTGATGGTTTGTTTTATGATATTCCTGTGTATTAGTTTTTGTTTTATCTTATTATATTTTGTGGTATTATTATTCCACAGAAGCCTGTTTGTTTTCTAATGAGATACAGAAAGGATGCGAATCTGGATAGGAAGGAATGTTGGGTGGATGAATATAGGGAGGAAAACTATAATCAGGAATATGTTACGTAAGAGGAAAAAAAAAACAATTTTCAAAACCAAAAAAAAAAAGGGGGGCCTATATGGGGACATGTACAGAATTTTCAGCATAGAACATAATTCTTATAACAATGATGATAACAAGTGTAATGGGCAGAACAGGGGAGACCAAACATTACGGAGCACAATGTACAAATGGCATGCTTAGAACAGGAGCCTAAGACCCATCTCAGAAATAGCGTTGAATAAAATCCCAAAGGATCATATAAGATCAGCAGCACACAAGTGTTTAAGTAATTAAAACATCATTCCCTACAGACCAAGGCTCCATAAAGAACAAAAGCAACCCTAAAGATCCTGATCATGTATTTCAGAGTAAGTTTATAAAGGAAGTTGGATGAACATACATTTTGGATAAACAACAAACCAAAGAGAAATAAGTTATAAAAGGGACAGAAATTGCCGGTAGCAATAAAGGACATTTGACACGTACTGATATGTGAGAAAAGCTCAAATATCTGCAACTGACATCCAAAAGAGGGGGAGAGATATAAAACCTATCTTTTTCTTAAATATAGCCCTACCTTTTTAATAAAATGTCACATACAACACGGAGAGTAAATTAGCAATGGAAACAAATAAAAGAGGCATAACATGAACTCTTAATTGAGTAACTTCTAAGATACCTCCAAGCCATCTGGCCAACCATAACTTGGGAACTCACTATGTACCAGGCACCAGCACAGACACTAGTAAACAAAAGAAGACATTCAAATATGGAAACCCTACTCATCTGGGACCACTGTAGCTTCTTTATCCTGGAATAATGTTTTGGAAATTTGTATGTGGCGATTATATAAAATGATAAGGCTAGAGGGGCAATTCCCATGATATTTCTCAAAGTTTATTCCAACAAAACTTCTACAATGAAATTTTTACTCAACTACATTCAATTTGCTTTAGGGACCTTTACCTCAAAATTATTTATACCATCACTGCTACAATACCATAGAAGTTCTCAATCATAAGCAATGTTATATTTAAAGAATGTGTTTCATTTTTACGTGGCTTGTCATAGTCACTTAAAGCAAGAATTCCTAGTTTGAGGGTAACAGAATAGATGCATAAATGCCCCCTGAGGTTTTGATAATGTATGTTAGAATCAAGCAGAGTGTGATGAAAATGTAACGATACGATAGAGAAGTTTGTTAAAAACTCAATCGTAAAATCTAAAAGGGATATTTTAATATGTCATTAATGAGTCTAGACAGAAAGGTAAGAACCAGCCTACTCCGACTACTTTTTAATCACTGGCAGCAATAATAACATATGAGATGCTTAACTTCTGCCATCTCTGTACATGTTGGTCAGCTATGGCTGTAATGAGATGTCCCACATAACTTACAGCAAAGAAAGGGTTATTCTGGTTCATGCTTGCTTGGCCTTGTTACTTTGGGGTACGTGGTAAAACAGGGTGTTACAACAGGAGCACATTGTGGAAGAGATCCCACCTTCTTCATAGCAGTCATAAGGTAAAAGAAGGAAGAAAGAGACAGGAGTCCCACTGTCCCCTTCAAGATCATACTACTAATGACTATAGCGCCTTAATACTACTGAAAGGTTCCAATATTTCAGTAGCACCAAGCAAGGGACCAAGATTTTACCTCCCATGATTTGGGGGATTATTCTACACCCAAAATGTAGGAATATATTAAAATACATCTCATAATATTTTAAACACTGAATATCCATGCAGTGCTAGCTCTAGTGGTCCTGCTGCGTATGGGATACCTGGCTGAAGCAAAAGTGATGGGTTTGACTCTTCTATTTTAGTCATCTGTTCTTATCTTTTCTTTTGACATGGAAAATGTATTGTAATGGAGTTGACATTAGGAAACAATTTGAGCACAAGCTGAATTCTGCATTTCCATATGAACAGTTTTATACATAAGAAACACAAAGAAACAGAAAATTGTGCCATAACCACAAATGTAGGAAGATTCAAAACAGAAACAAACAAGGCACCTGGATGCAACCATCTACAAAGTGATGTCTTGGTATCTTTGACACTGTGAACCTTTCTATATGAAAAAAAATTCTCTCAATATACTACTCATATCTAACAATAGGGATTCAAAATGCCAAGAAGTGCAAAATAAGAAAAGTTTTATGTCTTGAGAAAAAAAATCTGAACCATATTTTTAAAGAAACAAGAGACCATGTGACCCTCCTGAGCAACAGGCATAATGAGATCCACACTGCAGACCACAAGGGAGAATGTGAGAAAATAAATGTCTATTCCTGGAACAATGTCAAGTGTTATGAATTCAATAAGAACCAAGACCTATGGAAATAGAAGAGTTAGAAAGACTGCTGAGCATATGGAATGAATATCAAATAGAAAAAAAAAAAAGTCAGAAACAGCACTCCTCATGATGAAAAAGCAAGCACCATATATAAGAAGGTCTTAGGCAGAAATTGCCAAATCCCAGACTAGAATTCTTTTCAGTCCCAGTTCTGGTAAGCTTGCAGATTTCAAATATCATCATAAACTTCTAAAACCTTCAACTGGGTGAAGCCACAAGAACAGATGAAAAAACTATGGAAACAACTTCTGGCAACAGCAGATATTAAATGAAGAAGGCATCTTTTCCATGGACTAAATTTTCAACTCTAATGAACTAAGTATCAACTCAAATGACGTCAAAGACCTTTTCTGGAAGGCAGGAAACCACACCCTAGGACCTGGAGGCTGCAAGGCAAAGCAAAAGTTGATAAGCATCTGGCCAGACGTTCCCAGAGACTCACAGGCAGGACCGCTCCCCTTGTACAACCCCCAGCACATTCTGTAGCTCTTTTTCAGGGTGATTACAGTACTTACCGAAATAGACATGGATACAGTTGAAGTAGTGTTTAATACTGTTCCTATGCTTTACTCCATATACCACTTGGTAAAGTTTGATTGTGGTCTCTGGAATCTCATTTTCTCCATATGCCCTGTGGTTTTTATGTATCATTTTGCATAGCATGGTGACTTTTTAAAAAACACCCAGGTCATGTTGCAGAATGACTGACTGCTTCAACTTGTAGGGAGTATCTACTTGTTTTAACTGCTTGAAATTTTGCTTTTCAGAAATCTGTTCTTCCAATGTCAAATGCTAGAGCTTGCTTCCTCCGTGACAGAGGCAGGAAGGGGCTGGGAAGAAGTACACTGTACAGTCTTACTAGTCAGAGCATCCTGAGGCCCAGTAAAGGGATATTTTGACATGTTATTTAAACAGAGCCAAACTAAGAGCTCCTAAGGAACTATAATTTTTGGAGCTATCAGGATCAAATTGTCTTCTATTTCCCTTGGTCCAACAGTAAAAGCAAACCACTGTCTAATGCATATCTTTATAACCTAAAGGGACTAAATGATAAAGACTATATCTAACCAAGTTCTAAGAAAATCATATATATATATATACATATATATATGTATACACACACACACACACACACACACACACACACACACACACACATATGATTTCACCTGGCTTCCCCTAGAATCAAACATTTATTGCCAATGATTTTTGCTTGTTTGTCTTAGCAATGTGAGTCAATAAATAAGAAATGCTTTTCACTATCTGAAGAGATATTTTCTTACTAAGAATCAAAAGTGCATTGATATTACATATTGATCTAAATTTTTGTCTAGCTTTACTGACAGTTTCCCATAATCTGCTTCTATAAAGCCCTCAATTTGTTTGGAGTAGACGCAGCATGTATAATCCAGTGCCATAGGACTTATAGAGGAACAAGTTACTGTTCTGGCTTACCACTGTTTCTTAAGGCATAACCAAGCTTGGCACCTCATGGAGGCTCAGTAAATGTCTGCATAATGAAGCCTGAATGGGTAAATTAATGAATACACTTGGCCATTCTGAACCTGTTTGCTCATTGCTAAAATGGAGAAGCAGGTGATGGTTGCCTGCCTTTTCTTAAATGGAGATCTAACAAGATAATGCATGTAAAAGTGCTGTGTTAGCTATAAAGCAATAATTATGATTCATTCAGCACATACTGTAGAAGTGAAAATGATCATAATGGGATGGATAAAAGCATGGGCCCAGAAGGCAGAGAGTTTGAACATCAGCACTGTATCTTATTAGTTGTCTTATTTTGGCTGAGGTTTGAATCTGCCATGAAACTCACTCTTAGGATTGTAAATGCTCTTTTAAAAGTTAATACATGCAATGCATCTATATAAGGTAGTTTTTGTACTCTACCAGATAAACTAACAATTAGAAAAGGGTTCTGTCCCCAGAAAGCTTACAATCCAGCAAGAAGATAGACCAGGTATACAAATCATCTAAATATACAATATACATCTAAATATACGATATACAGTAGGCAACATGAACAATGACATCATTGGAAATGAGTCATTCTGTCTCTTTGATTTGTCTGATGTTCTTTAAGGTATGACCACTCTAAATACTAATCTCACTATTTAGTATTTCCTAAACAATGCTTGCAAACATTGTTAAGCTTAAATCGTGGCATGTCTTGATGACACATTTCTATATGGCAAATTCAGAACCATTAGGTACACACTGGAAAAGCTGTGCACAAACCATCAACCCCAGAGATGTGCGTGGCACCAATGTGATGAGAGAGGCACTGAGAGAACAGATGATCCCAAAGTTCATGGTTTATAAGCTGGGAAAAGATTTACAGGAGTGTTACTGAACAACCACCCCCGGAAACTCTCTTAATTCAATCCTTGTGAACGTGTGACTGTTTCCCCACACAGCAGAGGGGATCTTTTATAAGATGAGGTCTAGGAGATGAGGTGGGAGATAGATGGCTCCAGAACATCTAATGATCCTGATTATTCCTCCATTATAGAGGCAGAGGCAGAGGCATGTGGCAACAGCAGGAGAGATGGGAATGGCCTTGAATCACTAGATGCAGTAAGGCGCAAAGAAAAAAAAATGTCATTCCAAAAGGTCCATGAAGAACAAGTCTTGACATCAATCCATGCACAAAACCTACAATCCAAAATTTGTCCTGCCTACAAGATGCGCAGGGACAAAGACGGAGAAAAGATTGAGGAATAGACAACCAAAGAGTGAGTGACCCTACTTGAGACTCAGGACATGTGAGAGAACTAATCTCTGATACTAACAATGTTACTTTGCTATGTTTACAGACAGTAGCCTAGCATAACTGTCTTCTGAGAGGCTTCACCTAGCACCTGATGGAAACAGACACAGAGACATAGACAGAGCTTGGAGAGTCATATGGAAGAGTTAAGGGAATGATTGCAGGAACTGGAGAGGTCAAGGGCTCCACAACAAGACCCCTAGAGCCAACTAACCTGAGTTCAGGGGGCTCACAGAGACTGAACCACCAACCAAAAAGCATACATGAACTGGTCCTAGTCTCCCTGCACATATGCAGCAGATTCACAGCTTGGTCTTTATATGGGTCCCCCAGCAACTGGAGTAAGGGCCCTCTCTGACTCTGAAGCCTTCCTTTGGATCTTGTTCCCCTAACTGGATGCACTGTCTGGCCTCAGTGGTAGAGGATAAGCCTAGCACTGCAGCTACTTAATGTGCCAGGGTGGGCTGATACCCATTGGGGACCTCCTCCTTCTCTAAGGGGAAGGATACAGAAGAATAAGGAAAGCGGTATGTGGGGAGTGGGACTGGGAAGAGAGGGGCTGCGATCAGAATGCAAAATGAATGAATAAATAAATTAATTAAAAGTGGAGCACAGTATCACACACCTGTAATCCCAGCACCCAGGAAGGCAGAGGCAGGCAGATCGCTGTGAGTTTGAGGCTAGTCTGGTCTACAAAGTGAGTCCAGGACATCCAAGGCTACAAACATGGAAACCCTGTCTCAATCCCACCCCCCAAAGAAAAACTAAATAAATAAATGAATGAATGAATAAATAAATAAATAAAATTTAAAGACAGTCTTGAACACTTGAAGTTCAAGCTGATAAAATGTGATTTCAGGCACCTTACATCCAGCAAGAGGATTATGTACATTGTTGAAAGCAGCTCTGCTTGTGAGGATTTGTCTACAGCAGAGACAAAGGGAAAATGGCCTCCCAGTTATCTTCTGCTCCTATAGTTACACCGGAAAGGAAAGGGTGTTTGTAGAGCACACCTTGCTAACCTCCAAATCAGAACTAACACACAGATGGGCAGCAATGGCAAAAAAAAAAAAAAAAAAAAATTCAAGAAAATACCTCCCCCATGGCAGCCCTACAATAAACTGCCATGCTACCTTTTCCTGAAAGCATAAGGTAGTGAAAACTGGACCATGATGGTGGACCAAGTGAAAACCCAAGGTCCTAACGCATGAAGACATGTTTGTTGTCTAGGGAAAGATGAATTCTAAACTGAAAATCAGAAGGCAGGACATAGGGCAGAATTGTGAAGATCTGTGCCTAAACTTCATCCAGCATTTAGGACACAAATGGTCATAGGCATGCTGCAGGCTTTAATTGAGACTGGGTTTTAATAACTGAGTAGTATTCCATAGTGTAAATGTACCACAGTTTCTTTATCCATTCTTCTACTGAGGGACACTTAGGCTGTTTCCATGTTCTGGCTACTATGAATAAGGCCGCTATGAACATAGTCGAACATATGTTCCTGTTATGTGCTGGAGCTTCTTCTGGGTATATTCCAAGGAGTGGAATAGCTGGGTCTTGAGGAAGCCCTATTCCCAGTTTTCTGAGATAGCGCCAGATAGCTTTCCAAAGTGGCTGTACTAGTTTGCACTCCCACCAGCAATAAAGGAGACTGGGGTGAAGAGGCAAGGAACACATTCCTCTCACGCTGGCATTTTTAGATAACTGACAACCACCACCTCCCCAGTTTCATCTTACGCTCTGGTCGTGTGATTGCTTTGCCTTCTGCCTGCTTCTGCTCAGGCTGTTCTCTGATTGCTGAATCCTTCTTCCATTTGTTGTTTTAGTTCAGTCAACCCCAAACCTAGAACAAGGCACTAAACCATAAGTATTACTTAAGACTTAATGCAGAAGTGTCTTTTATTATGCCATTTTTTGAGGTACTCCCAGAGAAGCTCCCTGCTTTTTCTCCCCTATAGCACCTTATAACAGTTTCCTTAGGAGTTATCAATATATCCACCCTTTGCAAATATATATCTGCACTAATGGGGGTCTCTCTTTACTATTACCACACCCTATTCACCTTTGACCCTCCATGCTAAGTACTGTGCCAACTCCAAAGCATGTATGTGTCACTATGTGGATGCACATATTGAGGTCAGAGGAAATCTTTCTAGAATCAGTCCTTCCCTTCCATGTTTATGAGGATTCAGGGACCTGAATTCAAATCTCCAGGCTTGTACGGTGAATACCTTTGCCTGGTACACTATCTTGCTGGCCCTATGGAGACTTTTACAGTTTGCCTAAGAAATGGAAAACCAGTCTCCACAACTTTCTGCTTATCTTCATTGTCTACTATACATGGAAGGATTGATTTTGGACACCTATGGGTGATTTCTAAAAAACACCAACACAAAACAGAGGGTAAGGAGTTGCTAGAACGGAGGATCTAGAAACAATATGTGGTTACAAGTCATGGGTTACGGAATTCTACCACTGCCTGCACAATCTGGTTCTCCCTGGACCAACCTGATGCCACAACTGCATCCTCTCATCTTTACTTACTTGTCTCCATCCATGACACTCCTCCTAGAAACCTGGTAGGTTTTTTGTGTGTGTGAAGATAAGATAACAGAATATTGAAAATAACCAAAAGTGTTACATGCACATTTCTATAAGGATCACTGTCCTTAAGAGCTCTGCTTGTGAAGTGTGCTTGCCTCATAGAGCTTACCTGTCACTCTCTCTCCCTTACCCTGGAAACAACTTGCTCAGGGTTGTACTCCCTCCATCCCTCAACACATATACTATAAGCCACCATCCCTCTACCTATCTGCAGAACAAGGATTGTTTCCTTTCCTGATAAGGGCACAGCTCTGCAATTAGTTCTGGAAACCCTGCAGTCCCTCTTGCCAACCCTACTTCCTAAGATTCAAACAGAGAAACAAAATATTGCTAAAGTTAAATTTGGATTTCATCAGGTAGCAATGATTTCTAAGTAGTACATGGCTTTTAAGCCAAGAAATAAAGAGGAGTAAATTTCTCATTCAGTTTCCTCATCTCTAATTAAACCAGTGGGTCACATACACAGAAAGAAATGAAAGCACGGGGGCAAGGGTTAAGGGAGAAAGAAGCATTTCAGTGGAAGAGATAAAAATGAGAGGAAAGAGGTTACTATGGATTTTAAAATGACTGAAATTTATTATATACATTTATGAAATTATCAAAGAATTTTTTAAATTAAAAATCAAATAGTTACTTTTCACTGAAAGAAAATAAAGCAAATTACTATAAGGCATCTCGTCAGCAGTGATAGTGTGTTAGGTGAAAACCTAAATGGAAGGTATTCCCTGGGACACTAAAAGCAACAATAAATCCAAGCAAAGAAAAGACCCAGAAAGTGAGTGTCATCTGAATAAGTGACCTTGACCAAATAATGTAACTTCCAGAGTCTTGTTTTCCACATCTACAAATTGCAACTGTCATACATTTTGAAACACCAACAATTGAGTTCTTTGGGGATAACAAGAGCGCTTAAATATATATATACAGAAAAAAATAGACATTTTTGATGAAGAAAATCTCAATAATCCTTTCAATGAAAATTAAAAATATCTGAAGAGCCTTTATTGAGTATTTGACTAATGAACTGAAAATACATTGCTAAAAGTTTGCCTTTTCCATACTTAACTAGCTTGCTATGTGTGTAAAATGTGGATAAGGGCGACAAGAAAAAATACCTGTTGAAGTGTGGTAAAGTCTTAATCACAGCCACAGGGGGTAATAATGTGGCACACACTGACACAGAAACAGTTGTGAGTGGGACATTCAGCCAGGTGCTAAGAGGAATGGTAAGGGGAACTGCAATGTTGGATTAACAGACTCATCATTCTGTTACACACACACACACACACACACACACACACACACACACACACACACGGGATTGTAATGTAATAAAACCCAAATAATTTAAGTAACTTTGAAATCCTAATTTTTGAAGCCCTGACTTCTCCAACATCATCTACTGCCACTCCACCGACTGACTTTCTCGAATTAATTTCCTGTCGGGAATTAATTCTGTCAGACCCTTACCCAAGAAGACTGTTTTATTTTACTTGTTTGAGTTTGCAATTGTTTTGCCTCTGAGGTCCCTGAATATAGTCTTACCTTATATTATGACAGTTTCTGCTTGTCATATTCTTCCACGGTGGAACACACCCCTTGGCTGGCTCTTTTAAACATCACCTCCTCAGGTTATTTGTTATCCAAGCCTACTATCTTTCCTGATTCTTCCCCACCAGCAGGCCCATCACTCTCCTTCTTGATCCCAAGTTTTCTCTCACCTGAGCCTCCCTCTCCAATTCTATAATATTATGTTCTTGTCTCCTTGGGAGTTGCCAAGCCTTGGAAGGGATTGTACAATGGTCTGTGCTATACAGAGTCCTCTTTTTACATGTAGTTCAGTGCCATTCATGCAGAAGCCATGCTATAGTGTACTAAATGAATAAAGATCAATTCAACTACAAAAGCTACAACATAAGACAATAGCTCTTACATCCTTATACTATAGGAAAAATAAGAAACAAGTGTCAGGAGGAAAAGGCATAAATCTAGACTCAAGGAGGGAAAGGAAGCTACATAGATAGTTCTTAAAGAAGCAATCGGGGGATCCAAGATGGCGGCGAGCAGTGTGGACCATGTTTGGAAGCTCCAGTGAACAATTCGGGAAATTGCACAGATTTCTGAGCCAGGAACACTAAGGTCTCCACACCACGGCAGCAGGAGTGCTCCACAGTTCGGAGGGACCAGGGTGCGGAGGACCTGCGTACCCCTGTAAACAAGAGGAGCGCGGATTTTCTCGGATCGGAGCAGCAGCGGCAGAGACAGCAGTAGTGGCGGCGGCACCATCGTCAGCAGCAGCGTGGCTGAGGTTTGCAGCTCAGATCCTTCCGGTGGAGGTGATTGGTGTGGTGGCCAGTGGGAGTTGCTGTGGAAGAGGGGACTCTGGACAGGATTTGGGTCACGTGGTGCCTTGAGACCCAAACTGGACTCGGGTTCAGCTCAGTGCACAGTGCTGTGGAGAAGCTGGCTCAGCTCAGCAAGCAATTCTGCTCGAGGCACTAGCTCAGCACAGCCACAGCTCCCCCGCTGTGATGCAGGCTGGGCGGAGCACGCAGTTCCACCGGAGGCGCTAGCTCAGCACAGACACAGTTCTCCTGCTGTGACACAGGCTGGGCGGAGCGCTCAGTTCCACCCAAGGCACTAACTCAGCTCAGCGAGCAGTTCTGCCCGAGACACTAGCTCAGCTCAGTAGGCAGTTCTGGGGCACTGACGCAGGCAGAGGTCAGCATGCAGATTCAGCCCAGAGGCCCTAGCTGGACTTGCCGGGAAGATTGGGCCCAGAGACTCTAGCTGAGCTGTGCACACAGGCTCGGCGGGCCTAAGACTCTGGTTGCACTATTCACACAGTTTAGACCTGGAGTCCCGGGATGAACTCAGAACGCAGTGTGAGTCCAGAGTCCCTGGCTGAGCTCAGTGCACAATTCCACCCCGAAGACTCAGGTAGAGGTCGGCGTGCAGTTTGGGGCCAGAGTCCCTAACTGTTCTTGGCAGACAAATGGTCCCAGAGACTCTAGCTGAGCTTTTGGCACAGTCCCAGCTCTAAGACTCTGGTTGGACACACTGTGCAGTTTGAATACAGAATTCCTGGCTGAGCTTGGCGGACAGTTCGGGTCCTGAGTCAACAACTGACCACAGCATGCACCTTGGGCCAAAAGCCCCTCGCTGAGCTTGGTGCGCGGTCCCAGCCCAAAAATTCTGGCTGGACCCTGTGTGCATTTTGGGCCCAGAATCCCTAGCTGAGCTCGGCAGACGGTTCAGGCCCTGAGAATCTAGCTGAGCTCGATGCTTGGGTCGGTCCCAGTATCCCTGGCTGGACTCGGCAGGGGACCCAGAAGGCTGTGGATACCTTGGCCTGACCCAACGCTCATTCAGAGACCCAGAATGATTGCAGGACCCACAGCACAGAGGAGCTGAGGATCCATGGCAGTGTGAGCCCAAAACGACAGGGCTAACCTCCTGCCATCCACACCAGTGAAGCATCAGAGCTTCCAGCCTAGGGAAATCATGAGAAAACAAGTGAATCTATCATCAAACTCCCTCCATTCAACCCTAAAAGCTACGCTACAAAAACAAAAACAGCAAGATGTCTAAAGGACAGTGAAAAGGCATATGCAAAAAACCCCTAAACAACATGGCGTCTCCAGTTTCCAGCTATCCCAAAGAAAACAACTCAGAGAACTCAAATACAATGGAAATACAATAAAATGACCTCAAATCCTTGGTAATGAGGATGACAATGGAGGAAACAAATAAAATTCTTAATCAAATACAGGAAGATGCAGCCAAACAGGTGAGACATAAAAGAAGCACATAGAGTAGAACTGGAAAAATTGCAGGAAAATGCAAAAAACCGGATGAAAGAAATGAATAAAATGGTTCAAGCTCTGAAGACCTATAAAGTGGCAATGGAAGAAACTCAGGAATGTACAAAAAATCAGATGAAAGAAATCAAAAAATCAGTTCAAGGTCTGAATATGAAAATGGATTCAATGATAAACACAGAGACAGAAGAAAAACGAGAACGTGAGACCTCAGAGAAGAAGGCGAGCAACACAGAGGTGAGCTTTTCTAACAGAATCCAAGAGATGGAAGAACGAATCTCGGCTCTAGAAGATACAATCACAGATCTTGAAGCAACCATTAAAGAAAATGTCAAATGTGGAAAACTTCTGACACAAAACACCCAAGAAATTAAGGACACCATGAAAAGAAGAAATTTGAGGATAATAGGCATTGAAGAAAGCGAAGATATCAGACTCCAAGGCCCAGAAACTATTCTCAACAAAATCATAGAAGAAAATTTCCCCAATCCAAAGAAAGTGATGCCTATAAACATACAAGAGGCCTACAGAACACCAAATAGAATTGACCAGAAAAGAAAAACTGCCTGTCACATAAGAATCAAAACATAAAACATACAGAACAAAGAAAAAAATATTAAAAGCAGCAAGGGAAAAGGGCCAAATAACATTTAATGGCAAACCTATCAGAATTACACCCGACTTCTCAGCAGAGACCATAAAAGCCAGAAGGGCCTGGACAGAGATCCTGCAAACCATGGAGACCACAGATGCCAGGCCACACTACTTTACCCAGCAAAACTATCAATAACCATTGATGGAGAAAACAAAATATTCCATGACAAAACCAAATTCAAACAGTACCTATCCACAAATCCAGCCTTACAGAAGGTACTAGAAGGAAAACTCCATCCCAAAGGGCCAAGCTACAACCAAAACTACTCAGGAAAAAGGTAACTATCCCATGGCAAAAACACAACTACACAAACGCTCGACTGGAAACAACATCAAAATTAAGACTCTTAACAGTCACTGGTCATTAATATCTCTCAACATCAATGGTCTCAATTCTCCAATAAAAAGACACAGGCTAACTGAATGGGTGCATAAAACAGATCCAACATTCTTCTGCATTCAAGAAACACATCTCACCCATAATGATAGGCATTACCTCAGGGTAAAAGGTTGGAAAGAAATATTCCAAGCAAATGGTCACAAGAAGCAAGCAGGCATAGCCATTTTAATATCAAACAAAATAGACTTTCAACCAAAATTAATCAAAAGAGATGAGGAAGGACACTTCATACTCATCAAAGGTAAAGTCAACCAAGATGAAATCACAATTCTGAACATCTATGCTCCCGATACAAGGGCACCTACATTTGTAAAAGATCTGCTAAAAAGACTTAAACCACACATCGATCCCCACACAATAATAGTGGGAGACTTCAACACCCCACTCTCACTGAAGGATAAGTCATTGAAACAGCAACTAAGCCAAGAAATAACATCATTAAGCAATGCCATGGGTCAAATGGGTCTAACAGATATCTATAGAACCTTTCACCCAAACAAGAAAGAATATACCTTCTTCTCTGTACCCCATGGAACCTTCTCCAAAATTGATCACATCGTAGGTCACAAAGCAAGCCTCAACAGATACAAGAGGATTGAAATAATACCTTGTGTCCTATCAGATCACCATGCTCTTAGGCTGCAATTCAACAACAACAGAAAAAACAAAAAGCCTACACATACGTGGAAACTAAACAACTCTCTGCTAAATGACACTTAGGTCAGGGAAGAAATAAAGAAAGAAATCAAGGAGTTTCTGAAATTCAATGAAAATGAAAGAACAACATACCCAAATTTGTGGGATACATTGAAAGCAGTGCTAAGAAGAAAATTCATAGCACTAAGTGCCTTTAAAAAGAAATTGGAAACATCCCACATAAGCATCTTAACGACACAACTGGAAGCCCTAGAAAAAAAAGAAGCAGAAACACCCAAGAGGAGTAGACGTCTGGAAATAATCAAACTCAGGTCTGAAATTAACAAATTAGAAACTAAGAAAACAATCCAAAGAATCAACAAAACCAAGAGCTGGTTCTTTGAGAAAATCAACAAGATAGACAGACCATTAGCCAAACTAACTAAAAGGCAGAAAGACAGAATTGAAATAAACAAAATCAGAAATGAAAAGGGAGACATAAGAACAGACACTGAAGAAATACAAAGAATCATAAGATCCTACTTTGAAGGCATATACGCCACAAAATTTGAAAATCTAAGGGAAATGGACAATTTTCTTGATCAATTTCACTTGCCACAGTTGAATGAAGAACAGATAAACAAGCTAAATAGTCGCATTTCCCCTACAGAAATAGAAGCAATCATTGGTAGTCTCCCAAGCAAAAAAAGCCCAGGGCCAGATGGTTTCAGTGCAGAATTCTACTAGACCTTCAAGGGCGAGCTAATACCGATACTCGTCAAGCTACTCCAAAAGATAGAAATGGATGGAACATTACCAAATTCATTCTATGAGGCCATAGTCTCATTGATACCTAAATCTCACAAAGACTCAACAACAAAAGAGGATTTCAGACCAATTTCTCTTATGAACATCGATGCAAAAATACTAAATAAAATACTTGCAAAATGAACACAAGAACACATCAAAGATATCATTCATCATGACCAAGTAGGCTTCATTCCAGGCATGCAGGGATGGTTTAATATACAGAAATCCAATGTAATCCACCATATAAGCAAACTGAAAATAAAAACCACATGATCATCTCTTTACATCCAGAGAAAAGCATTTGATAAAATCCAATACCCTATTTTCAGATGATATGATAGTGTACATAAGTGACCCTCAAAATTCCACCAGAGAACTCCTACAGCTGATAAATAACTTCAGCAAATTAGCTGGATACAAAATTAACTCAAAAAAGTCTGTAGCCTTCCTATACACAAATGACAAGCTTGCAGAGGAAGAAATTAGGAAAACCATACCCTTCACATTAGCCACAAGCAATATAAAATATTTAGGAGTCACTCTAACTAAGCAAGTGAAGGACTTGTTTGAAAAAAAATTTCAAAACTCCAAAGAAAGAGATTGAAGATGACCTGAGAAGATGGAATGATCTTCCCTGCTCATGGATCGGGAGAATTAACATGGTAAAAATGGCCATCCTACCAAAAGTAATCTACAGATTCAATGCAATCCCTATCAAAATACCTACACAATTTTTAAAAGACATTGAAAGTTCAATTCTGAACTTCATATGGAAAAACAAAAAACCCAGAATAGCTAAAACAATCTTGTGCAATAAAAGGTGCTCCGGAGGAATCTCCATACCTGATCTCAAACTGTACTATAAAGCAATAGTAATTAAAACAGCATGGTACTGGCACAGCAACAGGCTGGTTGATCAGTGGAATCAAATCGAAGACCCAGATATGAATCCACACACATATGGTCACTTGATTTTTGACCAAGAAGCTAAATCCATTCAATGGAAAAAGGATAGCATGGTCTAACTGGAGGTCTATGTGTGCTGGTCTAACTGGAGGTCTATGTGTAAAAAAAATGAAACTGGACCCATATTTGTCACCTTGTAGACTGGGAAAAGATCTTCACCAACCCTACATCTGACAAAGGTCTAATATCCAAAATATATAAATAACTCAAGAAATTAAACACCTCCAAACCAAATAACCCAATTGAGAAATGGGGCTTGGAACTAAACAGAGAATTCTCAACAGACGAATATCAAATGGCTGAGAAACACTTAAAGAAATGCTCAACCTCCTTAGTCATCAGGGAAATGCAAATCAAAACAACTCTGAGATCCCATCTTACACCCATCAGAATGGCTAAGATCAAAAATTCAAGCGACACCACATGCTGGCGAGGATGTGGGGAGAGAGAACCACTCCTTCATTGCTAGTGGGAATGCAAACTAGTACAGCCACTTTGGAAATCTATCTGGTGCTATCTCAGAAAAATGGGAATAGGGCTGCCTCAAGACCCAGCTATTCCACTCCTTGGAATATACCCAGAAGATGCACTACCACACAACAAGAACATGTGCTCAACCATTTTCATAGCACCCTTATTCATAATAGCCAGAACATGGAAACAGCCTAAGTGTCCATCAGTAGAAGAATGGATAAAGAAACTGTGGTACATATACACTATGGAATACTACTCAGCTATTAAAAACAAGGAATTCCTGAAAGTTGTAGATAAATGGATTGAGCAAGAAATTATGATAATGAGTGAGTTAACCCAGAAGCAGAAAGACTCAAATGGCATATACTCACTTATATCTGCATACTAGCCCAAGGGGCATGTCCCACGAAAGCCTTCACTTACCACGAAACTGGGACAGAGGGGAGGACATCCTATTGGGACTCTAGAGGAGAGAAGCATGGGAGAATAACAAAGTAGAAGGATCCAGAGGGTCCTAGAAACCTACAAGTAGAACATTATGATAGGCAGATTTGGGCCCGGGGGTCCCTCTCAAAATAAGGCACCATCCAAGGACAATACAGGCGGTAAACTTTAAACCCCTACCCAGATCTAGCCAATGGGCAGAACATTCTCCACAGTTGAGTGGAGAGTGGGATATGACTTTCTCACGTACTCTGGTGCCTCACAATTGACCACGTTCCCTGGAGGGGGAGACCTGGTGGCACTCAGCGGAAGGACAGCAGGTTACCAAGAAGAGACTTGATACCCTATGAGCATATACAGGGGGAGGTAATCCCCCTCAGGAACAGTCATAGGGGAGGGGAATAAGGGGGAAATCTGAGGGAGGGAAGAATGGGAGGATACAAGGAATGGGACAACTATTGAGATGTAACAAGAATAAATTAATAAAAAAAATTTTTTAAAAAGAAGCAATCAAGCCTCATTGTGCAGTGTCATGAGAACTCAAATAGCAACCCACTCGGTATTTATTCCATTACTAAGATATTCATTTAAGGTTTCTAATTAAGTTGTAAAAAATATCACTTTTGTGCTTTAGGAGGCTGGGTCTGCTGCCAGTACAGATCTGTAATGGATGGGAAGTAGGCCATGGCATGGGCCAAGCCAATGCTTGCCAAACAGCAAAGACTATGAAGGAAGGAATAACGGTGCATGGCAGGCATTTGGTTCTTAGATGTGGAAGGTGAGATGAGGGAAATTGTTCTTGCATAGCAACACCAAGGCTGGAAACTAGGATTTGTCAAAAGTTGTTGGGATTGATTAGAAGGGGACAAATCTAGTGTGTCTTTCACCCAGCCACTAAGTAGTAAGACACAAGCATCAGTCCCATGCATTTGCAAAACCATGGTCTGCACCCTCATCCAGTTACCCTTCCTCTGTGTGAAACCTTTCACCTTTTCCTCTTTACTCATGAATGTCTTTAGAGTTGTTGGATGTTTTTGCCACTTATAAAAAATTACAGAAAATGTACAAAACATGGGAGGTATTATATAATCACTTTGGGGGTCCTTTATTTCCCACCTCTTACACAACAGCTTTTCTTCATGGCTTGAACCACTTGCTGGCAAAGTTCGCATGAGTATGTTAACTCACATTTTTATTCAAATAATACAATATTACACATGTGCTTCTAGAACTTGCTTTTGATTTTCACTTCATGTGCTGGGAAGATCCTTCATAGTTAATACACACACACACACACACACACACACACACACACACACACACACATATACACACACACACATTCATATTGAGATAGGAAATTACTAGTACACCAAGATTACATTAAACTAATAATTGTCCTGACTCAGCCTCCTGAGTGCTGTACTCAGAAGTATACATACTACCATGCTTCACTCTATTCATAGTCTTATAGAAGAGTTAGATATTACAATAATTCCAGAATGGCTTATAAAGCCAACTGTTGATCACAGTACTACAATGAATAAATTTGAATGCACATCTTTGTATAGCTATCTAGATGGGTATTTCTTTAAGCATGTGACAAAAGCATTGATTTGATGAGCCTTTCTCAAGAGCAATGTAGGAGGAGGAATGAGATTTAGAAGGAGCAACAGGGAAATATCTTATGGATGGACAATTCAAGCCTTTTTCATGGCTGTAACAGCATGTGAGCTGTGAAGAGTTACTAAAAAGACTTGTACCAAGACCTAACAGGTCCATCCAGGTGAAAGAGAGCATTCAACGTCCTAGACCCCTTGAGAAGTAAATGATTTTGTATGATATAAAGACAGAACTAAAAGGAGAGGGCTTTGTTTGTTTGTTTGTTTGTTTGCTTGCTTGCTTTTCTACTTTCTGATTTAAGCCAGCACCCTGACTTTCATGGCCTGACAATCCTGAGCATGGTCAATCACCAAGTCCTGTGTCCCTCAACCCTTCTGATTCAGCCTTTTCCAACCAGGAAGAAGTACTTTATTTACAACATTGTGAGTGTAGATTCTGAGCTCCATAAAGTCAGGAAGATCCTAAAACGTCACTGTAATTTGTCTCTAGCAGAGCAGAATTTAATACACATTTGTTGCATGGATGGATGGTTGGATGGATGGGTCAATGGGTGGGTGGGTGGATGGATGGATGGACAGATGGATGGATGGATGTGTAAGTAAATGAATGTCTAAAAACATACTTATGTAATTAGTAAAAACGTGTGAAGGCAAGAGTTATTTTCTTACCATTATCAAATTCTCACTGTCTCTCATATATGTGAGGAGGAATATGGTGTAGAAATATATATAGTCATGTGTATATATATGCATATGTGTGTGCATGCATAGAGTATTCCTAGTAAAAATTTAATATCCACCCATCTCCTCTCCAAAACGTATGACTTAAAATTAGGAATTAGTGAATATCACCCAATGGTACCCATGACAGACTGAATTCTAAATGGGACCATACTCTGAAATATATACTTACTTGGCATGCTTTCATATACATGACAGATGCATCACACTCATGATTTCAGACACCTATTCTCAGAAGAAGTGAAAGACAATTAAAGAAAAATACTAGGCAATGGAGCAAAAAAAAAAAAAAAAAAAAAAATACAGTGTTAACAGTAGAGTCCGAATGTCTGGTAGCTGAGAGAGCATGGCATGCACATAAGATGGCCTACAGTAAAGTGAGAGGTAAGCTATCAAAAATTAATTACAACAGATGCAGGCAGAACACAACTTCTAAGGTTAGCCTCTCGTTCTGTTGGCAGCCTTCATACCTACACGTCTTCCTTGTGTTTCCCAGTTCAGTTTCACATCACACACACTATCGTACTTCCAGTTGAATAAAAGATGCCACTCCTCTTGTCCTTTACCTTAACAGAAACAATCTCTAAAATCTATCTTCCTGATAACAGGATTCAAGTCAGGCTAAATCTACAAGAACTCTCCCTGGACCTTATCTTCAGGAAATCGTATTGTCAGGAAGTAGAAAATGTAGTTTGTCTGGCATTATCTGTAATACAAGAGACAGGCCTTCATTTTGACAAGATGCCACTGGCAATATGGGCCCTGCTGGGTGAGAAGCAGAAGTAACCAGTTCTCTATTTACAGGAGCAAAAATGGATCTTTGGAGGGAGTAGAGGTAATTGACATGCTGTCCTCATCCTGCCTCACAGAGGGTCTTCATAGGCACCCTGGTCAAAGTCACAGCAGGAGGTTGAATTCCAAAGAAAGCGCATCTAGCAGGTGGTGTCCAGCATACATAAACATCTACCAGTCACGTCTAGGACATATGTGGCCAGACATAATTCTTAGCATTCATGTCTGCATAGGACTGCATGTGTCCATAAAGAAAGAGTGTAGGCCAGGGGCCCTGCCAGAGACAAACTGAAATTGTGTCACACAATAGGAAGACAGGGGACAGGGGTTGAGTAAGTACATGCATGGCCTTTGTGCTGGAGAAAGGAGCAGCAAACAACCTTGTTGGTCAGATCGACAAAAAACACAGATTCCAGACTTACAGAAAATGGGATTATTTAGACCTAAATCCCAATCTGCTCCATCTGTGGCTGTGAGCAATCTCTTTGCTTTCGATTTGCTCATCTGTAAAAGAGGAATGACTGTAATTAAGCTCAGAGAGCTCTTATAGATGAAGCCTATAACCTCTACACAATATTACAATCAGCAATTAATCATTAATGTCATTGATTGTCTGGAAAGGACTCAGGAGGGAACATAACAAAGTAAATATTTTTTATTACTTCTCCCCATAAGATCTGCTTGATGCTACCAAAAGTGGTACCTCAAGTCAAACCACTCACAGCCCCATCTTATCTTTATGTCTTATCTTCATAACTATCTTCTATCTATCTATCCATCCATCCATCTATTTCTTGTGCAGGTGTGAACTCACACAGTAGCGTGCACATGCATACTAGTGATAGGGCACATGTGGAAGTCAGAGGACAATTTTCAGTGATCATTTAACTCTGCGGGTTCTGGGCCTCAAAATCTGGTCACCAGACTAGGCAATAGGCACCCCTTTTCCCTGTGTTATGTTGCTGGACCAATCCAATCATTCTTACAAAGCTTAACATAATTCTCAATATCAATATGCAAAGAACAACATGTCTAACCTGTCAAGACACCCAGAGCTCTTTCTTCCAAAGACAGACCCACACTCCCCAGCCATAGCTGAATGTTTCTACTAGTTACCAGGGAGTTTTGGTTTTATTTCTTGGCTTATTTCTGCCCTTGAGGTATCAATTATCTGGGGTAAACTGATTCAATTTGGTCAATGGGATATTAGAAATCTTGACTTAAATGAGGGCCTTTAATAAGCTTGAGGAATTTCATTTGGCTCTACAGCACTCTGGTGACCTGTCAACTACCTGAGCCACTGCTGACATGAATGGTTGGCCATGAGGCACCACATTGGAGGATGGCTGTGGTATGGATATCTGTAGAGCATTTGCTTTATCATATAAAGTTAACTTGATCCCCATTAATTTCAATTAATAACCTTTTTTATTTTTCCAGGCTCTTGAAACTTCCTGGAGTTGTATTTTCTGTATTTCCTTACTACCTAGTTAGTCTCATTAGTTTTGATTTTCTGATAAGAGCCACTCTTACAAGGCTCTATCATTTCAAGATACAACAGTCAGTCGATAAATATTTATTGACTAAGTGGATGACTTTCACACTTTAAAAGTTATTTGTAAAAAGTCTGCATAAGTTTGTATACACAAACATACACATGCAGAGAGAGAGAGAGAGAGAGAGAGAGAGAGAGAGAGATTGGTTGATTGATTGATTGATTGATTGATTGACTGATTTATATGATTTATAGGTGTTTGGGGATTATCTCATAACAAAAGCATCATTGTACACTGTCTGTTCTTCGCCCTACTATTTAAACTTGAAAAATATGCTAGAGAAATTTCAACCTCAGCACATGTGTTCACTAACATTAGTTATTACACTGTCCTACACTGTGATCTGTTTTGTTTTGAAGCCACACCCTTTTAATGTTTGTGCAAAGCTCTTTGGGTTTTGCCATTAAACATAATGAGACTACAAAAACCCTTGTGTCTTAGTTAGGCTTCCTATGTGATAAGACATAACTTACAGTAGAAAGTTGTATTTGGCTTACATGTCCTGATCACAGTAGCCCATTGATCAAAGTCAGGGCACAAACTCCAGGCAGGAACCTAGAGGCAGGAGCTTAAGCAGAAACTGTGTTAAACTCTGCTTACTGTATTGTTCCTCATGCTTTGTTCATCCTGCTTTCTCAAATAACCCAATACTACCTGCCCAAAAATCATAGCACCCCCAGTGAACTGGATCCTACCACATCAATAACTAATTAAGAAAATGCCCCCACAAGCTTGCCCACAGACCAGTATTATGAGGGCATTTTGTCAATTGTGGTTCCCCCTTCTCAAATAATTCAAGCTTGTGTCAAGTTGGCAAAACAAAAACAAACACACACCAGGCATAAAAACATATCCTTTGAACATAGTTGCTTACAGCACAGTTGTTCTGGAACACTCAGTTTCTTGAACATACAGTTTTATATAGTCCTCTAGTCAGTGAGACTTTATAAGGCTCAACTTCCTATACCAAAGTCCATTGTTTCTTCATGTCTATTACAACACCACTTTAGAACACTTACTTTTTTTCTGTTTTTACTTTTGAGTGCTAGGAACTCTGCCCTCTCTTTTCCACCCATGGGGCTCAGGTAACATGACAACTACAGTGGTTGGCTTCCCAGGTGAGAATAAGAGTTTTGCGATCAGAGGTTTCATTATGCTTCTTCCAGCCATGAGATTAGAGAAGGCATTGTTATGAGCATGCTTTGAGAGCAAAATGATCAAAACTTTGAGGAAATCATGATGGTTTTCATCTCCCAAACCAGGGCTTAATTGAAAATTTAAATCTAGTTAAAACAAAAGTAAAGAAACCATCTTTGTAATTTAAAACAATGTGAAGCATCACTCCATTTTGCTCTGGGCTCAGAGTGGCAGTTATATAGGACCAGGATGCCCATTTCGGATGGTGAAAGGAGACACTAGGTATCAATAACATCATTTCTTCTTTTCTGTGTTTCTGATTATATGATTCTTATGTTCTGGGTAATACATGTTGCCATTGTAAGATAGAAAGTAAGAGAAATTGAGAGCTAACTATTAGATGAAAAATTCACTATATTACACATACGTCTTACCAATGAAGGGATTTAGAACAATACTGGAGAGGAAGCCTATATAATGGAAATTATGGGGCTCTAGAGTGAGGTAACTCTGCCAGCTATTGGAAAACTTTGGGTTAATCACTTACATTATTTATGCCAACACTATAGAGTCCTCACAAATTCAAGGATAATAAATCATTTGAGCGTCCATGAAAGCTGACTACAGAAAACACTAAGTAGATAATAGTTATTATTGATATTGTTATTAAAACATGCAATTCAGTCAATAGAGTACTAGCCTAACATGTGAAAAGCTGGATTCAGTCCCCAGAACCACATGAAAAGTGAAAGTGCTTGCCTATAACCCCAGCACCTACGAGGTGCAGGCAGAAGGATCAGGAATTCAGGGTCACGCTCAGTAAAACAGTCAATTCAAGGCCAACTGCAGCTACAGGAGACCCAGTACGAAAACAAGTGACTGTATAAAATATGCAAGCCTTTACAAACTGTGAAGCCATGGAGATGTAACTATTTTCAGTGATGACTTTTAGGAAAAAATAAAGGTCTCCTTGGTTTTTGTTGTCGTTGTTTTAGATAATGCCTAGAACAGTCTGAGAACTGCAGAATTCTACACTGTAAGAGACAGTAAGCACCATCTCCTTAAGATGCTTTGCTTTAGGGTTTTGAAAGGTAGCCTGAAATACAGATATGATTGGACAACATGACCGAACAGTTAGCACTACATCTGGCCAGCACCTGTTCACAATGGTCAGGAAATACCCCCTTTCAAAATCCTATCAGCACCTAACAAGGAGGGAAAAAAATAAGGACAAGAACAACGGTGTAGTTATGTACATCCATAGCCATATGGTCTGGGCTTGAACATCAAATAGCATGTCCACATAAAGGTTCAGGAATTTGGAGTAAATTTACTTTCCTGATATTCAGGCTTCTATCTGTAAGAAAGGGAAAATAATATTTGCTCCACAACGTAACATAAATTAGTTAGCAACAGCACGTAGCACAATTCTTGTTATATAACGGATGTGCCACAGATGCGGCAGGCATTAGAATTGTAGTGAAGATGATGGTGAGGCTGATAGACAAGATAGTGGTAATTAATGATGGTGAAAACTGGTAAGAATTATGGAGATACAGATGGAGAGGTTGATGGTCCCTGATAATGGTGAGGATGTTGGACACTGATAAGAGAAGTGGAGGCTAGTGGGAGTAAAGGGGAGAATAATGAAGAGGATGCTAAAGAGAGTATAGTAAAGATGGAAAGAATAACGATGGGAATGATGCTGAAGATGTGACAATCACAGAGAGAAAGAAGACGATGATGGTGAGGACCATTGTGTGAGTCCCTTTCAGTAAGCTGCTTTGACCTAGACCAGTCTGGTGAATCTTATGAGCAGAGAAAGCAGAATTAGCTCAACGGAAAGTTATCCCATCAGCAGAGCCAATGGCTTAGGAGTTGTTCAACTAAATAAGCTAAGAAATGAGTGAAGAGAACCAACATTTGGAGGTCGACGTAGAACCAAAGTTGAAGCCAAATGACTATTCCATTAAGTGCAGAAGACAAGGGGAAAAGAAGCACGAGTGAGAAAGTACATCACCTCACTGATCAATAATAAATAAATGTTGCCATTTGCTTTCTGATACGGAGCATCTCACCATAATTGACTTCGTTAGTGAATAATGCAAATTTCCCTCATGTGAAATCAAAGAACAGAGAACATACTTGCTTCTCCCTCTGCTCTCACGCTCGCGAGCCCCAGAAAATGTATGTTTAAAGCTGTTTCTGTTATCAGGGCTCTGATTTTGTAGAATTAAAAAACATCTCAGACAGCTGACAAAAATAGTTATTCTGCATCCATAAAACCAATGAGGGATGTGTTGCATTCTGTAAGTAAGATGATGAAAATAAGGATTCTGTGACTAAGTAACAGAAAAAAGAGGTGAATGGGCAAGATGTGAATAAGACATGCATAAAACAGTCATGTTTTATTACATATAATTAAAATATTATTTACAGCCTTTACCAAAAGTATTTTCCCAAGATTAATGTCTAAATATTGCTATGTGAATTTAGTGTAATAGAGTTCTGGACAAACTAGAATGTTCATCTTATTTTATAAACTTTGTTCAATCCTACACCAATACTTCAACCCCATGACCAAATATTACAATAAACTGACCACAAACTTCTCTGTACAAACATAAAGCTGGTAGTTTCCTGGAGTTGTTGTTTCCATAAAAGAAGAGACAGTCACAGCCCATTAGTTTAGGCCACAGGAAACAGTACTTGCAAAGCTTTTTCTGGATATTTCACTCATGTCACATCGTAAGATTCCTGATGATGTTCATCACCAATAGTCTCCCCTTTGCCTCCATGCAGCTCCAGAAAGTAGCAAAGGCTGCAGTGAGCACACATCTGAAGAACTGATTGGCATTCAGGGAAATTATCGTGTCATAGTTTCCATACCAGGGCTCTATTCACAGCTCAGAAAAAAAAAAAATACCTCAAAATTATAGAGCCTATCTACTCAAGGTGTTCTTAGACCCTACATGCCAGACTACATCTGGGTAGACCTGAGAGACTATGTAAAACCACACAGGTTACACATAAGACTACATAGGGAATAGGCACACACGCCATGAGCTCTAAGCCCACAGGTGGCCACCTCACTTGATATATATTCCAAGCAGTAATCACAAGACTATGAAACAGCGGAGTGTGGAGTTCTCGGGTCCTCCTTTGGATATGCCACTGCGCTCTGCCATTTAGAGCTTGAGTTCTCCAAGGTTCAGTCTTTCATTGTCCAAGGATATTATCACTCCTCTCATTGAAAATAATAAAGACTAAATGATGCACGCAAAACATTTAGCACACACTTCCCTCATATTAAAGAGGGACCAAATATTGCTTAACTTGCATGGTTGTTCCAGGAATTCAGTGAGTTACAAGCAAATCATTTAGTGTTCTCTCTAACACCTTGCTACCACCTCGCTCCACAGTTTGAGTCTGAAGTTGTAAGAAGCCTTGGCAGATGTCTAGCTACCCATTTGCTTTCTGCTCCTCTTTCTCAGCCCGTGAGGCAAGCCTGAGAGACAGGCGTGGTATTAACTGCTGCATTCTACAGAGCGTAACTGCCCTGACACAGACCAATCTGCTCTAGCACTTGTATCAAATTACAGCACTTATGCTGGAAGCAGGAGACATAAGCAAGAACTGGGATGCTTGGAAGAGTGGTCAGCTGGATCTCAAACCGGCTCGATTTCTGTGGTTTCTCTATCCCAGACACCGACAGGACCCATGCCAAGCTCCACCTGAGCTTTCAGGCCTGATATCTGAGGTGAAAGTGCATGCCATTCCTTAGACAGTTTGCCAGAGAAGTAGCTAATATTCTAATAAACCATACCCTCAAAGTGCTTCCATTTCGTATAGACAAGTAACGGTTTTCCCATCAGATCTACCTACTCACAAGTAACTCCAAATAAGGCTGCAGTGCAATGATGAAAACTAATAATACTAGGTAGTATGTATTGGAAGGCTAACCATGACTGAAGGCCAGCACTAACCACTTTGTAAATACTGTCACACTCCCACCCTACAGCTCTAGGGTTAGCTGGTGAAAATAAAGAGGCCTCATGTGAAATTTAGAAGATAGATGTCTTTGCCAATATGTGAACAATTTGGGAAGGAGTTGGAAGAAAATGATTGATTTCTATAATTAAATAACATCTGCCACCCAGAAACAAGAGATAATTTTTAACAATGAAAATATGTCCCCTACATCCTCCACAGTTATGTGGAGAGCAGGGACTAACGTTGACATGAGCTCTGGTGCTCCATATTTGACGACCTCCCCTTAGTGGGGAGCCCTGGTGTCACTCAAAGAAAGAATAGGCAGACTACCAAGATAAGACTTGTTAGCCTGTGACCATAAAGTGGGGGAGGAGATCCTCTGCAGACATGGACCTAAGGCAGGGTAATAAGGTGGGGGTGGGAGTGTAGGAGGAACAGAAGGATACGAGTGATGGGAGAACAATTGAGTTGTAACCTGAATAAATTAATAAAAAATTTTTTAAAATTTTTAAAGAAAGAAAATATGTCCCCTAAAAAATAAATCTTAGATTTCTCCCATCTATATGTTCAAGCAACCTTCACATATGTCTAAAACAGCATTCTATGGTTAAGACTTGCATTTCTCAGAAAAGTATCTAATCCTGTCATAATCATGCATGCTGGTCCGAGATTGACCAGGGACATTGTACATAAAATAGTTCAGCTCTCTATTGTTGCTAGCAGCATTTAAGAGATGAGAAAAAACGAGGCAGATAGTTTATACAGCCGGTGGCACTAGAGGGGTCATCAAAATCCAAGTCTGGTTTACACCAAGGCACAAGGTTGTAACCATTACAGACACAGCATGCAATTTATCAAATGACAAGGTAGCTACATTAAAAAGGTGATGAAAATTATTCCCAACTTTAAATCACCAAATTGTCACTCTATTGACTTTCGTCCATGACTGCAAGAAGGAAAAATGAGAAAAGACAAAAATTATTCATCTATTTTATAACCATCATTTGCACCACTACGCTGAACATACCCAGGACCCTGCACATGAATAGTACCGTAAACCTTAACAAATTGATGATCAGCTCCTGAGTAATTCAAACTGGAACAAAAATCATTATAAATGAATAGTTATGTAGGAAAAAAATAAGTGTGCTCAGACTTATTCTCAGGGTTAGGAAGACACACAAAACCAGCCTACTTGGGAGCCCATTACTGTAATGCCTTTAAAGAAAAAAAAGTAAGTAATTGGCCCATCACTATGTCCTAGATAGAAAACATTCAGCTATGGAAACATATCAGAAGGCAGCCTGAAATACAGGGAAGGATGAAGTATATGTTTTCTCCCATGAAGCAAATTATTCCAAGACAAATTGTTTTATAATGTTACATTTGAAAGGTCTGATAAGTTCTATTAGTCTCATAGCATAGGTCGCAGAATAGTACAAACAAACCAAAATAAAATAAAACACCAAGTCCTAGGTTATGAGAATGTTATTTTCATGGTTTATGTGAATCAGCCCAGGTAGGGCACAGTGAGTTACTAATCTCTTTGTTTTAATAAATGTGTTTACGAGCTCAGAGAAAGCATCTTGATTCAATGTCTCATAGAGCACTCAATTTTGGTAAATTAAAGTTAATAACATTTCTCCATGAGCTACAGTAACGTTGCATTGTGAATCACAAAGAAAACACAGCAAGTCTGCAAAGCGGTGGCAAGGGAAGCCTTTTCACTCTACAAATCTATGGGCTTGAGAAGGGTTCAAGAACAACCCTTCTAGCCAGTGCAGTGAATGGCAGGCAGAGGAGAGCAATGGGGCTAGTGTGCCTGGCATGGCACCCACCTATCCAAATTCTGTCCAAAATCGCAAAGGCTGCAACATTAGTGTGACTTTGAGCTGCTCAGGAAAGGGTTTAAATCTAGAAAGCTGAGAGAATGCAAGTAGAATACAGAAATAATTTTAAATGCCTAAATCTTCACCAGACATCCCTGTAACTACTACACGTGGAATTAGGCCTTCAGAAATGAAATGCCCCATGGATAAACTCTGTTATAAGGGCAAGGGGAAAACTATAGATCCTTGCTCCTGACTACTGAAAGAAATAGATTCCTCTACTGAACACCTTCGAGGAGTTTACAAATAACCTTTAATGTTCTACTTTATAATTAATGCCAAGCATACTGCTGTAGACCAGTACAGAGCGATGTAATGTAATTATCTGTTGCATAGTTCTGTTGTTCCCTTCAAACTAATGTTGCCTCATGCTTCCTACTCCTCCACACTGATTAGAAGCAAGGGGTATTTTCCCCTTTGAGCCTCTGTGTCACGACTCTGTAACTTTTACTCTTTTAATTAGCCCTTGCTGCCTGTGGAGTGTCAGAATCACAGGGTATGGCTGTCTATGGTAGCCGACTCACTGTTTGAAGCCAACCTCATTCTTAATTAAAGCGCCTTACATCTGAACACCATTGCTCTGTTTCTACAATGTTCTCAAGGTCATTATTGCCTTTGATTTGCACAGTAAATCTGTAAGGGAGACAAGACCGAGATTACTGTTCTCAGTGGGCAGATGAGGAAACAGATCGAGATGCACTGGAGGACACAGGTTTCTGTCAGACCCAGAGCAAAATTTAGCACTCCTACGGCAGCTTCATTCCCTTTTCATGGTTGTTTTGGTTTTCCTGATTTAAAAACAAAACAAAACAAACAAACAAAAAAAAGTCCTCCCCATATATAGTGCTCAAACACAAAGGATACAATGATGTCATTAAAAGACAGTACCAAATAAAGATGACCAAATAGTATGTGCTTTAGAGAGCCCTGCCTGAAAACATACCTATTCAAAAACCATTTGAAATTTGACATGGGCCCAAACACACATACACTTGGCATAAGAGAGGTAGCCGTGAATTTGGCCTTGGGCTGCCTGTGATGATGTCAGTGTCAGACACAGAGTGAGGAACAGCATGAAGGCACGCCATGGAAAACGTTGTCCATATGTCCATATGTCCTTTAGTTCACAAAGGGAAACTTGCTCCTTAGTTTTGAGAACCTCACACTTGGCTTCAAAGAATCACTTGTTCTAGGGAACTTCTTTTCTGCTCCCCACTGCTTACCAGAGTTGGGCAGACTTGCTCCAGGCTGTGAAATATCTTACAACGGCAATTACAAAGATTTAGTGTGTGGTGCAACAGAGATGCATTGCTTGCACCAACTTTCTCCTAAGCTGACTTTTAAAAACTAACATAGTAGAAGGCCATTCTTAGGTATTTGGGGAAAAAAAGCTATACATTTCCATAAACCCCATGTATTTTAAAGAGAAACAAATAAAACCAAGAGAGCCAAAAAAGTTCCTAATTAAAACAGGATCAGCCATATGTATGGCATAGCCACCTGTTTTTCCAGGAGGTAAACAAGATGACTGGTTACAGGCATGAGACTTAGATACAAAGAAACATACAAAAAGTACTGTCCTACCACCTATGAGCTGGGTAATTTTAAGCAAAATTTGCTCAAATATTCCAACCTTCATTTTCCTTTTATAAAGTGAAGGATCACAATGACCATGGCAGTGTCACTCAAGGAACTGGTGTGAGAAGCCTCTGTGCACCTGTCAGTCACACAGTAGAACATGGAATGGGCATCTATTTACACTTGGTGCTAGGGGTGCAGATTAGGCCTGAGGCTTTATGGGGAGTTTATTAGTAGATAAGCACTGACTAAACAATCAGAAACATTATGATGGGAGGAGGTGGGATGAGGTCTGCCTAGTGAGTGGAAAGTCAGGAGGAAAGGGAGGATGTGGAGAAGTGACTGAAGAATAAAAGTCTGTGATAAGAGAGGGTGTGAGCCAACTAGGGTCAGAAGAGTTTCTAAGCAGAAAGCTTGAGCAAGGAAGATCTTCAATGGAATCAGAGAAGTGTAACTGACTAGACACATGGAAGAATTGCTATGACCAGGTTGAAAGGGCAGCAGGCGCACATTAGTACATATTATGTATTCTAATTACCCTCCCCCCTCATCTCTTATCCCCTTCCCCTACCCATCATGTTCCCAGGATTTTGGTTTTTTATTTGGCTTTGTGACCCATAAGCAGGACCATGAATGTGACCACTGGATTAGAACTAGCCATTGCAGCCTGGTGACGTCATCAGTGGGAATACAACTGATAAAGGTGAGACCTCACCCATTAATCTATCATCAAGAGCCACTTTTGGATGTTTTTTCAAAGTGAACTCTAGGGATGTTGGATAAATGCTGAAGATATTCCACAGAAAATTCGTCTTCACCTCAAATCTCTTATACTCTCGTCCAGACTGCACTTCTTCCTTTTACCTTGGAGATTTCATATCCAGATATTCACAGAAACAAGTCAAAGTCGGCGAACGCAAACCACAGCCTGGAGGGAAAACAGTGGTGTGTTTACACAATGAAGCGCTACTTCGTCATTAAAAATGACAGCATGAAGTTTGTAGCAAATGGATTGAGGTAGGAGAAACATCATCCTAAGTGAGGTATCCCAGACCCAGAAAAACGAATAAGGTATGCATTTGTTTATGCGTGCATATTAGCCATGATGACGATGATAACCAAGCTACAATCTACAGAAGCACAGAGAGTAGGTACAGAGTTGGGGACCAGAGGAAACACATGGGCCTCATTGGGGCTCACACATAACTTCAGCTAAGAACCCAAACTGGTCCAAGTGTCTTCAGTGTTTGAACAACCTTATTCTACCAACAAAGACCTCTAATTGTTCATGTCTGGGTGCACCTTGCTTTTAAAAGATATGTTCTATAGAACACAGAATAAATATACTTTTTCTAAAGTTCTCCTCCTTCTTGCAAACTTTTCACACTGCTGTTTCACACAGAACAGGAAGGAAACCTTCATAGAAATCCAACTCACATGCAAACTTAAAGGGACAAACACAGGCATTTCTTTTTTCCTTCCAAATGAATGCATCCTTTAGTGTGCCTCTCTGTGGTGGGTTCCTTTGATAAGATATCAGATATAGGAAGATAGCATAAAAATACATGGGCTCTGCTGTCTGATTAAATAATTCACACTGGGACAAGAGTCCAAGGAACGAGTTGTATGAGTTCACACTAAGTTGATGGATATTCTCAGGAAACATGGTCCGTCCTTACAACTGAGCCAATTATATATCAATATCATGTAACATATATCTTCTACTTCTAGCATATTCATCTTCAAGGCATTTGATTAAACCAAAGTGTCAATCGTATCCGGATTCTAATTGCAACAATGGCATATTGCTTTAAAAACACCTGCCTTTTAGGTTCCTAGGATTCTTCTCCCAAAATTTAACTTAAATGCTCAAACAACAATAGACCTTTATATTGTAAATATTTTAATTCTTATTTTGGTGGAGGTGTATGCATGGAGAGGTCAGAGGACACTTTGTATAGTCCCGTCTGTATATGGATTTGTTGCATCAAATTGACGTCATCAGGCTCATTCAGTAAGTAGCCTACCCACTGAACCATCTCACCAGCACATGCCCTTTTGAATGTTTTAATTTATATTCTAAAACTTCGAGATGTAAAACTATACAATTTTCTCAGAAAATATTTTTTAAATTACTAACATCATCATAGATTCAACAAGACTGATACATGCCCTCAATCCATGTCAATTGAACACAGGCTTCTGAGTCTCCAAGACTGGTAAAATCCATACTTGTGAAATATGTGGGTTTAATGACTATACACCAAAACATATATTGGTAAATTAATGAACAAAATGTGGAACTATGGTAAGAATAGAATGCCAAATGCAAACCAATTTGACACGTATATACAAAGAATTTCAACTGATATTAAATTAAATGAACGAACGTGATGGTGACTTCCCTTGGATTGTAACATAAATTCTTCCTGTGTTGCTGCCTCCCTTTCTGGTGTCTCCTTTTAATATGTTTTTATCAATAACCAGAAAAATGTCCATCATGTGTGTCAAATGTGTTTAATAATGTAGATAGAAATGTTATGCCAATTGGTATAAAATATAGGGCCAATAATAAGAGCATACAAACAAGCATGCATTTCTGCACCAAAGTGCAGAAAACACAAGGTAGTTCTCAAGAAAAGCCTGGTTTTGAAAGATCTGTGCATGCAAGGCATGCCTGTGGTCTACCTGTAACTGACAAAGACAGATAACAATACTGTGTTATGGACACCAGACTCTGGAGTCCAGAGTTAGGAGACAGTGAGACATCGTAGACATCGTATACTGAGAGTTTGTGAAGATTCTCCCAGAAAATGCTGGGAAAGTCAACAAATTGGACAGTTTATTAGTGTGTCAGACACTAAGATAGAAATGGGACAATGTGATAAAGTATCATACATTAATGATCCAGTGAACTAATAGGTGTTCCTATCATTGCTTATTATTAGCCCAACATAGGTATGCTCTGAGAGACCCCACCCAGCAGGGGGTCGGGACAGATACTGAGTCTCACTGCTGGAATCTGAGTGGAACGCAGAGAGTTCTACGGAAGAATTGGGGCATGGAAGGACCCAAAAGGTTCAGGAACCCCACAAAGAGACCAGCAAGGCTGGTAGATCTGGACTCCAAGGGGGGTGGCTTCACTAACTACTGCACCAACTATTGCAACCAAGGACAATGCATGCAATAATCCTAGACACCCTGTTCAGATCGAGCCAATGGACAGCTCATTCACTATGGTTGTGGGGGTACTGCCTCTGAAATGAACTCTGGTGCCCCCAATTTGATCATTTCCCCTTGGTGGGGAGGCCCAGCGGGCACACAGAGGATGAAGAAACAGGCTAAGCAGATGAGATCTGATAGGCTGTGGTCACATGGTAAAGATGACAAGAGGTCTCTTCTGTCAAAGGGTCTAGGGGAGGAGAATAGGGTGCAAGGGGGAGGGAGGGTGGGAACGGGAAGATAAAAGGGAGGGGATAACAAATGGGATGTAATCTGAATAAATTATAATAAATTCAAATACATACACACACACACACACACACACACACACACACACACACACACACACGTCAACTTAATGGCATATTCCGCCATTTTTTCAAGCCTGAATCTGACTCTTGGATTAAATGGCCTATGAAGTTTCTTTAGTCACTGAGATTCTCTAAACCAAATTTAAACAACTATACGTTTTGTGGTTTGTTTTAGTGCTGGGGATTGGGATACAGGCCTCACACATACTAGGAAATTTGCTCTACCAGCAAACTACATGCCTGCTTTTGTTTTTACTTCACAGATTGAGTCAGGATCTTACTAAATTGCTCATACTTGAACTCACTCTCTAGCCCAAAAATGGCCCTGAAATTTCCATCCTCTTGGCTCAGCCTGCAGAAGAGCTAGGATACAGGCTTATACCATCAGTCCTGGATGAACTATGGCTTCTGATTTAGAAGTTTGCTATGGAATCCAACTTGACTTAGCTCATGACTTTGGACAAGTACCCTCATTTCCCACTTCTGTTTTCTGTTATAGGAGAACATTGTTTTCATTTATTTGTTTCTATATTTCTAATGATCTCACAGGGTTATGGTTATAATAATTTGGAAATACTGGTAATGGAATTATTACTGAAAGCACAGAAAAGTTTATTTTTTAGCTTCAATAACAAATGGATCAAACATTTTTTTATTAAAACAGATATGATAAATATTTCAAATGCTTTTATTTTGAAAACAAATAGATAAAATCATATAAGGCCTAATGAGAAAAAGGAGAAAAACAGTAGTGAGCTGGATGATGTGTTAACATCTTTATTCCTGAGATTGATCAACTTTATTAAATTGACATATTTTATATTATTTGTAATAGCTTTACCTATAGAGATTAGTAAGTCTTCCTTCCCATTTTATTTATGTATTTATGTATTGTTGGGCTGGTACATAAGATAGAGAAAAGAAGATAAGACACTGACAATTTCTAGAATTTCAAATCACAAACTTGACACAGAGAATGCAGCACCACTCCTTGTAATGAGAACTGTGTAATTTTGGTTTCTTTAAAAAGCACAGAAATGTTATGGGAATATGTTTTTCTTTTAATCCCAGGTGTGGGGCTGGGAGACTACTTCACAGCAGCCAACTATGATCTGCCTCGTGCTCTGGCAAGGGCACAGTTTTGCCAGCTGCAGACAGTTTGTTTGTTTGTTTGTTTGTTTGTCTGTTTGTTTGTTTTTTAATATGTGAGGTTTGGAATTCTGTGGACTTTTCAGAAGGTATATAAATGCTAGAACCCGATAGGTGGGTGGCTGGTTGGTGATTGGATGATGTTGGTTTTGGTTTGTCAAGTATTGACAACAAGAAGAAATTCAATATTCTGACAGCAAAGATCAAACTTGCCCCAGGGAACTCAGCATCCCTGATCAGCAGGAAGTAGTCTAATGATAAAGATGGCCTCCTTCCCCTCTATCCTTTTTTCTCTCCTGTCTAGTATTAGAGGGTTGAATGGGAAGAAGTAAAGGGGTGGAGGAGAGAAAGGAACCCAGCAGGTAGCACACACCTGCTACAACTCCTAGACCACTCATCTTCATTGTATACATCAGACACATTAGACTATAAAACTTTCTGTTTCTTACATTTGACTGGAGATAAAGAACGCCAAAGGCATGAAACTACTAGAAGTATGAACAGGAGGGAGCTACAAAGAGGGGGTAGAGAAGGTACCAAGGAAAGATCATGGCGGTGGTGCAGTTATTGCCCAGGAAAACAGAGTCCTGGGGAAAACTAGCACAAGAGCTCCAAAGCGTGGGCCTCATATGACCAGTTCTAGGCTTACTGTGTGGCAGGGGTGCAAATCCTCTGGTCAGCTCCAGATGCACCGAATCAGAAATTTAGGGGCCAGCCTCTAGCACCCAGTGTTTTAAAAAGCCTTCCAGGCAACCCTAAATTTTGGAACTGTGAAATCCATGTGCCTCTGTCGAGGTGGTAAGATTAAGTACGAAAAACAGCACTGCAGAAGAAGCCTTGAGGAACTGGCCACAATACTAGAGAAATACTCAGACAAGTCAAACATAGGCCTGGGTGTCTGTTTTGACAACTAGTGTCATTTTTCTGAAAGAAATGGAAATGAATCAGTAAATTATGGGCAGTGGCAGCAGCAGGGGGCTGGGAGTGGGGGTCATGATTCTTATGTGTTTTAACCATCTTTTCTTTTTCAAGATGGGGTTTTCTCTGTCCCTGGCTATCTCAGAACTCACTCTGTAGACCAGGCTGGCCTCTAACTCAGAGATCTAACTGGCTCGACTTCCCACGGTATTGGTTAAGTGCTATATAAGGCATCTTATGTTGATAGCAGACCAGAATAGGAAAAGTGATGTTCAGATACTTGATGTACCACGCCATAGCTGGCAATTTCTTCCTGCTAAGCCAAAAGTCAGTATCAATATCAATGTAGGTGGAGGGAGCACATTTGGGATAAGTATGTATCAATAATCACAATCACTGATTATCATGCATATGTCTGTGATTTTAATTTTCATATAGCTTTATTCTCACTTAACCCTGCTGCACCTCCTCACATTTGTTTTCCCTTCCTCCCCTTAAATAGTTACCCCTTCATGCTTTCTTGTCATTTTACCTTTGACTGTAGATTTTGTGAGGGAAGACAATAGAATTTTTGTCTGAGTCTAGCTGTTTCACGTACAATGACCTCTTGAGCAAGTAAGTGAGCCATTTTGCTTCATAGATGGAATAAGTATGCTTTACTCAAGTTATTATAAAGTCTTCTTGTCCTCTAAGAAAACAGATGGCTCCATCACCATCACCACAAGTAATGAGACTTAACGTTTTTAATTACATATATGTACATATGGATAGGGCTTTCCTGCAGGATTGCAGTGCCCCAGGACAACAGAAGCATTGAATTCCCCCCTGGAGCTTTCAGAAAAGTGTAAGTCACCTGCTGCAGGTGCTGGGAACCAAACCTGGGTCCTCTGAAAGGGTAGCATGTGCTTTCATTTGCTGGGTCATATCTGCAGCCCCAGAAACTGCTTTTTCAACTCATAAAAATCTAGCTAAGTTAGTTTTATACCAATGCACGGACTTGTAAATGCCAGCTCACCAGCAGGAGCCACTCTTTCTGAAAGCGAATTGTCTCCAACCCTAGACTGACTGCACAGAAGTTGAGTATAGCCTTGTCTGGTTGCTTAGGTACATGATTTTAATGTTTGGTGCCCATTATTTTTCTCCATAGTAAAAAAAGAAATTAGAACACTACCATTTTCTTTTCTCAGATTTTACAAGGCTTATATTTATTTACATTTTTTTTTATTCCTATCCCTCTTCTTCCTCACCCCTTTCTCTAGGGTTACCTATCCTCTGCAAGTGTCCTGTGTTTCATAGGTGATGTCCTGTCTCTCCATGGATGTGCTTTCTTTTCTTCTTACCGTGGACAGGGCAACAGTTACAGTGCAATGGTTTCTGTCTCTCATGATGTTGAGGGTGTTATTTAGATCCCTGAAGATGCTATTGTGTTATTTTTGGGTCCCGGGTGCTCTCAAGACCTTCTTATATGGCTTGCATTTCAATTTCTTTACAGTGCGTCTAGGAATGGACTCCACATTTTATTTATTATTTATTATTATTTATACTAATTGGACTCCCTGGACCTGTTGATGAAAATCATTCACTTCAGGAAACTCACAGCCATTACTCAACACTGTATCTCCTCACGTATCACAGCTCCAAAGCTGGGACTCTGACTACTTATAGAACAAACTTTTTAAGTTAGCCTCTCTCTTATCTAAAAACTATAAAATTTACATTTATTTCTTTGTTGTCTGTGTGGGGTGCAGGAGTCGTTGCCATGGCTCACTGGTGGAGGTGAGCAGCCAACCTGTGGGAGTTATTTCTCCTCTTCCACCAACCACATGGATTAAAGGGACTGAACTCGGGTACTTAGGCTCAGAGGCTTGTGACTTACCCAGCTAAGACAGCTCCCAAGTCTTCATCCTATCTCTCAATATCCCCCACAGCCTAACTTCCTGTCTGTGTGCAGAATTCTGGAATAATTCTGTCTTCCTATAACTCAGTTCTGTGGTGCTGTTCATCTACCTAAGTTCTTTACTCTGCTGACATTTTCTTTTGAAAAGTTATAGGATCTAGCTCTTTGTCGAATATTCACAAGCATTTCATATGGTCTTTTGCGAGGCTCACATTTTAAAGAATTGTCTTTTGTTCTTTCTTTAAACGTTCATATATGGTCACTTTCTGTTCTACATCTGCTAAGTGTGATACTGGAAATTCTCAGAGGTTCAACCCTGCTTTCCACTTGGTTTTCTCTCTGGTATTTCTAACTGATAATAGGTGCCTTTCTTGCATACCTTTGCCCATTTTGACTGTGGAATCTCCCTCTACATATTCACCCATGGGATTGCTATCAGCCTATACAGGACACAGGATGCATTTCTCCAGAGAGAGAAGCTTGTGACTGCTTTTGCTAGAAGGCAGAAGTCACTAAGCTAGGATTTTTAGCCCTGTTTCAGAATTGGGTTTAGGGCTCCTGGGCTTCACTCCCTTGATTCTGGCTCACAGCGGATTGCTCAAGGCTGACATGAATGGATAGTTGCATTTCTGCGAAGTTATTTATAGTCTGAGCAGTTTCCACCTTTCTTGGCTTCTACTGGCTCAGCACCACTACATTACGGTTTTAAAACAAGGTTTTAAGATTTTTTTTTAAGTGTTAATGTAATGTTGGTGAAAATTTCCCTTCATTCCTCCAAATCTAGCAATAAAACAAAACAGTATTGCCTGTGATCCATGTAATTGCAACATACTGACGTAGAAGGTACAAATAATTACATTGAATTTTCGGTGGCATGAGTTCAATTGTTGCATCCAGAGTCATGTAAAAACTCTTCACCATCCCACTCCAGGGTGGCTCTTCAGCAGCACATTGGAAACACTGCCCAAGTACACTACTCAACCTCAATATGTATTCTTTGCATCATGGCTGCAGACAAAGCTTACAAACCCCACAGACAGATATGCTAGGAGAGTATGTTTTGTACACACAGGGCTCTTAAGACTTTCATGATTCTCTACGTGATAGAAACATCAGGCACAATTCCGGAATCCAGTTTCTGAGATGATAATCCTTATTTGGCTTCTAAATCACGGAAGCTAGCGACTAGCAGCCAGATAGCGAGGCCCATTACTAGAGGTTGACCATTTAACCCCAGACCTCTCCCCTATGAAGGCAGAGAGGCTAAAATGTAAGTGGAATCCCAATGATCTGTGACTTTATTGTCCATTCCTATGAAAGAGAGGGGCCCCAAAAATATCTAGTTTGAAAGAGGCTTTACATTGCTGAACAAGAGGAGGTACTTTGACGGAGCACCCAGAGAGAGAGAGTATGGAAACATAGGTGCTCTTCAAGCCTAACCCAACACAGCTCTTTCATCTGCCTGTTCATTGGCTCAACTATGTCCTCTGGGATCTGGGATAATTATAATAAACTAGTGAATGGTTTTCAAGTGTATGTGTGAGTGTGTCACATTCATTACTGTAGCAAAGTCTTCAAACTTAAAATAAAGGGCTATAATATGGGTCATAACCTGGAACTGTGCACTTGCAAATATGAATGAGGTTGGGTTTGAGGTCCTGGTGGGACAGAGTGTGTACCTATCTGATTCTATCTTTAAGTAGGCTATGCTAGGACTGGATTATAGGCCATTCCTCCAGCATCTGCCAGAGAACTCCTCACTTTGTGTGCCGATGATCAAAGGCAAACTGTTCTTCATTGGTGGTGATAGAACGTGAAACCATTTCATTTTTCTTCAAATAGGCCTGTTAGCTTCAGCCACTAAAGCCAAATAAATTCAGTTTCAAACACATATTAATACTTTAAGTCTTAGTTACATACAGTGTTTATTAGTGTCAATCTACTCTGAGCAGTATATACTGTCTAGATTCTCCAGAGGTCTTCTCCAGAACCCCAAGCATAAAAGGTCATTGATTTTTAAAAATGGTTAGTATAAACCTCATAGTATTTACAAACTAAATTAAACATAAAATTATTGAATAATGGCTGGTGGGATGACTCAATGAATAGAAATATTTGCCACACAGGCCTGATAACTTGCGTTACATCCCCCAAGCTCAGGTAAATGCAGGAGAGAACTGAGCCTTAAGGGTTGCCCTCTGATTCCTACACATATGCCACCACAGAACACACATGACAGCACACTTAGTGCATGTGCCCACATACACTCATACATCATCCACACATGAACACATGTACACACAAAAGAATAAATCAATTTTTAAGAGAGTTATTTATTTTAAATATAATACCCAGACTAGCCGATGGACAGGGCATTCTCCACCGTTAAGTGGAGAAGGAGATCTAACTTTCACACAAACTCTGGTGCCCCATATTTGACCATGTCTCCTGGATGGGGAGGCCTGGTGGCACTCAGAGGAAGGATAACAGGTCACCAAGAAGAGACTTGATACCCTATGAGCATATACAGGGAGAGGAGGTCCCTCTCAGTCACAGACATAATGGAGGGGAAGGGGGGGGGGGAAGCAGGAGGGAGGGAGGAATGGGAGGATACAAGGGATGGGCTAACAATTGAGATGTAATATGAATAAATTAATAATAAAAAAAGAAATTTTAAAAAAGAGAGTTATTTAAAGAAAGTACAAAAGTTATAAAATTTTCCATTCTCACTTCTCTAAAATGATTCCTTTACTTACAGTAAAAATAGTAAAATAAATGTTAAGAACTATAAACATACAACAATCTTCTTATCTTGATAAATTATTATGTTTGAAGACAGGGCCTTGTGTATTCTAGGCTGGCCTAGAACTCCCTGTGGAGCTGAAGATGACGTTGAGCTACTGAACCTCTTGCATTTATCAGTATTACAGGCTTGTGGCACCATACCAGGCAAGTATGGTGGCAGCGGGGATGAAACCTAGAGCTTCCTGCATGTTAAACAAGAATCCTTCCAACTGAGCTACACCCTCAATCCAACTCCTCTTAAAATTAATAATTCAAACTACTTAAATTCTCAAAGGCCAAGAAGGATGAAAAATGCCATCCACATTGCCTCAAAGGAAGATAAAATGCCTTAATTTTGCATATAGTAAGTTACATCCTCTTCTGGATGAATGTCGGTTTCTGTTACACTCTGAAACAAGAGAATGGAATCGTGAACATATTTCTTCCTCTGGGTTTCAAAAACCAAAACAGACCTAATGATACAAGCACAATCCCTCAGAGAACGCAATTACAAAGCCTCTGGCTGCTGAAGACCAATTTGTAATCAGAGCATCAAGCCTCCACTGTACGGAAATGTCAGCTCTGACACAGCCTTGATGAGCTAAGATTGGACGCACGGGCCAGTTTATCATATCATCTCAACTGCCCTCTTTAGAGCTGGCAGGCCCAATTTGAGTGCAAAATGGATCCCACTCTGAGTGATGCTTGCAGCTGAGAGGGAACTGCCCAGATAGTATTTTCCACTGCCATGGTTTTCTTTAACGGAAATAAATGCCCACCTGAAAATCATCCAACATAAATATGTTGTTGAAATTAAGTGGCACTGAATACATATATCTGTCCTAAAACAGCCTCCATCATGTCTGAAAGTGTAAGTCTTGGTAGGCTTTAAGATTCATTTTTGCTACTAAAGGTGTACATTTTATTCAACAAAAGTAGATTAATGCACTTCCAGAGAGTGTCCATTCTCCCTTTAGTTCTCTTTTTGTAAGAGTTGAGGAAATACTGGGAAAATCATAGGAGAAGGTTCTATAAGTGGGGTGGGGAGGGCCCATTAAAATCCCTGTGCTGTGTAATTTCAGCCTCCTGCTTTGATCAAACAAACTGATTTTAAAATGGCTGCAACCTATGACTTTCGATATAAAGTATAATTTCCCCCTACTTTGGCTGGTATGGAAATTTTGAACTGCTTGGAACTTGCTTCCACCGAGAGCTCTGCCCAGTAGCATCCGTGCAGCCTCCTGCATCTACACTATTTTCATACACTCATAGGCCAGAGAGACCGGGTTCCCATGCATTGCTTTAGTCTTGTGTGTTTCTTCATAAAATGCTTGTTCCGTGGACACATTTCAGTGATTCTTATAATCTCAGCAGGATTAACAGGCAAAAGACTTTCACTGAAAAAAAAATCAAATTCAGCAATAGAAATGCATTTAAAAAAATAATAGCCATGTCAGCTTCTTTCTAAACTGTCCACAGAATGAGGTCTGGGCACCTCAGATGATGGAGGGTTTCCTGTTGATCAACAGCTTTCCTCTGGCCCAGGGCAGTGCCCTCCTGGGGATCTGCAAGCTCTTCAGTTCTCCACTCTCATCCCCACTGTTTCCCCTGTGGGTTCTCAAGTGTGAAGCACAGAGGGTAACACCCACCCCCTTGCTAATGCTTCCTTCCCTCATGAAAAGTTCTTTTCAGCAGACACCTGCTAGGCAACATCCAGCTTAAGACTCAGGCACTCACAACTGTTTCCCATCCTCAGTTTGCTCTGGCTTAAGCCAATGCTGACCTCCACAGGCACCTGTGATCACACAGCACAGGTACACACATACACAACTTAACAGCCTTCTGCAGTGACGCTTCCTCTTGGAGTATGGGGGGAAAATATAGAGACCCACAGCCAGGCATTAAGCAGAGAGTGAGAGCCCTTAGAAGATTCAACCCTGAGAGGAATGTCTCCACCAAACTTCTCTCCTCAGAGCCCTGTGGAAGAAGGAGGAGGTGATGGGAAGAGAATAAGAGCCAGAGGGCCTAGAGGACACCAAGGAAACAAGTCCCTCTACACCAGCAAGATCAAAGTACATAAGAACTCACAGAGACTGAGGCAACATGCTCAGGGCATTTATATCAATCTATACTCCTCCCCCAGCAAGGCTGAGGAAACACTGTACAGTGAAGGGCTGGATAAAAGGAATGGAAGAGCAGCAGTGTAGGAGAGCATGCTGTGAAGTGCTGCCCACTAGACATGGCATGGCGGTTGCACTCATGAACTCACAGCAGCTATAGTTAGCTGCAGAAACCCTGCTCAAGTCCAAGCAAGTTGAAAAATCCCAACATGACTAGGGGAGGGGCGATTCAGGCTCCACCTCTAGCTGAGGAGTTGCTGAATTCTGAGGAAGCCGGTACTTTACTTTGGGACAGAAGCCACCAGTAGGTTTCCTATGTCCCAGTGAATGACCCTCCCCCAGCCACACATACACACACACACACACACACACACACTCACATACACACACACACACACACACACACACACACACACATTCACACTTACACATTCATACACTCACACACACAGCCTTTGCAGAGAGGCAGCACCAATCATCATCACTGAGTTATAATTTCAAAAGAGAACATGAAGAAGTTGGGAAGGAGATGTGTTAGGGGAGACTCCCAAGGGTAGATATGGGTAAAGAGTGGAAATATATATATATATATTGGATACATGTTTTAAATGTTAAAACAATAAAAATTACTATAAAAAGAAATGACAATATCTTACCATAGCACACCCACCACAAAAGCAAGCATGCACCTTCTCATTGCATCCTGTGTTGTCAAGAATGCAGTATCATAGGACCAAATGGGGCAGTGGCAGTTGTAACCGCTATTTTAAAGAAGCAATTCTAATTATTTTCATGTAAATATGTAGTGTGGCACAGGAGTCTCAGAGGTGTGGTTGACATAATTTCTTAAGAAGGCTGTACAGGCTTCATTTTTATATGGCTGAGTAATATTCCACTGTGTAAATGTACCATACCATAGGTGGATGCCACTGGAAAAACATCATCCTAAGTGAGGTAACCTGGACCCAGAAAGATCAGTATAACCTTGCCGAGCCATCATCAGAGAAGCTTCCTCCTCCAACAGATGGGAACAAGCACAGAAACCCACAGCCTGGCACTCTGCACAGAGTGAGAGCACACTCTTTCCTTGGAACACTCAGCCCTAGATGGTAATATCTCCACCAAGTCGCTCCCCTCAAGGATCAGGGAACCCTGTAGGGAGCCAGGGGGTATGCAGGAAACCAAGAGAACAAGACCCTCTAAATCCAAACCACAAGTGTGTATGAACTCACAGAGACAAAGCAGCGTGTGCAGGGCCCTCATGGGTCTCTATCAGATAGGGACCTAGAGCTGAAAGGAGACAGAGGCACATGTCTGCACCCCTAACGCAGAAGCAATGTGCAATGTATGACCACTTGCAAATGAACATTTAATTTCCTCCAAGGGAGTTACACTTGGGGAGACAAACTACTCTTAAGGGTAGGTTGTACGTCCAGCACTAGACAGCCAACAGAAAATAAATCCCATGGCATACTTGGAGGATCCTTATCTCACCATGTACTATCAGAGCTTTTCCATTTTTTAAACTCTATCTTATTACTTTATCTTCTTTTCTTCTCTCTTTTTACTCCACAGGACCTTTGTGTGTATAATATGGCTTCCAGCTTAGTACTTTGTAATGGGAATCCTAAGTGTGAAAACAACTGGGTCTCTGTTTATTATGCTTTCGCTTGGGTTCTTTTCCTTCTATTTGTCTGTTTTGTCCTATCCCAATATGTTAATTTCTGGTTTATATTATATTTTATTTTATTTTATTATTATTCCTTAGTAGCCTATTTCTTTTCTAATGAAATAGAAAGGACGTGGATCCAGATGGAAGGGGAAGCAGAGAGGAACTGGGAGGAGTAGGAGAGGAAACCATAATTAGGGTATACAGGATGAAGAAAGAAAAAAATCTATTTTCAACAATAAAAGGGAAAAAGTAAAGTTAAAAAGTACAAATACAAATACAATCTTTAAATGTATCCTAATTTTCTCTTTTGAAACTTATTGCCCGGAGCAGTAGTGCTGAAAGGTAACATCTCTGGAAGGTGACTGGGTCACAGGACATGGCCTTTGTGATCAAATCCATTCTGTGCTTCTTGGCCTTGTTCACTCTGTCTTGCCATGAGATGCCCACAACCATACGAAAACTCAAAAAGAGCACAGACCAGGTGCTCTGCGGGGCTGTATGCTCTTAGACTGACAGGCTCTCAACTGTAACTTACATAAACTTCGCCACCAATTATCCAGGCGTGACATTCAGTCACAGCAACAAAACCAAGCAAACATAATCACCCAAGTCCATACAGCAAATGTCTACTCTGTCATTACAGTTTCATAAAAGAAACCACACATTAGGGCAGTGGAAGTCAAAGGCACATCAAGATAAGTGAGCAATCAATGAAAGTAATCTACTGTCAAAGGGAAGCTAATTGATGGCTAGGGTCCGTAACTGAGGATACTCTTGCACTGCTTCCATCCCTACCTTGTCAGGTGATCCTGAATGAGGAAGAGAAAGAGTTCTTCTTCTACCTGCAGTGGTCTATAGCATTGGATGATAACATGCTGCCAAATATAGATCTCAAGGCTATATCTTAAATATCCTGCTAAGCCCTGTGTATTAGTTGGTAAATCTCATGGTTCCATTTAGGAGGTACTGGCACCTTTAAGAGTGGGACCTACTTGAAACAAATTAGGTCATTAGGATGTGTCTACAATGGGAAAAAAGAAGCCTGTCTCTTTCATATCCCAGGCCTAAGGAGAACATCTTTGCCTCATCATCTGACCTCTCCCACAGTCTCAAAAGCCAAAGGATCAACCAGTCATGGACTAAAACCTCAGAAACCATGAGCCAAAATAACCTTTCCTATCTTGTAAGTAGGTTTTCTCAGGTAGTTTGTCACAATTACACAAACTGACTAGCATAGTTATACCAAAAATTCCTTAAGTCATGGGGGAAATTTAAGATATGGACCAGAATATAATGGGTAATATGAAATTTTAATGCCCTAGTCATGGTAAATATTAGTTGACTTTTGTTTCATTATATCTGTGGATATCTTATTTGTCTATTGGGCCATTGATGAGAGAACACAGGAAAAGTTCACACAGCACATAGCCTACACTAATGACATTTGTTAACTTTTCTAGAGAGTGGGTGAGTATTAAATAAGAGTATAAAATTTGCTTCACAATGTATGTCACAGATATCTGAAAGCCATAGGAGAGGGCAGTTGCCGACTCTTTTAAAGCTGGTAGATACCTGGTAATTGAAATAGTTCTAGCTAGTGGTGTTGGAAAACCTAAGGTTCGGGTTTAAATACTTGCTCTTCTAGTTACAGCAGTGAGGACTAAGCACAAGGCAACATCCTCTAGCCTGGAGGAAAAAAATCTATCTGGGTTGTCCAGGACTCCAACTCAAAGAGTTTGTCATCTGGGACAAAGGCAAAGGGGAGAGATGCCACCACGCCTCTACATTGTCACTGCATGCGGCCTCTTATTTAATCACATCCTTTCTGATTAATTGTGGGATTCTGACAACTAAATAATCTATATGGAACCTCTTTCCCTATCTCTCTCTCCAACTCTCCCCTCTTCTTCCCCCTCCCATATGGGAGCCAGAAGTCAATGTGTGATACCATCCTTAGGTCTTACTTTCTGAGATGTCACTCAGTGAATCTGGAGCTCACCAACAGCCTAGAGAGGTTAGCCAGCATAACCACTCTATCTGGCTATTGGTTCTCCCGATGTTAGAGTTTCAGATAAACTTTACCACATCCAGCTTGTATGTGGGTGCTAGGGATCTGAACTCCGGGTACTTGTGCTTACGCATCGAGCACTTTACCGAGCGAGCCATCTCCTCAGCTTCTATAATGGTGGTTTGTTAACCCTCATATACATACTTATAAAACTGTTGCTTGGTATATGAAGTGGGAAAAAAAATACAGAGAGAGAGAGAGCTTAGAACTGTGTTGTGCACAAAGTACTCGATAAGTGACGGAAGTATGAGATGTGGAAGCTGCGGCAGCTGGTGCTGACAGTGCAGTAGAATTTATCTTCGGTGCCTGCTAAAAGGCCTCAGCAAAGCGGGGTGAGATGCTACGTCCAGATGGTTATAATATTCCACTTAGAAAACTTTACATTTCCACGTAAGACCAGAGAGAATGCTAAATTAAATCCAAGAGAATTAGCCTTTAATGGATGGAAGAATGCTAGGGAACTAACAAGATAGTAAAGGTGTGTGTGTGTGTTTGTGTGTGTGTGTGTGTGTGTGTGTGTGTATGTGTGTGTGTGTATGTGTGTGTGTGTGTGTGTGTGTGTGTATGTGTGTGTGTGTGTATGTGTGTGTGTGTGTGTATGTGTGTGTGTGTATGTGTGTGTGTGTGTGTGTGTGTGTGTGTGTGTGTATGTGTGTGTGTGTGTGTATGTGTGTGTGTGTGTGTGTGTGTGTGTGTGTGTGTGTGTGTGTGTGTGTGTGTTGGTAGGGATGCAGAAAGGTGACAAGCCCTTGAAGCTGACCCTTAGGTATCACTTCAAAAATAGCCCTAAAGCTCTAGACTGATTTAGGTGAAAAGGCAAGGAGAGCCTCTATGTGTGCCTCCTCCCCTTGAGTAATTACAGTGCCTGTAAGCTACTGTGAGTGAGTGTGGAGAACCTTTTGAGATGCAGAGAAGGTGTTGGGTTGAGATATTTCTCTGCCTTGTCAGCACTGATTATAATGTTTTCAGAGGATCACCCACAATATATCGCATCAATGATCTGTGTCTTACTCTCTCCCTAATATTGACACCACGCGACAAAGATCTGTGTGTTAACAAATGTCCCAGTACAATGCACACATTTCTGTGTCTGAGGATGCATTTAGGCAAGTTCACTTAGTCATACTCCACAGCATAGGACAGGTAGAGAGAAAGGCTCCAAGTACCTGCTTCCCACCTAAAACCAGATACCAGGGGCTTGACAATAAATCACCATAAATCTCCAAATGCTTCACGTGAGCATCGTAAGATGGTCCCTGCTCCGGTTCCCTTCTTGTACATTATAAGTCCAATGACCCCATAAGGCCCCACTAACATAGCACCTGCCCAAAAGGTTTCCTCCAAGCCTCTTCAATACGCTAGGAAAGCCTTTTAGAGCTGTGCTACTCAGTCTTTTCCACGGAGTTTTATCTTGGGATGTTGCAGGGAGCAGGCTATATGGGTTGTGGCTTTCACGTGCACACAGTCAGTGCAAAGGAGCAGCTGGCCACAGAGGTGTTAATCATTCTCAGCAGTCCATTAAGAGTCCTGGGATAGCAGCCAGGAAGCGCTGAGCCTCACTCTCAGTCTCAGGCTACCTTGCTGGGCAGCCTCAGGCAAGCTCCTTCCCTTCCCTGAGCCTCAGCTTTCTCCTTTCTCCTTCAAGCTGTGGAGACCAGATCATCGCTAACCTTCACTATCATACCAGAAGTCTATTAATTTCTAAAACTTTTGAGCTCAGAAACAAAAGTGTCTTTCTGAGAAACTAATTAAAAGTACAGATAAAAATCACATTAACTTATAAATCAGAATGTCCCTTCTAATTACATCTTAAGCAACATCAAAATGGAACTTGCCCAAAGCTACCGCCGCAGTTAATCACCAGCTACTGATGTGTTTACTCCCACCCCACCCCCATCCCTATCTACCCCTGATTCTTCTAGGTAAAGAAGGCTATCTCCTGGGACACATTGTATATGGATTCCAGTTGTTTGGATGGTTCTTCTTTTAGTGGTAAAGGACAGCAGACACTTTCTCTAGGTCACATAGAATTAGCTCAAATTCACTTAGCCATTCAAATATGTTTTTTAAACACCTCCTGCATGTCATAAATAGCTCTGCAGTTGCCAGAATAACTTCCAATAAGTATAGGTAAGTGAATTTTATATATAGACTCAGTGTCAGATACAAAGAAGTAAAGTGTACTGCCATTTCAATGGGTACCATTTTGTAGTCCTTTAATCCAACCCCGGGATGAATCACAGGAAAGTTACCCAAAGAAACAGCATCCATGCTTTAATAAGACACCCAAGCAGTAACAGGAAGGGAGCAATCCCTTACAATTCTTGGGGACTCAAAGCATCTATTTAACAGCTTAGCAAGCATTCAAACACCCCAAAAGATCTCAGCTGATCTGTTGGCTAGGCTCCACTATAAGTTTTATAAAAATGCAAATAGATACTCAGCCTTAAACACCAACCGAGGAGCAATCATTTCTATGGACACAACAGAAGAGTAGATGAGTTTAGATGGAAAGGTGTTTAAGTTCAGAGTTTTAGACTGCACACAACCCAGACAAGTTGCTTAAGCTCCATGATGGCACTGTAATCCTGGGTTAAACATCATGCCACTGACATTTACCAGGAGCCTTACAGCACTAGCTAGAGGAGGACCAGACCTTTGAGGGAATATGTTAACCACATAGGAGGGTAAAGCTCATCAGCCTGCAATTGTCTTAACTCCCAGACAAAATGAAGTTTTGGCAAAGTTAAATAAATAAGCCAACATAGTACTAGCAAGCAAACTGGTGGAGGCCTTTACTCTAAGTTGTCCAGACTCACATACCCCCCACCTTCTATTTCTCCACAGCTATGCAGGCTTCCCATCATTTCCAGCATTGAATACAAAAATGAATGCCAGCATATTAAGGATGCAGACACTGTAAATATAAGTGATTCTCTGCTTTACATTCTATTCACAAATGACTACAGTTATCCAAAATACATGTACCATGCAGTTGCTTATCACAGCTACCCAAGGCTCAATTACCACCCTTGAATAGGAGGTCAGGGTTAAAAGGAACAGATTCAAAAAAAAAAAAAAAAAAATTGGGGCCTGAAAAGGGAGAGATGACAAAATAGTTTGTCGGACAAGATGTCTGGCACCTTTGGCCATATTTCAATGAAACAGAAGAGAAAAGATGTTGAGGTCAGGGAGAAAACAATTTAACTGGGCCAGAAAGAGACAGCGTGTGGGTGACGGCTCCTTTTTACCTGCAGAATGCGGCAGTAATCTGCTCAGAGGAAATGGAAGCCTGTTGACGGAGATGCGTCTCTCTGAGGATAACTAGACACATATTTACTAATACTCTGACACAGTGCTACTTTGGCCTTACTCTTGATGTCACTTTGGGTCAAGTGTTAGTACTAATACCAACACTGAAACAAGCTTTCTAAGCAGGTAGGAAAAATATATAACAACGCAACCAAGTACCTCATGTTTGCTCTTCTCGAAGAGCTGCCACTGATATTTTTAAGTGAGGAGACCTGTTTCTTTATAGGGTTGATTGGGTACAGCAGCTATATAGAGTCCACTGTTTTGTGTATTTAAATTTTCTGGAAGCAAGAGGGCCTTGAAGTTCTCGGGAAGCTGTCCGGAAAGGCTCTATAATGTGAGAATCCAAGAAGTGTGAATAACTGGGGCAAATGGTACGGTGCAGATGTAGGCTTGGGGCATGGACTAAAAATACAGATTTCTGGGCTCTCTGCCCTAAAGCTTTAATTTGGTGAGATTCTAGGCAGGTCCAGGAAGTTATATGTCCATTAAGAGGCTTATATGACCTTGGTACTCAGTCCTACACATAGTAGTAACTACTGGTAAGCTCCAGAGACTAGAAGCTACGTCTCAGTTTTACATTTGATGACTATGGGCTTCCTGGCACATCATACCTCAGTTTCTTCAGTCATTTTTACTAGTCAACTGGTAAAGTATAAGAGTGTTTGGGTAAGATCTTTAAACTGGTTTCATTGGTGTAAATGTGGTAAGAGCAAGCTTGACATGAATGGGGACTTCACACTTAAGTCAACCAAACCTGGGCTCAAGCATCAGGGTCTAGCTGAACCACAGATAAATATGTGTTTCTCTGGGGAAAGTTACATAATGTCACTAAGTCCCGGATTTCACCATGAAGTGAAAATGACAGTAACAGCACCCATGGTATTGGTTGGATTTTTCACCAAGTGGACTAATTGTATATGATAAGTTGCCAAAATGAGACCCTGCTATTCAGTACCCTTATTCAGTGTCCCTGAGTTGCAAACACCCCTGGCAAGGTCAACCAGAGGAGCCAGTCTTCTGTCCCCTGGAGTTCCTATGATTAATGAGGTCCATGGAAAGGTAACCCTGGCTGAGTGCTTCCATGGACTTGTCCTTTTATCAAGAGATATTCACAAGAAATGAGCTTTCCTGGGAAGGATGTGACACAAGAAGGATGTGTTAACCATATCTCCCAGGAGAAAACACAGGAACAAATCAGAAGGGTGTTAGAGGTCTACAGTTGTATTTTTTAAAGGATAGTCCAATGATGACCTTCTTAAGAATCAACTGTAATACTCAATAAATGTATACATCCCTCTCTCCCCTGGTTCCCATCACTTGCAAATCTCTTTCTCTCTCTCTCTCTCTCTCTCTCTCTCTCTCTCTCTCTCTCTCTCTCTCTCTCTCACTCTCTCTCTCACAATAAAGGGCAGATTCTCAGTGGTGGAGACGGTTACTCAAAGCTTCCTATGATTTTTATTTCATCTGGGAGGAGGGACGAGTGAAGACAAATACATGCGCACATCTGTGCATTTACCAAGAATCCTCATATTCTGGCCATCCTCCCTGCAGCCCTGTTCCTAGACACTGTATTATTTCTGAATTATCCATACCTTCCCAGGGAACTACACTAACCAAAGCCTGGTCACTAAAGGATCCAGGTTATGCCCACTTCGTTAAGATGGCAGCGTGGTTAATATAAATTGATACAAAGCACATGTGTTCACTCCCTTTGTCTCTTGTGCTTTCCCACCTGGATATTCCTTCCTCCATGGTCCTATTCTATTCTTTTATATTTTTTCTCTTTACTTTCCTTCCAGTTGTCTTTACATTTCTTCCCCCTTTTCTTTCCTTCCATTTCTCTCTAATAATTTGGCCTAGCACTCTATGACTTTGTCTACATTCTTTCCGTCTCTGCCTCCCACCTGCCTCTTGCACTTGCTCACGTAGCTTTCTCATTCTCGTTATCTTTCTGTCTAGATGTCTCTAGTTTTTGCTGCTTCCATCCCCTGGCCTTGTTGTATCTCTCTGTGTCTCCTTGTCATACATAAGGCTTCACTGCCCTTTCATCCTTCTGACTCCTCAGCACCAGGCTCCCCTTCCAATGTGGAAGCCTCAGTGCTGCTGACAAGATATGAATCACATTCTAAACCGTCAGTGTACGCTAAAAGTCAAGCCTGACCCTCATTATTTAGTAACTATGAGCAACTCCCTGCCAGAGACAGAGTGGGGGAGGGTTTTTCACCTGGTGGGGAACTAAACTTGGACTGCCTGCTAAAAGGCAGATGTACTTATAGAGGCAGCAGGGCCAAAGAGTCCTAAGTACCAAGACCCTCTTATGGAGGGGAAATATGGAACCCTGTGCTAATGTTTGAGGGTTCTCTTGCACTTTGGAGTACCTGACACTTCATCGGGAGTTCAAACATCTCATTAAAACCTGCTGGCAGAGTCTGCTAAATTCTTATTAGGGCTGTTCTTCCTTCTCAAATCTCCATCTGTTTCAAAGCTAGCCAGCTAACATCCTCAGAACACAAATCAAGTCAAACCTGAGAGCCCGCTATGGATGCAGACTCAGAATGATGCTCCCTCCAGGCACATACAAGGGTATGCACCCTCTTGCCTTCCTTTCTGACTTTCATCCTCGCCTTGCACTATGTTGCCTTTTCAAAGTTTATCTTCCCTGCAGTCAGGGGTGGGTGACTCTACACTACACACTGGCAATCTGAGATGGAGACATTTCATACCTTCCATGGATGCTACTGTGGAGTGCTAACAGCACTATGTGCTGGGAAATCCGGGAAATAATGAGTTCAGGAGAAAAGTAAAAGCTCAAATACATCCTCTTCCCAAGTCTAGGCAGCACTAATGTGCTCTCTCCTGCTCTCTCGTTCTCTCTCTCTCTCTCTCTCTCTCTCTCTCTCTCTCTCTCTCTCTCTCTCTCTCTCTCTCCAGTTTCTTCCACCCAGCTCGATCTGTCCACTTCCAAATACCACGCATATACCCACACCTGCTATCCTTTAATTGTCAGAAGTAAATGTGTGAGACAGGTAAAGGATGAACTCCAACAAGGC